>NC_133652.1:288079782-288679782 GCF_009905375.1 Apium graveolens | reverse complement strand
GACAAAATCACAAAACTGTACCATCAAAACTCCCTTACTCTAATTATACATAGGATATAATATAATTTGGTTACTAGCATCATATTGATATGTAAGACTTGTACATGTTTCAATCATCTTACATTCATAAATATCGGACCTATAAAAATTATAATTAATATTGACATATTGTTAACTCAAAGATCACATATACCCAAAATACTTACTATAACCAGAATCAGTCTCAAAAGAAAAAAACTGTAAACTCTGCACAATATTTCATAACTCTGTATAAACAATTATTGAGTATAAACTGTTTTGAGTGATATTTTTCATATACTTCAAATAAATTATGAAGGTCTGTATATTTTATTTTTTAACAAAACCCGTGCAAATTGAAATTCAAAAATCAAAGTCTCTGCATTACGAAATACTGCTAGTATGTGGCATGTGCCTTGCACTGGTTTTTATACTAGTTCATTATTGAAAAACAAAGACACTAATTTTTGCCTAGTTTAGAGGTTTTTGAAAAGAACCTGTTCAATAAAAAAATCACGACACTATACTCATGTCATATTTCCATGTATCATCACTTATTTTCATTTTTTTTCACAAACTCTCAAACTCTACTTCAGTACTTCCCTCAACTTTCACTTGTTTTCCTTATTTTTTAAAACCTGAAATCAGGAATTAATTTAAAGATATGTTTTCCTTTATTTTTAAAAAAACTTGGAGTAAGGGGTTAATTTAAAAACTATTACGGTAAAAGCGAACTCTTAATGTAATTCATTATTGAAAAACAAAGACACTAATTTTGTCCTATTTCACAGGTTTTTGAAAAGAACCTGTTCCATAAAAAGTCATGGCCCTCTACTCGTGGAAAAAGAAATTTACTCTACTCGAGGATAAAGAAATTAATAAAACTCGTGTCCTTACTCTTATTATAATAAAATAAAGGACTCAAAGGTAAAGAAACAACTTGATCACAAACAAGAAATTCTAGGAATAATATATGTATCAATGAAGGAGCAGCTCGCCTCCATCTAACAATGGCCAAAATGGTCTCGGCACACACATGAAAATCAGCTAAACACACATGTTTGCAAGGAAAATGTTCTTACTTTGTATTTTTGATAATGCTAAAATAAATAGCCTATATATAGGCTGAATAAACACCAAGTCGCTATTATTAATCCACTACTACAACTGCAACAGTTAATAAGCAAGGATAATACTGTTGGGATTCAATCTAAACTTATTTGTTTTAGTTGTTATTATTTAATAATTATTATATGGAATATTTTATTTACATGACTTGGTCATGCAGCAGTAGAGACACTACAAGAAATTTTCAATCAGACAATGGTTGACAGACAACGGTTAAAAAAAACCGTCGTCTGAAAAAATCATACAACGGTGAATTGATTTTGCAGAAAAAACAGTTGTGTGAGCTCCAGAACAAACAACGGATATCCATCTTTTTTAAACCATTGTACAAGTTGTAACTTTTCACCGAGTCAGATAACGGTTTTTTAAATATAGTGTTGTTGTAGATGTTTAACACAATGATTACAAATCGCTGTTAGTATGTAAATGTATAGGGATATAAGACAACAGTTTTGAAATTACATTGTGTAATTCGGACAACGGTTTTTCAGAAAGGTTATCCTCTAAACCATCAAACAACGGAATAAAAACAGTTGTCTGAGGAATTTCAATGGGTACCACATATTGAGGTGGCAGCACGTGAAAGGTGGAAAATCATTCACAAGGATTGCTGAGGTGGCGAAATGAGAGTCCTTCATTGAAATGAGATTTGATATCGGCCGTTAGATCAAAAATTAGCTGATAATCTTATACAAAGGTTTTATGTTAAAACAAAAGTGTTGTCTTAGTTGGTCTCATACAAGCTTTTCGATATTACATTGTGTAATTTACACAAGAGATTTTAGAAGGGTTGTCTTAGAAACCTTCATACAACGAAATAAAACAGTTGTCTGAAATAGTTATTCTATAATTTCAATGGGCACCACCTGATGTGGTGGCACCCCATGATAGGTTGTAAACATTTTACTCGGATTGCTGAAGTGTCGGAATGACAACCCTTGATTGAAATGAGATTAGATATTAGTCGTTAGATTGAAAAAAGCTGTTATGCTTACACAACAGTTTTATAATAAAAAGCGTTGTCTTAGTTTATCTTTACACAATGGTGTTTCAAGGAAACCGTTGTAAAAGTATTACTGTATAATATGAGATTCCCGGATAAAAAGTTAAATTTTTAAATTATTTTTTCGATGATCCAACCATACGGATGTTGAGATATATCAATTTTAGTTATCTGAAAATATTATTAAAAAATTTGAAATCCATCTTGCATGTCAGGATTAGAAAAATCTAGTAAAAGTACCACTCCCGACAACGATACTCGTTCCCGATTTACAAGATTAATTTTTAAAATAATTTTTTTGATGATCCAACCATACGAATGTTAAGATATATCAATTTTAGTCATATGAAAAAATTATTAACAAATTTGAAATCCATCTTGCATGTCAGGATTAGAAAAATCTAGTAAAAGTACCCCTCCCGACAACGAGACTGGTTCCCGATTTACAAGATTAATTTTTAAAATGATTTTTCCGAAGATCAAACCGTACGGATGTTAAGATATATCAATTTTAGTGATATGAAAAAATTATTAACAAATTTGAAATCCATCTTGCATGTCAGGATTAGAAAAATCTAGTAAAAGTACCACTCCCGACAACGAGACTCGTTTCCGATTTACAAGATTAATTTTTAAAATTATTTCTTCGACGATCCAACCGTATGAATGTTAAGATATATCAATTTTAGTCATATGAAAAAATTATTAAATAGTTTAAAATCCATCTTGCATGTTAGGATTAGAAAAATCTAGTAAAAGTACCATTCGCGACAACGAGACTCGTACCTGATTTACAAGATTAATTTTTAAAATGATTTTTTCGACGATCCAACCATACGAATGTTAAGATATATCAATTTTAGTGATATGAAAAATTTAATAAAAAA
This sequence comes from Apium graveolens, assembly GCF_009905375.1. Classification (NCBI taxonomy): domain Eukaryota; kingdom Viridiplantae; phylum Streptophyta; class Magnoliopsida; order Apiales; family Apiaceae; genus Apium; species Apium graveolens. The sequence goes on along the minus strand of NC_133652.1, from coordinate 288,676,746 downwards.
TTTCAAAATCATCTTGCATGCCAGGATTAGAAAAATCTAGTAAAAGTACCACTCTCAACAACGAGACTCGTTCCCGATTTACAAGATTAATTTTTAAAATGATTTTTCCGACGATCGAACCGTACAGATGTTAAGATAAATCAATTTTAGTCATATGAAAAAAATATTAATAAATTTTAAATTCATCTTGCATGTCAGGATTAGAAAAATCTAGTAAAAGTATCCATCCCGACAACGAGACTCGTTCCTGATTTACAAAATTAATTTTTAAAATAATTTTTTCGACGATCCAACCATAGAGATGTTAAGATATATCAATTTTATTGATATGAAAAAATTATTAAAAAATTTGAAATTAATCTTGCATGTCAGGATTAGAAAAATCTAGTAAAAGTACCACTCCCGACAATGATACTCGTTCCCGATTTACAAGATTAATTTTTAAAATGATTTTTTCGATGATCGAACCTTTCGGATGTTAAGATATATCTATTTTAATCGTATTTAAAAAATATTAATAAATTCGATATCCATCTTGAATGTCAGGATTAGAAAAATTTAATAAAAATATCCCTCCCGACAATGAGACTCGTTCCCGATTTACAAGATTAATTTTTAAAATGATTTTTTCGACGATCCAACCATACGGATGTTAAGATATATCAATTTTAGTGATATGAAAAAATTATTAAAAAATTTGAAATTAATCTTGCATGTCAGGATTAGAAAAATCTAGTAAAAGTACCACTCCCGACAACGATACTCGTTCCCGATTTACAAGATTAATTTTTAAAATGATTTTTCTGTTGATCCAACTGTACGGATGTTAAGATATATTAATTTTAGTCATATAAAAAAATTAAAAAAAATTTGAAATTCATCTTGCATGTCAGGATTAGAAAAATCTAGTAAAAGTACCCCTCCCGACAACGAGACTGGTTCCCGATTTACAAGATTAATTTTTAAAATGATTTTTCCGAAGATCAAACCGTACGGATGTTAAGATATATCAATTTTAGTGATATGAAAAAATTATTAACAAATTTTAAATTCATCTTGCATGTCAGGATTTGGAAAAATCTAGTAAAAGTATCAATCCCGACAACGAGACTCGTTCCCCATTTACAAAATTAATTTTTAAAATGATTTTTTCGACCATCCAACCATAGAGATGTTAAGATATATCAATTTTAGTGATATGAAAAATTATTAAAAAATTTGAAATTAATCTTGCATGTCAGGATTAGAAAAATCTAGTAAAAGTACCACTCCCGACAACGATACTCGTTCCCGATTTACAAGATTAATTTTTAAAATGATTTTTTTGATTATCGAACCGTACGGATGTTAAGATATATCTATTTTAATCATATTAAAAAAATATTAACAAATTCGATATCCATCTTGCATGTCAGGATTAGATAAATCTAGTAAAAATATCCCTCCCCTCAATGAGACTCGTTCCCGATTTACAAGATTAATTTTTAAAATGATTTTTTCGACGATCCAACCGTACGGATGTTAAGATATATCAATTTTAGTGATATAAAAAAATTATTAAAAAATTTGAAATTAATCTTGCATGTCAGGATTAGAAAAATCTAGTAAAAGTACCACTCCCGATAACGATACTCATTCCCGATTTACAAGATTAATTTTGAAAATGATTTTTCTGTTGATCCAACTGTACGAATGTTAAGATATATTAATTCTAGTCATATAAAAAATTAATAAAAAATTTGAAATTCATGTTGCATGTCAGGATTAGAAAAATCTAGTAAAAGTACCCCTCCCGACAACGAGACTGGTTCCCGATTTACAAGATTAATTTTTAAAATGATTTTTTTGACGATCCAACCATACGGATGTTAAGATATATCAATTTTAGTGATATGAAAAAATTATTAACAAATTTGAAATCCATCTTGCATGTCAGGATTAGAAAAATCTAGTAAAAGTACCACTCCCTACAACGAGACTCGTTCTCGATTTGTAAGATTAATTTTTAAAATGATTTTTTCGACGATCCAACCATACGGATGTTAAAATATATCAATTTTAGTGATATGAAAATATTATTAACAAATTTCAAATCCATCTTGCTTGTCAGGATTAGATAAATCTAGTAAAATTACTAGTCGCGAAATGAGACTCGTTCCCGATTTATAAGATCATTTTTTTTAAATAATTTTTTCGACGGTCCAATCATACGGATGTTAAGATATACTGATTTTTGTCATATGAAAGAATAATTAAAAATTTTCAAATTCATCTTGCATGATATAATTAGAAAACACAAATAAGTGTACTACTCAACAACACGAAATTTATGGATAAATGATAAAATATTTGTTTTAATATGTGTCTCTTCACCTATACAAATATTAAAATATTTTGATACTAATCATTATAAAAATAAATAAAAATATAAAAAAAATTTACTCACTTTCATTTTATTCTTAGTTAAATGAAAAAATAATTATTTAAAAAATAACTATTTAAAATTTATTTTTTTAATAATACTGTACCAATATTATTTTTCCCTCTGTCACTCAATCATTTCCCCCTTCACAAAATTTTGTTTCCCCCCTTTACTTCTAAATCTCATAAAATGTCTCCCCCTTTTACTTTCAATCTCAGTCCTCATCTTCAATTAAAACATAACGATGGGTTTTGTAGTGAATTATTGGGCGGTCATTTTCTCCCCAAAACAAAAAACTACTCAATAATACTTCTCTCTCTGCCTCTCTGCCGCTATCCTTTCTCTACCGATGCTCTCTTTCCCTCTCTCCCCCTCTCTTTATGAAAGCATGATTTTTTGGTGTTTCAGGACTCCGAAATTCTTTCTCTCTGCTGGACATGTCTATGATTCCGATTTGGGGTTCCGATTAAATAAAAAGAAACAAATGGTTTAGAAAGTAAAAACCCCAGCTCTGTGACTTTTGGTGCTCCTAGGTAAGCTTCTTTTTTCAAACCCTTATCTTTATTTTACATGGAATTTGAATTATTCGGTGTGGATCTGAAATGGGCTCTAATTTTTTCTTGCTAGTTTAGAGCAAATAATTTTTTTTGTTGGTATGTGGAAATGAGATAAAGATTGATTCTTTGATGACCCATTTTAGTTAGTGTTAATGGGTTTTGTTTGTTTTTCTGTTTAATGCTTTTTAGATAAATCTTAGGTTGCATACAGGCTCATTTTGTAGGAAAGTTTGTGTCTTTCTTCTTGGTAAGGTAGATTCTGACAGTGGTTAGTTGGTATTGTTTATTTGTTTGATACGATGAGATTAATTGTTGGAGTTTAGTGATAGTTTGGAGCGGGCTGTACTCTAGTAGTTGTTATAAGTAAGACTAAAGGTCGAATACTGGAGTCTGTTGTTTTCTACTTAAATATGAACCCTTTGAAAAAGTGACTAAATTTCGTATTTTTTTTAGATCCTGGAAGCTAGGCTACAACAGGTAGCAGTAGTGATGGGACTAGAGGATGAAATATATGTCACAGAGGACATTGGCCTGGAAGATGCCTTCTAGCAACTAGTTCTGAACTGAAACAGAATCCTTGGATCCACAGTGTAGCTAAATTTCAAAAGCTGCCTGTATTTGTTATTAAGGTATCCTGGCAAGTGGCATTACAGTTTTCTAGTTGGTTAAACAATGATTTTGTTTATCTCACTCTTAGTTTGGTTTAAGATTCTGTTGATATGCAAACTATTACTTTGTTTATCTCACTTCTAACCTGATCTATATTTGTCTAAATATGCAGTCAAGTAACATGTCACAATTGGTCAAGGCTATCCGCATGATTCTGGATAAGTTTTCCTTTTGTGCCAAATCAAAGCAACCTATGAAAGGTTCTTCAGACATTGAAATTAAAGATGATGCAGCAAAAAGAAAACCATCACTAAAGGAGATTGATGCTATGGAGGTCAGCTCATATTCTCTTGTAATATTATTGAAAATCATCATATTTAGTATAATCATTGTGATGCGCGAATTAGATAAGTATAGGTAACACAAAACATAGAATAAATATAACTGGAGGCAATCATGAACCAGTGAAATTTCATATAGTCAACTCTGATGTTTTGTAGTCTGTGTTTGGTTGCACTAATTATAACTTGTTGGAATTTATATATCTGATTATACTTTTTGTGTCATCATCTCTGTACTTTAAATAAATAAATTGTCGGATAACTAAGTGTTTTACTCCTTTAGAAGTGATACTATTGAATATCAGAATCCCCACAAGACTAGATCTAGTGACCAAGTGACACTTGCTTTTTCAAATAAATATAGTTCAGTAAAGTGATTGTACAAAACACCTTGACTTACATCGACACTCGACAATTTCTATGCTATGCTATGAGAGTAGTCAGCCCATATTCCTATTTAACAAAACATAAAGGTTGTATATGAAATGCGAGGTAAATACACCTGACGCTGCAATTTAGTCTTACATTCTGCTGGAGTATCTCGAGATCCCGGGAGCAGGTAACATGTCGTCTTTGAGTCAGGAACTAGTTTTCCTGATACAGCAATTCTTGGACGATGAGAAATTTTAAAGATATTGTTCATAAGTAAGTTATTTAGCATATCTTATATTAGCTTTTCGGCTCAATCCTGTTGTTAATTTATTATATTTTGCAATATAGGATCTTATATAAATATGTTCGATGGATGTGGAACTTATTTTTTTCAGTTTTGTAAACTGCACTATAATTAGATGCTTACTTTAGTTTTTTAGATGTTTGTGGGGGCTCTGGATCACGTAAATAGATTACTTCACACATTTACACTAGGTTAATGCATTTATGATATGGGCAGGATTTTTTATGAAAGGGTTTAGGGTTAGCGTGAACTCTGCTAGAGTGTCTGGAGGAATGGCGCCAGTGCCAACACATTCTACAGTTCCCGAGCCACAATCAGCAGTGGCACAACTGAATTTACCCGTGGCATCAAGCGTACATGGAGTTGGTCCACAGATTGTGCCGGACCAGGAAACCAGTGGTAGACAGAGGAGGAGTGCCAGCACCGGAGAGTAAACCTGGCCACACAGGACTAGTGTGATTGTTGTAAATTAGTTATTGTTTACCTTAATGAGCATGTTTAGAAATAGATTTTAATTTATAGTTGTAATTCTTCTAAAGAACCTTAGTATTACGAATTTAATTTCAATTGTGAAATAACAATTGAATTATTATAATATTATTTTATTTTAAAATTGTTTTATTTTAAATAATGAGATTAATTTTATAAACAGTTGTGTGAAACCCACTTAAAAATGATGAAAACCGGTGTATGGCTCAGTGCACATATGTTTTTAACAAAAACTGTTGTCTTTTGATATTCTTTGCAATGGTTTAAATCTTTTACACCATTGTCTTTTCAACAATAAACATTCATGACAACCGTTTTAACTAGTTAAAAAGAAGTTTATAAACTGTTGTTTATAAAAATATCAAATAAATTAACAACAATAGTTTTGAAGAAAAACCATTGTTGTTAAGTTAGTTAGACAATTGTTGAATAAAGAAACAGTTGTTTAAAAAAGTTTCAACAATGGTTTGTTTAGAATAACTGTTGTGTCTTCTATGTTAACACATGTACTCTAACATGTTGTTTAACCTCTGTTTATACAATGGTAAAAACAACCATTGTCTGAAGTTCAATCACACGAGTGTTGGATAGACAACGGAAAACATACTTGTCACACAACGGTAAAAAACAGTTGTATGATTTAAAATATGTTGTAGTGAGAGTTTTTAGGAAGTTTGAATAAGGTCTCAGTAGTGGATACGTGTTAGTAGTCGTGTCAGTAGTTGTGCTTGTTTTCATGCCACCTTTTTAGGCATCAGTTTATATTTATTAATGTTTTAACCATCATTTTTATTATCACTGATAATACATTTTATTTTCTTAGTTTTACAAGAATAAACACCTTTGTCTGTATATTTGTATTGTAGTGTTCAGTTTCTACATTTGGTATCCGAGCTCCAGGTGTTGTATGCCCAAATATCAACCCAAACACACAAACGTAATCATGGAGATAACCAAGACAAAAGAAGGCTCTGTGGGTTTAAGCTATCCAATTCTAAAAAAAAGTAACTATACAACATGGTCCCTGAAAATGAAAGTTTTCATGAAGGCTCAAGGTGTTTGGGGTGCGATCGAAGAAGACCTAAAGACTGTTGTTGATGAGAGGACGGTACAGATAGCTCTTGCAGCTATATACCATGGCGTGCCAGAACAAGTACTAATGACTATTGCTGAGAAAGAAACCGCAAAGGAAGCTTGGGAAGCCATTAAAACCATGTGTGTAGGAGCAGCGCAAGTGAAGGAGGCTAAGGTACAAACGTTAAAGGGAGAGTTTGAGTCTCTTACCATGAAGGAGACAAATAACATCGATGATTTTTGTATGAAGCTGAGCGGGATAGCAACCAACATACGGGTTTTCGGAGAAGTGATGTAGGAGTCAAGCTTTGTGAGAAAGATCCTACATGCAGTCCCTGATAAATTTCTCCAGATAGCTTCAAATATTGAACAGTTCAGAGACATGAAAGTTATGACGATTGAAGAGTTAGTGGGTCGTCTTAAAGCTCACGAGGAGAGGATGAAGGGCAGGTCTGAGAGCGCAGACAGACAACAACTTCTCTTGGCATCTCAGAATCAAAAAACTAGAGGTAGTTATTTTTGTGATAAGAGTAGGATCAGGTGCTACAACTGTAACACCTTGGGAAACCATGCATCATAATGTAGCAAATTATGACGGGAAAGAGAGAAAAGGCAAGAAGTAAACATGGCAGTCATCGAGGATGATGAACCAGCGTTATAATAGCCATACGGGCTTAGATTATTAGCCATAAGGGCTCAGTTGAATAGCCATACGGGCTAAGATTATTAGCCATACGGGCTCAGTCGAATAAGCCATACGGGCTGGAAGAATTGCATGAGACAAGTTTAGATTATGGGAGAAATTGTTGGGATTTAATCTAAACTTATTTGTTTTAGTTGTTATAATTTAATAATTATTATGTGGAGTGTTTTATTTGCATGACTTGGTCATGCAGCAGTAGAAAGTTTTTACGAAGTTTGAATAAGGTCTCAGTAGTGGATACGTGTTAGTAGTCGTGTCAGTAGTTGTGTCTCTTTTCATGCCACCTTTTTAGGCACCAGTTTCTATTTATTAACGTTGTAGCCATCTTTTTTATTATCACTGATAATACATTTTGTTTTCCCAGTTTTACAAGAATAAATACCTTTGTCTGTATATTTGTAATGCAGTGTTCATTTTCTATATTTGGTATCCGAGGTCCAGGTGATGTATGCCCAAATATCAACCCGAACATACAAACGTAATAATGGAGATAACTAAGACAAAAGAAGGCTATGTGGGTTTTAAGCTATCCAATTCTAATGAAAAGTAACTATACAACATGGTCCTTGAAAATGAAAGTTTTCATGAAGGCTCGAGGTGTTTGGGCTGCGATCGAAGAAGACCCAAAGACTATTGTTGATGAGAGGACGGTACAGATAGCTCCTGCAGCTATATACCAAGGTGTCCCAGAAGAAGTACTACTGACTATTGCTGAGAAAGAAACCTTAAAAGAAGCTTGGGAAGCCATTAAAACCATGTGTGTAGGGGCAGAGCGAGTGAAGGAGGCTAAGGTACAAACGTTAAAGGGAGAGTTTGAGTCTCTTACCATGATGGAGACAGATAACATCGAGGATTTTTGTATGAAGCTGAGCGGGATAATAACCAACATACGGGTTCTTGGAGAAGTGATGGAGTCAAGATTTGTGAGAAATATCCTACATGTAGTCCCTGATAAATTTCTCCATATAGGTTCAAATATTGAACAGTTCGGAGACATGAAAGTTATGACGGTTGAAGAGTAAGTGGGTCGTCTTAAAGCTCACGAGGAGAGGATGAAGGGCAGGTCTGAGAGCGCAGACAGATAACAACTTCTCTTGGCATCTTAGAATAAAAAAACTAGAGGTGGTTATTTCCGTGATAAGAGTAGTATCAGGTGCTACAACTGTAACACCTTGGGACACTATGCATCAGAATATAGCAAATCACGACAGGAAAGAGAGAAAAATCAAGAAGTAAATATGACAGACGTCGAGGATGATGAACCAGCATTATAATAGCCATACGGGCTCAGATTATTAGCCATAAGGGCTCAGTTTAATAGCCATACGGGCTCAGATTATTAGCCATACGGGCTCAGTCGAATAAGCCATATGGGTTGGAAGAATTGAATGAGACATGTATAGATTAAGGGAGAAATTGTTGGGATTTATTCTAAACTTATTTGTTTTAGTTGATATTATTTAATAGTTATTATGTGGAGTGTTTTATTTATATGACTTGGTCATGCGGCAGTAGTGGATACGTGTTAGTAGTCGTGTCAGTAGTTGAAACAATATTTTTTATTATCACTGATAATACATTTTATTTTCCCAGTTTTATAAGAATAAACACCTTTGTCTGTATATTTGTATTGCAGTGTTCAGTTTCTACAAATACCGCCTACTGACTAGACAAATTTAGCAAAATACAAAAATTAATATAGTCCAAACGAAACATGTTGACTTTGGCTCATTCTTCAACACGGGTCATAGGAACAAAAAAGAGAGTTTTTGGGCTATACGAGTTTTGGCTTCCGAGAATTTGGAAAAGTTCTTGGTAACATCTCGACTGATTGTTCTTTCTCCTCCTACTCTTCCATGTTTTGCGGATCATGAGAAATGCGAAATATGTAACGAAAAGGATTGTCAAAATATTTATATAAAAAAATTAACTTTAGATAACAGGAAAACATGTTGCATTTAAACCTTTGTTTAAGTTGCTTGCATTACTGTTCCTCATCGCCCTAAGCAAATGCTCCGCTCCCTCTTATCATAGAAGTTGATATTATCCAGCATTGATGTCATTGCTGTATAGTTCTTGAAAAATATCAGCATTTCTAAACCTTGTTGGAGTCCAATCTGAGAAGATATGCAATATTAATATCCACAATTATCAGAAATTATCAAGATAAACCTTAACATTAACATAACATTAATGGCAGAAAGAAAGTTAGGAATATGGTAAGTAATTTTTTATGCTTTCACTATAAAAATTGTTACTTATAAATGCTCTCGACATCATTATTTTCTGTGAATGGTGATTTTTGAATCAGAAAGCCCCAGAGCTAATATGCCATATAAATGTCCACTTCACTGGAAAGAAACCATTCCAGTTTTTTCTCTTCCAAAAGTCCAGTGTCTTGACAAAGTCCACCCTTCCGATCATTTCAGCCATGACTACAAACTGCCCACCCCTATTACCGTAACAAAACTTTACAAACCCTTACCGCAAAAAACAGGAAAATTGGACAAACAGGATAAGCTTCACTTGTGTCATATTGTGTTTTACAAAAAACGTCATTCAGTTTCCCATTACCATGATTGGTACTTGATCAGACACTGTATTTAATGCTTTTATGTATGTCATCTTCACCAATTGACTTGATGACATAAAACTTGGCATTAACATAGTTTATCCGGAAATCTTCTTTGTTGTATTGATCTCTTGGTGATAAGATCTGTAGCAGCTCATTGCCTACATCACCTTCGATATGTGTAGCAGCTCTTCGTGGAACGTGAGGACCCCTCTCAATCCAATCGACAGACCTTTCATCTTCTGAAAGAAGATGCACGTGCATTTTCAGCTTCCAATGGTGATAATTGTCTTTGTCCAAGAAAGGGATCTTCACACCAATGTTTTTCCTGCTCATGTTGTTAGACCTTTATTTGACTAAAATGCAAACATATTATAGGCAATAAAACTTCAAATCAGGGAGGAATTTATATAAGGTTCATTAACAAAACTTTACAAAACGTCTACCCAAAAAATTGGACAAACTGGGCCGGTTCACATTTTTATATTGTGTAAGCATCATTCACTTTTCCATTACCATGATTTCCTACACTATATTCAGTATTTTTATATATGTAACATTCACTACTTGGCTTGATGACACTAAGAAGAATCTAAAACTAAAAAAATCAATGCACAAGAATCATCTAATTATTCTAATAGAGGGTTTCTAGAAAACTTCTAAAACTAAAATAACCAACCTAAAAAAATCATCTCACAATTGTGATATAGAATTTCTAGAAATTTTTTTGTATAGGCATCTTACTAAAATTAAATAAAAACATTGTCATATAAAGATATCATATGAATTGGTTAAAATTCAAAATTACATTAATGAATGATAAATTATAGTTCACCATTGTGCAAGACATACTCATAAAATATATTTGAAAAAATCAATACACCGCAAATTCCATGAAAGTGTTAAATATACTATAACATTGATGTATGGTAAATTAATGCTTTTTTGTACCACATACCTCTGAAGTAATTGGAGCATTTTCTTCATTATTTAATCTGCTGGATAAGTAATATATCATAACTTAATTCATAGATCATATAAAAAAAATACTATAATACTTAGATATATCATACACCAAGATAAGTACATTTTCTTCTTCTTGATCTACGTCTTAACAAATTATTTCTCTTCATCTTTCTCATCTAAGCTTCCTTTTAGGAGAAATGATTTGTACTCATATACTAGTATTATTGGTGGCTAATATATATAACCATGACATGAGATTATATCTTGATAAGTTAAATTTGGGGTTAAGGTGTATTCAATCTAGATTAAGGATTTTTTTGAATTTTCTAAAATCTAAACTATTTAATTTGGATTCTAAAAATTCTTTTAAAATTTACTCGTATTCAATGAGGATTGTAAAAAGGTTTTTAAAATAGGAGGTATTTAATTTTGATTTGAAAATTTTTATTCAATTTGTATTTTTAAGAATAGATTAAAATTTGATGGTTTTGTATTTTATTAAATTGTAGATTTTGATAGATTTTTTTTGTAATTTGTTTGTTTTGAAATCTTAGCAAAATACTATATATTAACAACTCTTCTAGTAGGATTAAAATCAACCAGTAAAATCATATAAAATAATGAATCATTGTAAATCATACTAAGGCCTACCTTTTACTATGTAAAATAAATAAAATTTGGTTTACCCCTACAATTTGACTTTATATTATTGTAATGTATAATATCTTTTAAAGTCACATTTCCTTGGTAACGTATAATGTCTTCCACAAAATTACATTTTCCTATAATCAAATAATCCAATCTCCCATCTAATTTACTTCTAATTTTAAAGATAGCTTGGATAAACTCTTTTGTATGTAGTAAGTAGCATTTTTACAAATTTAAAATCCAACATTTTACTTAAAAAAAGAAGTCTAATAATTCTAAGAATAATAATAATAATAATATTAATAATATTAATAACAATAATAACAATAGTAATAATTTATTTTAATAAAATAATAAAGTGGACGGTAGAAATTCCAAAAATTATCTATCAATGTATACATAAGTATTATTTGACCGGTTAAGATTAGATTCAATCGTTATGATTGTTCAACGGATATTCAATACAATACATCATCATTCATTGAAGGATAATGTGTCAAGAAATATTTTTGACTTTCAATTAATAATCCTTATTAGTTGAATTCCATTATTATTTACCGTTAGCAAATCCTGATTTATAACTTTAATAAATTCAAACTTATTTACAAATTGCAAAGACATCAACAATATTGAATGAAGAGTAATTAGACATACCTAACTCAATTACCAACCTTGTAAAAATTGATTCATCAACTGGGCTTGGTAAAGATGTTGCAAATTGTTGCTCACTTGGAACAAGATAAAATTTCAAAGTACCATTCATTAAATGCTCTCTTATGAAGTGGTATTTCATGTCAAAGTGTTTTGTACTTGAATGTTGGACAATATTTTCAGTAATGACAATGGCATTTGTGTTGTCAGATAAAATTTAAATTTTGTCCACATGTAGACCATAATCCAATAGTTGATTTTTCATCCATAAAATATGTGCACAACAGCTACCAGCAGCAATATATTCAGCCTCAGTTGTGGAAGTGGACACTAAATTTTTTTTCCTCCTAAACCAGGACATAAGCTTGTTTTCAAGAAATTGACATGAGCTAGTTGTGCATTTTCATGTCTATTTTGCACTCTACATAATCTTTATCTCAATAACCATGTAGATTAGAGACGATCTCTAGGGTACCAAATGCCAAGTTTTGGTGTACTCTTGAGATATCTGAAATGATTTTCTAAAAGAAACTTTGACAAAGTATCATACCAGGCTCTAGGTGCTTGCTTCAATCCATAAAGTGCTTTCAAAAGATAGTGAACATAATCTAGAAAGTTGGGGTCTTCAAAATGTGGAGACTGACTTACATAAACTTCCTCCTCCAAATCTCCATTCAAAAAGGCACTTTTGACATCCATTTTATAGACTTTGAAATTGGCATGGGCTGCATAGGCTAGAAATATTTTGATTGCTTCAAGTCTTGCAACTGGAGCAAATGTTTCATCAAAATCTATTCATTCTTGTTGACAATAGCCCTTAGCAACCAATCTAACTTTTTTTGTATGACTATGTTTTCTCATCCATCTTTTTTCTAAATACCCATTTGGTGTCAATAGAATTCTATCCTTTAGTTTTGGGTACCAGCTTCCATACTTTATTCTTTTCAAATTGGTTCAGCTCTTCTTGCATAGCTAAAACCCAATCAGGATCCATTAAAGCTTTTTTTACCTTCTTTGGTTCTTCCTGTGATAGAAAGCTGCTATATAGACATTGATCTTGAGTTACTTTCCTTGTTTGCACTCTAGATATTGCATCATTAATGATCAATTCAAAAGTGTGATCTCTTGTCCATTTCCTTTGAGCTGGTAGATTAGCTCTAGATGAGGTGGCCTCATTAGTGTCTATTTCCTGAGTTTGTGGATCTGTGATTTGAAGATGGGGTTCTGTTAAACAATGATCTAGAGTTATTTTCAACTGATGCTGAATTTTGTCTTTCAATGGATGATGCACTATGCCTCTCAAAGGATGTTGTACTTTATCTTACAACGGATGCAGTATCTTGTATTTCAACGAATGGTGCATTTTTTCTTTCAATGGATACAGCACTCTATGCATCAACTGTTGTTCCTTCATTTGAAGATAACTTTGAATATTCTTTTGCCATTATATCTAGATCACTTTTATCATCACTGTCATCATAATATATCTCAACATTATTAAATTTGAGACTTCCATGGAGACCTTCATCTTACAGTCCTTCAATCTTTTTATCATCAAATACAACATGTACATATTCAATTACAATATTGGTTCTCATATTGTAGACTCTATATGCTTTTCCAATAGCATATCCAACAATGATACCTTCATCAGGTTTGACATCAAACTTTCCATGGTGATCAGTTTAATTCCTTAGAATATAACACTTACATCCAAAGATATCAAGAAAGTTCAGTGCTGGCTTCCTATTCTGAAAGATTCTGAGTGTAGCATGCACTGTTTACAGCCTCATCCTAAAAATAAGTTGGTAACTTTTATTCTTCTAACCTTGTTCAAGTTGCTTCAATCAATAATCTATTCTTTCTCTCAACCAACCACTCCATTTTGTTGTGGTGTCCTTGCAGCTGAGAACCCATGCATGATTCCATTATCTTCACAGAATAACCTCATGGTTGAATTTTTGAATTCAGGATCTTGAGAAAGTCTTAACTTTTTCAGTCATTCAGGTTCACCTACAACCTGCCCACTCCCGTTGACCAACATGACATGAAGTTATATGAAAAGTTTATTTTACTAAAATACAAATATATTGCGAAGAAAAAACTTCTTAAAAGTCAAGAAGAAATTATATTATACAAATGCTTAACAAATGCAAGAGAAAAACTGAAAAACCACGGTCAACTTCACCCCTATCATATTGTATTTCATGGAAATCATCATTCATCGTGTTACCATTATTGTACTTCAGTGCACATTGTACCTTATACTATTATGAATGTCATATTCACTCATAGACTTTATGACATGAAACTCAGCATTATCTAAGTTTTTCAAGACGTCTACTTCTGGCTGACCTATAAGGTAAGGTTAACTGCAACATTTCATAAACAATTCATCCTAGTCACCTCAATTAGGTCTAGAAAATAAACTTTCAAACCAACAGAAAAAATAAAACTATCTTGAACAAACATCATAATTTATAATAAAATTCTCAATGATTATTTCCATTTATCTAAATAAAAATAAATTAAAACAAAGTAATTTCATGATTTCTTATAATCTAGTTACTCTAAAGATCCTAAAATATTAGTTCAAGATAAAATATTTGATGTACCGCAAAAACTATGTGAATATTTTATGTTAAATAAATAAATATTGTGTGTTGTAAAAATTTAAAGTGATTATTGCCTTGATATTAGATGTTATAGCTATTATATGTATTTTTGTGTGGGCCAGAAAATTTTTCGATGGATTAATATGTGTTTAAACTGCAATTATATGAATCGATCTGTAATTTGGACTTGTATTTAGTTATGTCTTTATCAAAGTACCTGTTTTATCTCGTTTATGTGCATTTGAATATATTTTATGCGTATTCGGGTTTTTCTTTTAATTTCAGTATCGTTTTGTTTTCAAAAACGAATAGACCGGGACCCCACCGGGGCGTCAAACCCCACAAAATATGTGTTTTTATTTTTATAAAATTATTCATATTTCAGATACCCAATATTTCTGCATTGTCGAATTATTCGCAATTTTTAGGGAATTTTGACATCAATTTTGTATTTTATCGTTTTTTTAAAATTATTCCCCGTAATTATTATTTTTGGACGTAATTATTTAATTAGGGGATAAAAAAATCCTTAATTTATTTTGGGGTATTTATTTTTCAAAAAGTATAAATAGCCTCATTAATTATTTTATTTCATTTTATTTTTATTAAAAACAAAAATCAAGACCATTTTTGGGGGTAAAATTTCTTCAAGAATAAAGAATCAATGATTTTGGGAGTTCTACAAATCGGTAGTTGATATTCTACATACCAAATTCATCCTTGTCTCAAGCCCGTTCTATTGATACCAATTTCAGAATCTGAGGTGAAGTATTGTGTAAAATCGATTTTTAGTGTTCTTAATCTTGAAAATCTATTTTGATTTGTAAGGGTTTTTGATTGATTCTGATTTTATGGATAGTTTTAACGTGATTCAAGGAGTCGAGTAATGTATAAATTTGCATCATTTTATTGTGAAATCATGTTAGCCGAGTTCTTGGTTATTCATTTTTTTGTTCTTCGATTTTATGGATAATTGATGATCTGTTGGTTGATTGTGATTACATAGGCTGATTATAGACGTCCAGAGCTTTAAATTCGTATATAATTTGTCGAATTTGGTTTAGGAATCGGGGAATTACGTTTTAGCCGGATTTTTCTCCGAGCTCGCCGGCGGTTGCTGTGATTGTGATCAGAACTGATGAGTCCGAGTTGTTGTAGTTATCCTGAGGTTGCTGGTAGATTAGGGACAGGATTAGGATCGTTTTGATATGAAAATCAGTAGTTTTTGGTAAGGTTTCGAGACCACCGGAAATCGGCGAAATGTCGGCCGGATTTCTGGGTTTTCCAGAAACCGGCGACGAGTTCGTCGTTCCGGTCATCTTCCTCGTGGCTCTGGCGGTTTTCCCCTCCCCTGTGCCGCCGTTCAATCCCCTTACCCCCACTTCTGTTTCCAAAATCAGTTTTTACATTTTCTGTTTTAAAAATTTAATTCAAAATTAGTTTCTTATTTCCAAAAATCATTTGTTTATTTTCAAAAATCATTTACTTATCATTTATAATTCTAAAAATTATTTACCTAATTATTTTAAATTCCTAAAATTATTTTCTTTTATTATTTTCAAAAATCCAATTTGATTTGATTATTTATATTTTATTTTAATTAATTTTTTATGAATTTAATTAATTGATTAATTCATTTAATCAATTAATTTCATTTATAAATAGTTAAATAAATGTAAATTATTTATAATTAATTCAAATAATTCCTAAAAATTATTTTTAAGCTTTTAAAAATTATATTTTGGTATTTAAAAGTCAGTTAATATTATTATTAATTAATTTAATTCCATTCATTTCTTATATTATTCGTAATAAATAAACCGTTCCTCCCCTTGATACGAAACGAACGCGTACAGACTCAGAAAAACATTATGCTTGCAATAAAAATAATTTTAGGACCTAATTTCTTTTGTATTGTAATGTCATTTGATTTGTTAGTCCTTTTGAGTCGGTATGTGGTCGGTAAACACTACTATTGACCTGATTTCAATTCTGAACGTTCTGAAACCTATCTTTTGACGGTCTGACTTATGTGTTACATAAAATATGTGATTGCATGATATATGAATAACATGATTATGTGTTATATGAATAACATGATTACATGATATGTGATATGCATGCTATCTGTTTACAGTTTTAAAATGCGCTGATTAGTTATAAACGATCGTGTAGATGTGAAGACGTATGATTACGTCGATTGAGTTTAGTTCTATCAATTAAGATAGTCCTTTTGTTTATAGAATTGAGTAGCAAGGAGTGCGGTCAAGTGTTAGGTGGAGATAGTAGCCAGCAGCTATAAGCAGACTTATCGAGCATACCGGGCAAGTATCTTTACCTTCACTTATTGTTCAAGTGATGTTTACTATGAATCATGTTATGAAAGTATTTATATCTGCACTTATCATTCAAGTGATATTGACTCTGAATGTCATCCTTTCAATTTCTATACTATTCTAAGTTCAGAATAGTTAAACGTTTTATATTTCGCTATAAATTACTCTATACAGTGGAACATTGAATTGAGATTAGCGAATAACTAATTGTTCTAGTTATTTCGCCATCGGTTGTTGAGATAACTTCGGATCATGAGAAATAGGGAGTTATATTGTTAAGGATGTCGTTTGATTCGGCTCCTTTGATCAAAATGTTTTATGGATTGGATGAATGCGTAAGTGACAGGGATGGACGGTCCAGCGGAGGGCTATTTTTAAGTGTTATATGAAATATTATGACACCATTTGTGCCACAGGCAGATATATTGCCTTTTTATTTGAGTACTCGTGTTTCAAAACATGTTTCTATGAACCATGATCCACTGCTATCACACGGGCTGATCAGCATGTTATAGTACGTCCGTCGGAGTTAGATTCAAATCTAAAAATTACCTTTTATTATTGATAGCTTGATAAACTTTTATTGATTGTTCAAATATAACTGATTTTATCCTGTTGTTCAATTATTATCAAAATATGGTTTATCATTTCAAGTACCATTTATACTGCTTGCTGAGCATTTCTTTCGCTCATACTTGTTTATCATTCTAATCTTTCAGCTATGCCAGAGCAGGCTTGAATTCCAGGTTTGATCAGAAGTCGAGTGCTTGTAAATAGTTTAGTGTGTTTTCCAGGTAGACAGTTTGGGATGCTTGAATAGTGTAAAGGTGTGTAATAAAATTTGAATAAGTTGTAAAACTAATTAGACTTATGGGTTGTAATAACATTTGGTTTGTATTACTGCTTGTTTAATACTATAACCTGTGATCGATCCAGTTACATGCAAGGGGTCATATCTATTATATTATTCCGTTGATCCTATTTTAGTTTTGTTTATTGGCTAGTGACCCCCAAAGCTAGACCCCGGGTTTGGAGGGCGTTACAGGTTGGTATCAAAGCCACAGGTTATGGTCATGGAAACATGCTTATAATTGTCATAGATGAGTCATAGGAGATCACATAAGATAGGCACATGTAGTTTAGCTCTTATAGGGTTAAATTTAGGTTATTGGGTTGGGTTAGAGTTAAGTTGTTCTGGTTCCTCGTTTTGTGTTTAGCTCTTGGCTTTTATGCCATTGATTTGCTATTTTATTGGTTTTGAGAATGGTAAGAAGTGTTGAAAAAGAGATTGGAAGGTTGTGTTGCAACCCTATCAACTGTTTATTGGTTTATTTGAGATTTGGAGCAAGGGTTTAAAAGGTTTGGATAATTTTTCGTGAATTTTCTTTGTGTTATTATTTTCAAGAAAATAAGGAGGATTATGTGATAATCATATCGCTTGTGTTAATATGGTAGCAAGTTTATGATATTTTGAGAAGATATAATGCTTGAGAATTTTGATATGCAAAGGGATTGCTACATATTTTGCACAATGCTTGACAGATTATTATATTTGTTGCTTGTTTCTTACCAGAATAATGGCACCAAAAAGGAAGAGTAATTCAGGAGAGGATCGTACTAAGAGTCGTACAGATCTAGCGATTATCCAGATGTTGGGATTGATGCAACAACAGATGTTGCATCTTACGCAGCAGCAACAACAGCAGTTACAGCAACAGCAGCAACAATCAGCAGCACCACCTGCAGTGACTTTTAAGCAGTTCCAAGCTGTGAAACCACCGGAATTAAAGGGAAGTGCTGACCTCGTGGAAGCTAAAGCATGGCTTAAAGAGATTGAAAAGGCTTTTGACTTAGTTGGAGCAGGAGCTGAACAGAAGACCAAGTTTGCAAGCTACTTTTTGAAGGGCGAGGCGAACTATTGCTGATAGCTTAATAAGCTTTTATTGATTGATCAAATATAACTGATTTTATCCTGTCGTTCAATTATTATCAAAATATGGTTTATCATTTGAAGTACACTTTATACTGCTTGTTGAGCATTTCTTTCGCTCATACTTGTTTATCATTCTAATCCTTCAGCTAAGCCAGAGCAGGCTTGAATTCCAGGTTTGATCAGAAGTCGAGTGCCTGTAAATAGTTTGGTGTGTTTTCCAAGTAGACAGTTTGGGACCTTTGAATAGTCTAAAGGTTTGTAATAAAATTTGAATAAGTTGTAAAACTACTTAGACTTATGGGTTGTAATAACATTTGGATTGTATTAGTGCGTGTATCGATCGAGTTGCATGCAAAAGCTCATATCTATTATATTATTCCGTTGTTCCTATTTTAGTTTTATTTATTGGCTAGTGACCCCAAAATCTAGACCCCGGATTTGGAGGGCGTCACATACTTTGTCAAAATTCAAAATAACATTAGTTCAAGATAAAGTACTTTTCACTATTTTACAAGACATACTAATCAAATGTAGTTTATAATTTATCAAAAGTTCAATCTAGCTTTAAGTTACTTTGTGATAATATTATATAGTTTAACCATTTTTGCACCACACAACAAGTGTGCCAAATTTTAGATATGGTATATAGAAGATTAATAAATAAATTGGTTTCTAAACAAAAGCTAAAGTAAGAGAAATTAGTACACCACCTAATACCCATAAAAATGTTAATCTGGGTTAAAGTTATACGATTATTATATATATGGTAACTTAATATTATTTATAACAGATAAATATTTTATATATAGTAATTATTATATGGCAGTACCTGTCAATTAATTAGAGTATTTTCTCCATTGCTTACCATTGTTTACCAACTTTGGAACAAAATTTTATGGGTAAATAAATCAACTAAGATAAAAATTTTATTACATCATATTAGATAGAAAAGAACATAAAAAAATTCACACAATTATCTAGTAGAAAATCACAAAGTAGTTTAAACATACACCAAGATGAGTACCATTTTTTCTTCCTTCTCTGTCTTTCTCATTAAACAAATTTTTGTTCATGGTACTTATGAAGGTATAGTTTTCGGAGAAACTATTTCATAATTTTTACTCCTATACTCATATTATTGGTGGCTAGTATATATAATCATGAAATGATGTTACATTTTGGTAACTTATATTTAGATTACATTTTAGTATTGTAGGTGGCATTACTATTAATATAAAATTATATAAAATTTGGCTTTATTACTTTTATTTTGCTTTATATTTTGGTAACATAAAATATCTTCTCCAAAATTTTATAACTATAATTTGGAGTTATATTTTGGTAACTTACAATATCTTACATAATGATAATATATAATATCTTAAATAATGATAACATATATGACGGTTACTTTTTATGTACATATAAAATTTACTAATGATCATGATATTATTTCCCATCTTACTTTACTTATCATAGTAAACATAGCTTTGAGTATTTGAATTAAGGTTTTAACAAATTTAACTAATGCAAAATTTGTGATTTAATGTCAGAGTAATATGAAGTCCGGCTGAAGTAGGACTACATCTTTCACAAATAATAAAAATAACAGTAGTAATAATAAAAGAATGAAAAATTATAATAGTAATAATATTATCTTTTAAACAATTTTTTAGAGTTGTTAGATTAGTGAAAAACTTGAATTTTCTTTTCAACTAATATAATATGAATAATATATCTCAAATTAGGTTTCACTCTCCAATTTGAATTTGTAAATATTAGTATTTATGTTTTCATTGATAAATGTGCCTATTCAATATTTTGACACAAAAGAAAATACTTAGAAACATTTTAAAAAATGAGCCGAATGAATCCACATCTTTGATACTCTAGTTTCCCATTTCAAATGGTGAAGAATAATCTCAAGACAAATATACTTTAGTTTTTTCAAGATATATAATATTTGTCTATTCTAATTTTATAGTAGTGAAACTATTTGCATAACATGATGCATAACTTAAAATCTGTCATTTAGATATGTAAAATTATTTAACTATTCTTAAATTAGAATAGGTAAAGAATACTTGCAGAATAATAAGGTTAATGATATTTTCATCCTTAGCATTTAGGCACACTCATGATAACATAACTATTCTATGTCTAATTTTATTCCACTAATCCTTTAATGGTTCTTCTGCTATTGCTACAAGGCTGATATTTTGTACCATTTCATTTCACTCTTATCCAAGCATTTAAAAGTCTATTTCTACCCATAAATATCCTACACACAAATGAGAAATTTAAATAGAAGAATTTCAAATAACTTTAGCACATAACTCACTTTGCACCTAAACATAAATTTGGTTCTTTAAATGATGGTTCTATTATGTGTGTTTAAATTTAAAAATTATTTCAAAATAGGACTTTCATTGACTCATATATATTTATAAAATAAACATCTTTCAGTATAAAAAAATTCAGGTTTTGAAAGTATATTTAATGAAAGTGGAATATTTTTTCAAGTCTAGGCAAGTTCATGTGGTATAACGAGAACAAACCAATGACTTATTGTTAATAAAATATAAATATTTCAATTAATAAAAATATTAAATAATTATTCCATATAATGATACACTTTTAAAATATAATTTTTTTAGTACTTTAGTTGGCTTCATTATAAAAAATCACATTTTATTTAACTAGTTCGAAATAAAATTAAATGATTAAATGAATGCACTAACTAATTAAACAATTAATTAATTAACTAAAATAGTTATAAATAATTAAATCAAATTTGGATTAACAAAAATCATTTTTTGGAATTAAATTATTTATGTTAATTATTTAAAATAATTAATTGAATAAATTTTTAATTAAAAAATATTTTTGGAATAAAATATATATAACTTTGATTTATTTTAAAATTAAATCATAGAAACAATTTTTGAATTTAGTGTTATCTTCAACCTTGGATCAAAACCAAGGGTTTGGGGATGAACTTGGCCTAACTCCCAAGAACATTGCCCTAAATCTCCACAATCCAAAAAATATTATAGAATCCAATCTATTTTAAATGCCTGGTTGGCTCAAAATAGACCTAGACAGTTTATATTGGTTCTTCAGTTCCAACAACCCTAAAACTCGACTACATCAACGGCCCTGGCATAAAATCATCACCACTCGATTTACGATTAAACAATCAAACCTAACAATGATTTTCCCACCAAAATATGAATTCACTAGATTTTAAACAAAAAATAATGATATACATATAAAATATAAGCTAAGGATACACACAATCTATTACTATAATCAAAACTAACAACTAATACATTGATAATCGAGAAAAATAAAAATCAATATCAAAAACTCAATTATACCAATTTTCGCATTCAAACAATTACAAAATATATATGAATAGGCTTTAATCAAACGTTGTATCATTTTAAAAAATAAACAAGGTGAATCTATTAATAACATAAAAAACGTCAACAAACAATCATGAAAGATAATTTTGAGAATTACTCGACCTATGCAATAATTCTCGGGGATACTCCAATACTCAGGTGAATGGTGAACAGGATGGACGTGGATAAAGCTTTCATTTATGGTGATGGTTGTGCTAAAACTTTTGGGGTCTCAACTTTCATAGTAGTAAAGGGGGAAGATGAGGGGTGTGGTTATAGCCATTTGAACCATTGTTAAATTTTTTTAAAGTATGATTTTAATTCCAATTCCATACCCTTTCCACATACATCGCGAGATACTAAATCTAATTTATGTTAGCGTTTGATGATTAAAATGAAATTTTTAGATCTGGTCAATCATATTGATCTCTAATTTAGGGCTCATGACTTTATATGTAATTAGGGTTGAGTTTGGGAGATTTTGTTGAGTATTAAAATCTCCTATCTTCCTCACGAAGCCTACATACCTCTATATATAAAACCTCAATCCCATATAGTTATATTTTACGATTTCCATCGCCTCGTCCAATACTTAAGGGCAATGCACATTTTTTAGATAATAACTCTTGATGACATAATATACTAATTCGATTATGACATATGGTTGTGGTGGTAGAATAAACTGGAATTCATTGGATATTGGTTTGAGATCCCGTGTGTCGAGCCTCTTAAGCTAATACTCATTGGGATGAGCGTTTTGGGCCTGAGCTTTCATAGTTAAGGCTCATTGAGCCAAACTTTATATATTGACACTTATTGGGTTGAGTCTGCATGCTCAACATCTAAACAAGCTATGAATATGTGTCCATATCTTCATTGCACCCATGTTCATTTCATTGATAATATCCGACCATGGACTTTCTAGAAGTACATGAGCCTCTACCCGCAACAAAAACTAAATCTGACCAGGATTCTTTAAGCCTAAAGAGTACGGGCAGTTACTTGGATTCACACATTACGTCTACAAAAGTGTGGCAACCAAATGGTATTACTACATCCTTCTTATACCAGAGTTCAAGTAAGGTACCTAGAGAATATATGTATATACAATAAAAATATAAAACACATGGGTTTATTAAACATTCATGAAAAACCCACCAAATGCAACACAACTAATATTGTAAAAAGCTTGTAAAAAATGTTAGTCTCAATAACAAGGTTTAAATTCGCCATAATAAAATTAGTGGATAAGCTTTTAAATCAGCTGAAATTAAGAGAAATATTTACGGGGTCGTAATTCAATAAAAGATAAACGTCCAATGAATGTGAAAGTTGATTACACATACATCCAAAATCTATGATGAAAATAAACTAAATTCAAAACTAGAGCTCTGTTATATTAAATATTTTATTCAGTATTAATTAATAACTAATACTCTCCATTGAGCGCAATGAGATAACTCAATTCGTAATAGTTTATCATTTGCCATTTTTTGAATCCTACTCACCCCGAGATTTGTCTTAACATATACCGGATTGTAATACACGGAACCTAATTATTAGTAAAAAAGATAAAACTCTCTTGGTTCCCAAAAGATTATCATACTTTCCATTTTTGAATATTTCAAAAAAAAATACATTGATCGTCTATTTTTAAAAAGTTATAATTTTTAATATTATAAAAGGCACATTCACCAAATACTTAAGATGTCATATATCAGTGGCACATGTCAAGCTAATTAAACTAAATTGAAGTACAAAAATGAATAAATGGACATCGTTGCATCTCAATTAAAGAAATAGCGAGCATGGAAATTTGCACTTAATATGAAAATATGGCACTTTTCCCTCACATGCATAATATTTCTATAATTTCTAGAATACAAAAGTGATATGGCGATTGAAAAACTAATACTCCCTCCGTCCCATTCAATTATTTACATTTCTGAGAAAGTGTCTGACACGCATTTTAAGGTGCATATAAAGTATAGTTCTGTAATTTTTTTTACAATTTTGTTTTTCTGAATAAAAATTAAAACATTCAACTTTTATTCAGAAAAAGAAAATTGTAAAAATAAGTTACATAACTATACTTTTCATGCACCTTAAAATATGTGTCAGACACTTTCTCAGACATGTAAACAATTGGAAGGGATGGAGGGAGTATTAAATTATTAGATTATAAATTTTCCATCATATTACTTTTATGTACAACCCAACATTGTTTACATTTGAAGAATTATTTTATAATATCCCTAATTTACGTAAAATCAATATACATCTTTTTCAACATATGTATACACTTTATACGAGGAGCTTGTTAGTCAGTACCTAAACTCATTGTTATGTAACCTACAAAACCTCAAATTTAGATATTTATTTAGTGGACATGGGTGCTCCGCCATTAGCACCAATCTTCTTCCTTGTGCTTATCTACAAGAACAAGCATTTACTAGTTTTATGCATTAAATTCTTTAGGCAGATTTTTGTTGGTATCAGTATTTATTGTTTCTTGTTTTAAATGTGTTATGATGATAAAATGTTTGCTTTTGATATTTACCGTGTTCATCTTATCACATTTAAGAGTTCCAAGAACATTTTCTATCGCGTATAGGTAAAACTTGATATATTCCTGTAAATTTTCTACCAGGCTTTAAGGTGAAAGAATTCAAACAGATATAAATTCATCCCAATATTATTCTGGATATGTTATATGTGCTGGTAATGCTAATACTAATCACTAATCAATAAAACGGTTAGTAAGATTGCACGTTTTCTTCAATCCTAGTGTCTTTTCTTTTTTTATCTTTTAATAGATTTGTAGCTAAGTACTCGTAGCAATAAGTGATCCCGGAACACGATGCCTAGTATTCGCTTTTGTTGTCAATGTTGGGAATATATGAAAGTGGCTGAGCTAGGGTCGAAACGTGGAGGGGTTTAACACTAACAAGAATTCACAATACAATTAAACAACACAACAAGCCAAACTATACTACCCAACTCTTGGATTAAAGGATTAGCTACTAATGATAAGATAAAGAAGATATAAATTTAAATTGCAAACCATGAGTGTAGGAATTTAAGTATAAAATATAACTCGAAAAATTCTTTTGGAATCTCGATGAATTCCTCCACTCCTTGTTGAAATCTCCCTCTCAAGTTGCTTCTATCCGTTCTCTGAAGAATACAGCTAACTTTTTTCCATACTATATTATGTTCTAATATTCTATATACAATATGTAAAATTCATAAGTTGTCTTCCAGGCCTGATTTTGGGTTGCTCGAGTTGGATTTTTGATGTGCCAATTTGTTGATGTGTATTTTTAGAAGTTCTTTTCATTCTCAGGGAAAAACTGATATTGACACCAATTTCAAGTACTTTATCTCTTACAGTTCAGAAGTGTGGAGAATAATTTTTTGTGTGTTTTAACTATCCACTAATTTAATCTAATAAACAAATAAAAAATATATAATATATATAAGTTAAATAAACCAAGAATGAGGGTTTCTCATTGGGTATCCTCAATGTATAATTTGTGTCTCTTATTTTATTAAAGGCTTATTAACCTTTTAGCCCTTAAAGTATATGGGTTTGTACCCATAAACCCCTGAATTCTGCGAGCGTATATTTTGACCCCCAAGGTATACATTTTCATACCCTTTAGCCCTTTTTACCGTGACAGTAAAAAATCGGAGGGGCAAAAAAGACATTTGATCTCCGAGTTGTACCGTTATAAGGGCTAAAAGGTATATTTCTCATACCTTAAGGGTGAAAAGATACACCGTACTATACTTTAAGGGCTAACTGTTACAACAGAAAAATGCAACAATGTAAAACAAAGACATGACCTGAGGAGAAGCCAACTATTGTAACTTGAACTTGATTTTGATATATTACTGATTGTCTTCTTGTATAATTGATCTCAACTATTGCCTGTTATGTTTTAACTCACCGGAACCATCAAACCCACATTTCTAGTTTAAAGCTCTTTTTTCTTCCTCAAAATATAACTCAAAAATTTGCTAGGTATGGAATTGATCATCATGCCGAGCTCTTACTAGTTTCTTTCTAGTAAGTCCATTTTCATCATCATCGCTAGCTCTCAAGTTTGACCTTCTTTCCAATTTCTTCTCAAACTTTATAATTATACGTGCTCGTAAGATATTACAAAAGAATGGCAGAAATATATACATGAACACCATGTTTCCTCTGTACATGTAACCCTGCAATTGATCTTATCTAATTTTGAACCTATTCCTCTTACCTAACCTATCCTCATTATGATATTTGAAAACTAAGGTCTTTTTGGCATGTTTAATTGTCGTAGCTTGTTTGGCTTCATCGTCTAATCTTACACATGAGTATGTATGCTGCAAATATATACCTCTGGAGACGATATCCAGTAAATTATACTTTTATATTTGGGTTCAATCAAAGAACTGTACTAGGCTATCGAGAAGTTCTATTGCTTGCCTTTGGCCTCGCTGCTTGAGCAACAGGTTGTGTGCTAGCTAATCTTGATATGGAAATGGACCCCAAAATAGGTGACTACATGGCAGTTACTGAGCTTCTCCCTTTAGGATTAGTAATTGTAAGTTCATTAAACTTATATTATTTATCATACTTCTTCCAGTTGATTACAAAATAATAATTTACTACGGGTTCATTTTTCTATAGCTAATATGTGCAGTACTGATCTTTCCAATAAACATAATATACCGTTCAAGTCGATACTTCTTGCTCACATGCATCTTCCACTGTATATGTGCTCCTCTATACAAGGTACAGTAAAAAGGTGAAAACATCAGCAGTACCTAATTTTCCGGTCTAAACCGACTTAAATTATACAATTAGTTTATACAAACACAGTTAGTTATATGATTCTGTTTATGTGAATGCAGGTTGTACTCTCTGAATTTTTTTTGGCAGATCAGTTTACTAGCCAGGTTCAAGCTTTTAGAAGTCTAGTGTTCTATATTTGTTACCATAGTTCAGGTGACTACAAACGGATAGAAAACCATTGCAAAGATAATATCATATTCACTACATTCAATTTCGTAATTGCTAATGCACCCAAAATCATTATGCCAATACAAGAGCAAAAAAATAAGAGTGAATCTACGGATTTCAAAATAATTCTCCTAAAATAAATCAGTCAGCACAAGGAACATCAGCCCAACACGAGGGCTGTTAATGATTCAGGTAATGAAGATTATAAGCTTTAGAGAGCTCAATGAAAGTACAGTATGAGAAGCACTTAAAGCAAGAAACTAAGTCACTTCGGTAAATAACTGTTAGCCCTTAAAGTATGTTACGGTGTACCTTTTCACCCTCAAGATACGAGAAATGTACCTTTTAGCCCTTATAACGGTACAACTCGAGGGTAAAATGTCTTTTTTGCCCCTCCGATTTTTTACTGTCACGGTAAAAAGGGCTAAAGGGTATGAAAATGTTTACCTTGGGGGTTAAAAGGTACGCTCGCAGAGTTCAGGGGTTTATGGGTACAAACCCATATACTTTAACGGCTAAAAGGTTAATAAGCCTTTATTAAAACAATCCTTTTAATGTTTATAAAATCATTTCCTAAGGTAGATTATAGGGCATGCAATTATCGTTTTAATGTTTATAAAATCCTTTCCTAAGGTAGATAATAGTGCATGCAATTTAAGTTTTGACCGATAATTACGATAATTTTATGTATTACTTTAAAAAATAATAATACTTTTAAAAGAGAATTAGATGTTTTTTCTAATAATACTAGTTTTAAAATTTATTTAATTATATAACATGCGTAATTTGCAGTCAAAGTTTAAATAATTTGACTGTAGACTAATCAAAACATGACACATAATATGAGATGGAGGGAGTATGCAACACGTAAATTCAAGATATTAGAACCCAGTCAACATTCAAAATCTAAGGGTTCTTCCTAGATGTGCATGAAAGATTTCTAGAGTCTAGGAAGCTAGATTCAATTTCTAGGACTCTAGAAACAGTCTCAAGGAGTTAAAGGTAGTGTATTGATCCTAGAAAGAGTTTCTTGGGGCTAAGATGTGTTTATGCAGTAAATTTTTTACCATTTAATTTTGCTATAACTTCTCAAAGTTGTTCATCATACCCTATTTTTGGTGTTACTATTCAAACGACTTCATTAATATGGAATTTTCATATTATATTATACTATCAAAAGAACTTAGTTTCGAGTCAACATTAAGTATTACCTATATCACAGAAATTGGAGATCGAAGAATAGAGTTGATAGAAAAAAGAATAAATGTTGATAATAGAGAAGTGTTAATCCCAAACAATCTAAGAGTTGTATTACAGAAGGGGGGTTGAATGTAATTCTTGGTTTCTTCTCGATTTTAAGAACTTCTCACAAATATAAATATATCAGTGTTAAATATGCAAAAGTGCGGAATGAAAAATAACAAACTATTCAAACACAAAGTTATTAAACACAAGGATTAAAATCTTTCTGGTGGATTGAACTTATCCACCAAAGATATATATATTTCGAGAACTCTGTGATACAAAGATTGTACACAAATGCTTACAAGTAGAATCACAAGGTATAGAGAAATAATTCACAGATATAGCCTTTTTTATTTCTCTAGTTTATTGCTGAATTTACTACTAGCTACTCTTGGTTTATATATTACCAAGTTACAAGTGAATAAGACAAACTAATAAAATAAAATGTGTCTTTTTCTAATCACATGATTCTTCATTTCTCCATCCAGTATCTTTGATTTTCTTTGAGTAAGCATGGAAATGAAAATGCTTCTTTGTTCTCTAAAACCTGTAAATAGGCTACCACATTCCATTTGTATACAATCAACCCATATGACTGTCAAGTCACTATCAACTGCTTTTTGAATTTGATCATCCGTTGGAACTCTGTTAGATCATCCGTTGAGACTTTGTTGAATCATTCGTTGAGAGTCTGGTTGATCATCCGTTGAAAATCTAGTTGATCGTCCGGTGAAACCTTGTGGAACATCCGTTGAGAGTATCTTCATGGCAGTTAACTCTATTTCACTTATACAATATTACAAGGCATCCAATATTTACAATTAGCCAATCTATCTTGCATATCAATCTAGTAGTCAACATGACTTAGAATATCCTACAACTTATAGTTCTCTAAAGCATTACAGTATGAATGAATGTGTTACAAAACTTATTAAAAACATAAGGTAATCTCTCAACGGATAACATAGTAGATTATCCGATGAGAGCTACAAAATACACTTAATTAAATCTACTAAGGTGTTTTGATTAGCTTATCATCAAGCCTAGAACATATTCCTAA
Source organism: Apium graveolens (assembly GCF_009905375.1). Classification (NCBI taxonomy): domain Eukaryota; kingdom Viridiplantae; phylum Streptophyta; class Magnoliopsida; order Apiales; family Apiaceae; genus Apium; species Apium graveolens. The sequence goes on along the minus strand of NC_133652.1, from coordinate 288,647,431 downwards.
CAATGTCCCCCAATTTATCCACAAATCATTTAATAAGAATTAGGTGCAAATGTCATATTAGTATATTGTGCAGATAAGTTATGTGCAGGCATAACATGCATTTGTGGTGTGGGCATATTGGGAAATGGGGAATGTGCATATATGGGTGCAGGCATGGCAGATTTGCAATTAACAGAAAAGTGATTAACACTACCACACTTAACACAGATTTTTCTAGGTTCATATTTTTCAAGTGTGTAGTTATGTTTTTTAATTCCCAATTTCCCATTCTTGTTGCTTTTTCTCTTAGATTCTGCTTTGACCTCCATTTTCTCCAGTCTGTCATTTAGTTGTTTCATTGACAAATGTCCCACATTGACTCTTTTGTTCTCCTTAACTTAACTTGACTCTCCTGTAACAAAGTTCTTAGAAACTGATCCATATTTCTCATTGAGTTTAGCTAGATCGGCTTTGCTAACCGGATTCTTCTCACCCGACGGATGTGGTTCTTTGTCTTTCGACAGATAAGTCCTTTTATCTTTACACGGATAATCTTCATTATCCGTTAAATCCACATCCATTGAAAGTCCTTCTATTAACTCAGGATCTAGTTTCTCATTTCTCTTTTTCTAGGCTTCTTCACAGAATGACTCTATGCCTTGAACTTTAGTAATTTGAGCATGGACATCTCTTGATAATTTCCAAGCCTAGATTACCTCTTGTTCTCGTTCAAGCTACTTTCTCAAAATCTCCTCTTTCTTCAAAAGTTTCAGTTAATTCATCTTTGGCAATCTTGCAGTCTATCTTCAATTTCTCAAACTCAATAAATTGAGTTTCTAACACAGAATTTATTTCACTTAAAAACAGATTATTCTCTTTAATTTTTGGGTTTGCTTTAGTGAGTGATTTAAGTATAACACGCAATGATATAACTTTGTGGACATGTCATTTATAGCATCGTTACACTCATCTTTAGAAAGATGTGCTAGATTAGTAGTGATTACCTGATTGCTTGATGAACTGACTTCTGTTTCATCTGATTTGGCCATCAGGGCTAGGTTGATATAGCTTATTTCTTCATCTTCATCTATCCCATCAGCAGCCCGGTCATTATCCTGATTCAAGAAAGCCATTTCCTTTAGTTTGAGCAATTCAAAGTATTTCTTCTTGTAGTCCACAAGCTCAAACTTCTTTCTATCAGAATTAGGCTTTCTGCATTCACTTGCAAAATGACCACTCAAGCCACATTTGAAATATTTGAATTTTGACTTGTCAACCATGTTTCTGTTTGGCTTGGATGCTCCAAAATTCTTCTTGAATTTTAGCTTGACAAACCTTCTCGATAGAAAAGCCAGATGTTCATATATGTCTTCCATTTCATAAGTTTTTAGAATACCATACAATCTCTCCAAGGTGAATTCTTTGTAATCTTGAGAATTTATGAGAGAAACATTTATAGGCTTCCAATCTTTTTGGTAGAGACCTAAGGAATTTTAGGTTTGAATATTTTGTTTGATAGACTCTTCCATGCAATTTTAGTGTATTTAATAGCTTTTAAAATCTACTAAAGATGTCACTTAAAGAGTCATTTTCTTCACAATGAAAGTGCTCATACTGCTGGATTAGAACTTGCATCTTGTTTTCCCTCACTTGTTCAGTTCCATCACATATGATTTGTATTGTATCCCAAATGTCCTTGGCAATTTTGCAATTGATGACATTATCAAACATGTCACTGTCAAGGCCATTGAACAGAATGCTTTGTGTATCAAACATGTCACTAGCCTTTTTGTATTTGGGCACTTGTTCTATATTTTCATTTGTCCACTCAGATTGTGCATTTGGGATACTTTGCTCATTGTCTAGAGCACCTTCAGTATCTGTAGCAGCTCTTCGTGGAACTTGAGGACCCTTCTCAATACAATCGACATACATTTCGTCTTGTGAAAGAAGATGCAGGTGCATTTTCACCTTCCAATGGTTATAATTATTTTTGTCCAAGAAAGGGATCTTCACACCAACGTCCTTCCTGCTCATGTTGTTAGTTGTTGTTATCTTTAAACTCTTAATATGTTAAGAGTTTTCTCTTATACCAATTGTTAATCCCAAACAATCTAACAGTTGAATTACAGAAGGGGGTTGAATGTAATTCTTGGTTTCTTCTCGATTTTAAGAACTTTTCAAAAATATAAATATATCAGTGTTGAATATGCAAAAGTGCGGAATGAAAAATAACAAAGTATTCAAACACAAAGTAATTAAACACAAGGATTAAAAACTTTCTGGTGGATTAAACTTATTCACCAGAGATATATATATTTCGAGAACTCTATGATACAAAGATTGTACACATTTGCTTACAAGTAGAATCACAAGGAACAGAGAAATTATTCACGGATACAACCTTTTCTATTTCTCTAGTTTATTGCTGAATTTACTACTAGCTACTCTTGGTTTATATATTACCAAGTTACAAGTGTTAAGACAAACTAGCTACAATTTTTAATATTATAAAAGGCACATTCACCAAATACTTACGATGTCATATATTAGTGGCACATGTCAAGATAATTAAACTAAATTGAAGTACAAAAATGAATAAATGGACATCGTTGCATCTCAATTAAAGAAATAACGATCATGCAGATTTGTACTTAATATGAAAATATGGCACCTTTCCCTCACATGCATAATATTTCTATAATTTCTAGAATTCATAAGTGATATGGCGATTGAAAAACTAATATTAAATTATTAGATTATATATTCCCCATCATCTTACTTTTATGTACAACCCAGCATTGTTTACATTTGAAGAATTATTTTATAATATCCCTAATTTACGTAAAATCAATATACATCTTTTTCAACATATGTATACACTTTATATGAGGAGCTTGTTAGTCAGTACCTAAACTCATTGTTATGTAACCTACAAAACCTCGAATTTAGATATTTATTTACTGGACATGGGTGCTCCGCCATTAGCATCAATCTTCTTCCTTGTGTTTATCTACAGGAACAAGCATTTACTAGTTTTATGCATTAAATTCTTTAGGTAGATTTTTGTTGGTATCAGTATTTATTATTTCTTGTTTCAAATTTGTTATGATGATAAAATGTTTTCTTTTGATATTTATCGTGTTCATCTTATCACATTTAAGAGTTCCAAGCACATTTTCTATCGCGTATAGGTAAAACATGATATATTCCTGTAAATTTTCTACCAGGCCTTAAGGAGAAAGAATTCAAGCAGATATAAATTCATCCCAATATTATTCTGGATATGTTATGTGTGCTGGTAATGGTAATACTAATCACTAATCAATAAAAGTAACGGTTAGTAAGATTGCACGTTTTCTTCAATCCTAGTGTCTTTTCTTTTTTTATCTTTTAATAGATTTGTAGCTAAGTACTCGTAGCAATAAGTGATCCCGGAACACGATGCCTAGTATTCGCATTTGTTGTCAAAGTTGGGAATTTACGAAAGTGGCTGAGCTAGGGTCGAAACATGGAGGGGTTTAACACTAACAAGAATTCACAATACAACTAAACAACACAACAAGCCAAACTATACTACCCAACTCTTGGATTAAAGGATTAGCTACTAATGATAAGATAAAGAAGATATAAATTTAAATTGCAAACCATGAGTGTAGGAATTTAAGTATAAAATACAACTCGAAAAATTCTTTTGGAATCTCGATGAATTCCTCCATTCCTTGTTGTAATCTCCCTCTCAAGTTGCTTCTATCCGTTCTCTGAAGAATACAGCTAACTTTTTTCCATACTATATTATGTCCTAATATTCTATATACAATATGTAAGATCTAATATATAATAAAGAGTTTTTAATGTCTTTCCCAAATTAAATTGGACTTTAATGTAAAATTCATAAGTTGTCTTCCAGGCCTGATTCTGGGTTGCTCTAGTTGGATTTTTGATGTGCCAATTTGTTGATGTGTATTTTTAGAAGTTCTTTTCGTTCTCAGGGGAAAACTGATATTGACACCAATTTCAAGTATTGGTTGATTGTGTGTATTAATATTGAATATTAATTCAAAATTAATTCTGAAAATACATAATATTAATTCAGAATTAATTAACTAATTAGTTTAATTAATCAATAAATTAATTTTTGTAGATATAATTTATTTTCTTAATTAAATTATATGACTTAATTAATTAATAGAGAATTAATACTATTCTTGAACAACAACCACTCTTCTGACAATCTTCTGAAAATCACTGAAAATTATGAATCAATTCCACCACTTCAATGTTGACACTTGATGTACTGTCTGGTTCATGAATGACTAACTTCTGTGACGTTTCTTCATGTGTTGACTTTGAGAAAATGATTTTCTTCAGATTAATTCCCTGTAATTATCTGATACCCTGACAAGATCTCTGACACTTCATTAAATCCACAATCTTGATTTATATCACTGAGTCTTGATCAATTTCTTGAACTTCTTCCAGTGAATTAATTCCTCAAGTCTGTAGATGAACATTGGTTCTGAGTCCTTTGACAGATGTTACTTTGAGAGATCTCTTTGACGGTGGATCTACTATTCACTTATTACATTCTTATTTGAGTTAAGTTAAATCCTCGAATAAACAAATAGGCTATGACATATGCCTTTCAACCCCCAAACTTAAAATATTCACTGTCCTCAGTGAAGGTAAGAGTAAGGAATCAGGCATACCTACTGCGAATCAGAGTCCTCACCCTCAACGAGTGGAGTGTCTGGCATGTCCAGAGGTGGATACAGGGAGTCCTCACCAAATACTGGCCACTGAATGTCAACTTCGGTGGCTCTAAAAGCTGTTCCAAGTGCCTGGGTGAGATCACGTGCAAAACGACTGTGAATGTCGTGCATCACATCCATCCTCCGTGCTAGACGCCTATACTGCGTCGAACTCAAACCAGCTCCCATCTCTGCTCCTGTTGCCTCCTCCTACTGCTGCGACGGGCCAGCTTTCTCTCCATACTGAGCTCTCCAATCTGCTCGGCAGGCATGCTGAGAACCTCCCGCTATAGCTGCCTCCATAGGCACACCACCTGCCAGATGAGCGTAAGAGTAACCAAGCCCCTTAGGATCAGGCTGTCCGCCATACCATTCAACCATGTTGTACAATGTAGCACTATCAATAGGAGCACTAAGAAGCTGCAACTGCTCATGTGCTGGCCAATGAACACCAACTGCCACGCACAACCTCGTCACAACGGACGCATACGGAATAGCACCTGTAGTACTTCCCCTCAAAAATCTCAAAATCCCCTGGTAAATCACCATCCCCAAATCAATGTAATCACCCTGTAGAATCCCTAACAATAGACGAGCACATTCCACAGTAATCTCATGCACATGCAAAGAAGGCATGATGTTAGCACAAATAAATGAGTTCCAAGCACGTGCAAACTTGTTCATGCACGAAGCAGGGAACGTGGAGTAATCAGTAGTGCCCCTTTTGAACTTCTTAGATAGACAGATAGTTGCAACGATCAGATCCAAATCAAAGTCCTTCGGAGTCTTATTGTTCCATGTGTCCTGACCCACCTTCCTCGCGGGCTGCTCAATCACCCTCCTAATAGCCTTAGCACTGTACTCGACAGTCATCTCCCTAACCACCGTGAAGCCATTCTTCTCCGCCTTTGCGTTAGCATAAAACTCACGCACAACAATCATGGGCACAGCAGCGGGAGCCTCATAAAAAGGGACCCAACCCATCTCAAGAATCATCTCCAAAAGCTTATTATCGTTCCCTAATGGAAAAAACCCCCGCTCCTTAGCAATAGGTTTCAAGAGAAGCCTCGTGTACTCACCTTCATCCCCATGAGTAGAAAATCTGGGCCTCACACCACCCGCAGATGAAGAATCGGTGGTGTTGCTGCTTACTTGTGTTCTTTGTCTCTTGGGTGCCATCAAAATTGAATAAGAGAGAATAAAAGTGCAAGTGTTTAGAGAGAATTTATGTTTGAGAGTTTGTGATGTGGTGGAGAAGTTTTGTATAAGTGTATGTATTTATCGGTGGAGAGGTGAAAATTTGATAAGGAATAGAAGTGGAAATTGATTATGGAATCGTGGGAATAATTGAATTGACTAGGAGAGGGAATTATGGGATATGGAAGAGTAAAAATCGGGTTAGGATTGATATTGGAGTAAAATTCCCGAAATTACCTTATTAAACTGTTGTTTTATTTTTTTCTCGAACAGGGAACCGGCGCGGGCGCGCGCTAGGACAGCGCGGGCGCGCTTGCTCTCTGGAAAACCGGCGCGGCCGCGCGCTTGATCAACGTGAGCACGCTTGGTTACTGGAAAAATGGCGCGGTCGTGCGCTTGATCAGCGCGGGCGTGCTCAGCTTCTGTAGAAGGCCCTGAATTTTTTCCTTTTCTGATTTTTGTGTGTTTTTCTCCTTTCTTCTTGCTTCTTCTACTTCCTAATGTATAAAATACTTGAGTTGCCTCCCATGAAGTGCTTGTTTTACATCGTTAGCTCGACCTAGAATCTTGAGCTCAAACAGACAATAAAACGGCATTAACCACCTTGCGGGTTGCCGTGTCACCATAATAATGCTTCAACCTTTGACCATTTACCTTGAATGCTTGGCCCAGATCATTCTCAAAAATTTCCACCGCTCCATGCGGAAATACAGTTTTGATTGTGAATATCCCTTACCATCTTGACTTCAACTTTCTAGGGAAAAGACGGAGACGGGAGTTGAATAAAAGAACTTGTTGCCCCGGCATGAACGATTTGAGCACTAGACCCCTATCGTGCCACCTCTTGACCTTTTCCTTGTACATTTTATTGTTCTCATAAGCTTGAAGTCGAAACTCATCAAGTTCATTCAATTGAAGCATCCTCTTCTTTCCAGCGGCGTCCAAGTCCAGATTCAATTTCTTCAAAGCCCAATATGCTTTATGCTCGAGCTCCACAGGCAAATGACACCCCTTACCATAAACCAACTGAAACGGCGACATTCCCAATGGAGTTTTATATGCTGTTCTATAAGCCCAAACAGCTTTATCAAGCTTCAAATACCAATCTTTCCTCGATGGACACATAATCTTCTCTAAAATAGGCTTGATCTCTCTGTTAGATACCTCATATTGCCCATTTGTCTGAGGATGATAAGCCGTGGCAATGCGATGATTCACATTATACCTTTGCATCATAACAGTGACCTTGCGATTGCAAAAATGCGATCCCTCATCACTGATTATAACTCTTGGAGTTCCAAACATTCTGAATATATGCTTTTGCAGAAAATTAAGCACCACTTTCGTATCGTTCATTGGCAACGCCTTAACTTCAACCCATTTTAACACGTAATCAACCGCCAACAAGATATACTGATTGTTACAAGATGAGACGAATGGCCCCATAAAGTCAATTCCCCAAACATCAAAGACCTCAACCTCAAGAAGCACATTAAGAGGCATCTCATCCCTTTTAGACATATTGCCCACATGTTGACATCGATCGCATTTTAAAATAAACTGGTAAGCATCTTTAAACAAGGTCGGCCAAAAGAAACATTCCTAGAGAACATGAGCTGCAGTCTTTTCTCCACCATAATGTCCTCTATAAGCCGTTGAGTGGCAATCTCGCAAGATTCCCCCCATTTCGCTGTAAGGAATACATCTCCTGATGATTTGGTCAGCTCCTTGTCGAAAAAGAAACAGCTCATCCCACATACACCACTTCACTTCATAGAGAAACTTCTTTCTTTGAGCATTGGATAAGTCGGGATGCATGACATTACTCACAAGGTAGTTCACAATGTCTGCAAACCACGGTTCTTCTTCTTGCACTTCAAACAACTACTCATCGGGAAAAGATTCATTTATCAATGTCTTATCCACTGAAGTAGCATTAGGATTCTCTAAACGCGAGAGATGATCAGCTATTTGATTTTCAGTCCCCTTTCCATCCTTGATCTCAAGTTCAAATTCTTGGAGCAAAAAAACCCATCTAATCAATCTAGGCTTCGAGTCCTTCTTCGAGACAAGATATCGAATTGTGGCATGATCAGTGAAAACTGTCACCTTAGTCCCAAGTAGATAAGATCAAAATTTCTCAAAACCATATACGATAGCCAAAACCTCTTTCTCCGTAGTCGTATAATTCAGTTGGGCACCATTAAGGGTCTTACTAGCATAGTAGACCACATGAAATATGTTGTTCTTCCTCTGCCCAAGAATTGCTACAACTACAGAGTCACTTTCATCACACAACATCGCAAAAGGTTGATTCCAATCAGGTGCAGTTATGACAGGTGCCGTGATTAAACTCTTCTTCAATGTTTTAAAAGCTGCAAGGCACTCGTCATCAAACTTGAAATGGACATCTTTTTCTAGCAAACTGCATAGCGGCTTCAAAATCTTAGAAAAGTCCTTGATGAAACGCCTATAAAAACCCGCATGACCAAGAAAATTACGAATTCCCTTAACAGAAATAGGTGGAGGAAGATTCACAATGACCCCCACCTTGGATTTGTCCACCTCAAGACCTTACTAGAAACCTTGTGTCCGAGAATAATTTCATGTCACACCATAAAGTGACATTTCTCCCAATTGAGAACCAAATTGGTCTCCACACACCTTTTGAGAATGTGTCCAAGATTTTGCAAGCATTTATCAAAAGAATCGCCAAATACAGAGAAGTCATCCATGAACACCTCCACATTATGGCCTATCATATCAAAAACTGTGGCCATCATGCATCTCTGAAATGTGGTTGGTGATCTCTGAAATGTGGTTGGTGCACCACACAGACCAAAAGAAACTCGTCTGAAGGCGAACGTACTAAATGGACAAGTGAAGGTAGTTTTCTCCTGATCTTCTGGAGCGATACAAATATGATTGTAACCTGAATAGCCATCCAGAAGACAGTAATACTCATGCCCAGCCAACCTGTCAAGCATCTGATCAATGAAGGGCATAGGGAAGTGATCCTTTCTAGTGGCTTTATTCAGCTTCTTGTAATCCATGCAAACTCTCCACCCAGTGACTGTTTTAGTAGGAATAAGCTCATTCTTCTCATTTGCTACCACAGTAATACCACCTTTCTTTGGCACACATTGAACCGGGCTCACCCATGAACTGTCAGAAATATGGTAGATGATCCCTGCATCTAGCCACTTAAGAATTTCCTTCTTTACTACTTCCTTCATGATTGGATTGAGACATCTTTGCTGCTCGACCGTAGGCTTGCTACCTTCCTCTAGCAAAATTTTATGCATGCAATAAGAAGGGCTAATTCCCTTGATATCTGCTATAGTCCATCCAATTGCCGACTTGAACTCTCTCAGAAGTCTCAAAAGCTTTTCCTCATCACTACCTGAAAGGTTAGATGCAATAATAACAGGTAGAGTAGATGTATCACCTAAAAACGCATACCTCAAATGCTCAGGTAAAGGCTTAAGCTCAAGAGTAGGAGCTTTCTCGATAGATGGCTTGAGGCGTTTAGGAGCTTTTCTCAATTCCTCCATTCCAAGATATTCAAAAGGCATATCAATCTTCCTTTTTCAGGGAGAATCATTCAAATATTGCAATTGTTCTTCACCTTCGTCATCTTTACTGTCTGAATTTCCCAATAAGGCTTTCTCTAAGGCATCAGACCATAGCAATTGATCAAATTCTGAAGTAACCACAGAATCGACCAAATCCACTTTTAAACATTCATCATTATCAGTAGGAAATTTCATAGAATTTAACACATTAAAAATTACATCCTAATCCAGTATTCACATCGTGAGTACACCCTTCTGCACATCTATCAGAGTTCTTCCAGTTGCCATGAAAGGTCTTCCCAAGATTATGGGAATCTTCTTATCTTCCTCGAAATCAAGAATAACAAAATCAGTAGGGAAAATGAGTTTATCAACCTTAACCAAGACATCCTCCACAATACCTCACGGATATGTAATAGAACGGCCGGCCAACAGCAAGGTCATATAAGTTGGTTTTGGATCAGGCAAGTCCAACTGCTTGAAGATTGACAAAGGCATCAGATTGATGTTAGCTCTCAAGTCACATAAGCATCTATCAAAAGATGTTTTTCCAATAGTGCACGGAATAGTGAAGTTTCCAGGATCTTTAAGCTTCGGAGGCAACTTCTATAGCAGCACAGCACTGCATTTCTCCGTGAGAGCGACAATCTCTAAATCATCAAGCTTCACTTTCTGAGAGAGAATACCTTTCATAAACTTTGCATAACTAGGAATCTGCTCGAGAGCCTCGGCGAAAGGTATGTTGATATGAAGTTTCTTGAACACCTCCAGAAACTTCTTAAATTGCTTGTCCAGCTTTTTCTTCTGCAGCCGCTTCGGAAAAGGCGGTGGATGATAGATCTGTTTCTCCCCTGTATTACCCTCAAGAGGAGTTTGCTCAACAATAGTCTTCTTTGGTTCCACTTCTACATCCTGCTGCTCTTCTTCTTTCTCAGCCTCAGCTTCTTCAGTAAACTTTTGAGTTTGTTCGGTATTCGCAACCTTTCCCGACCTTAACGTGATTGCCTTTACCTGCTCCTTAGCTTCCTTCATTCCTGGCACCTCAGTGTCACTAGGCAATGTACCAGGTTGACAATTTAGCAAAGCATTGGCAATTTGCCCAATTTGATTTTCCAAGGTCTTGATAGAAACAACCTGACTCTTGCACATAAGCTTTAACTCCTCTAGTTCAGATTATTCATTGGCTTGTTGCAGCTGGAGTTGTTGTCTTGGAGCATATTGTGATTGCTAAAAACCTAGGGGGTTGTACTGCTTAGCTGTATATTGCTGATAAGGCTGTTGAACCGCATTCTGAGCGTTACTCCAGCTGAAATTAGGATGATTACGGTTGTTGGGATGATAGGTGGCCAGCACTGGTTGCTGCGAACGCTGAAAATTGCTCAAAAACTGAGCTGATTCACTAGAAATAGCACACTGATCAGTCTCATGGGCCCCAACACAAAGTTCACAAACGCTGGAGATTTAATTAACTCCATAATTAGCCAAAGAGTCCACCTTCATTGTCAATGCCTTAAGTTGGGCAGCTATAGCAGTTGCTGCATCCCACTCCAGAATTCCTGCGACTTTCCCCTGAGTCAGTCTCTGGGAAGGATTCTGGTATTCATTAGCAGCCATCAGTTCAATAAGTTCATAAACTTCATCATAGCTTTTAGCCCACAAGGCTCCTCCTGATGCTGCATCAAGCATGGGTCTAGAGGTAGCACCCAATCCACTGTAGAAACAGTTGATAATCATCCAATCAGGCATGCCATGGTGCGGGCACTTCCTTAACATCTCCTTATATCGATCCTAAACCTCACACAGAGATTCTCCTGTTTGCTGAGCAAACTGGGTAATAGCATTCCTGATTGCAGCAGTCTTCGCCATAGGAAAGAATTTAGTGAGAAACTTTTGTATCAGATCTTCCCATTTAGTGATGGACCCTACTGGTAGAGAATGCAACCAGCTCTTAGCCTCGTCCCTTAGAGAGAATGGGAAGAGTCGCAGCTTGATAGCATCTTCAGTCACATCATTGAACTTAAAGGTGTCACAGATCACGATGAAATCCCTGATGTGCGTGTTGGGGACTTCAGTAGGAGAACCACCAATCTGAACTGAGTTATGTATCATCTAAATCATGTTTTCCTTGATCTCAAAAGTGTTAGCCCTGATGGCTGGTCTGACGATGCTCGACTGAATGCCATTAATCTTGGGCTGAGAATAGTCCATCAAAGCCTTCAGATTCTCTGCTTGATCTCCCATTGCTATTGCAACTGGTTCTTCGACTTTCTCTTCTTCTACCTTCTTTTCTTCCTCAAAAACTTCCCTTCGAACCACCACAAGTTCTTCCTCGGCTTTATCAAGAGTTCTCTTATGAGTACGCAAACGCGTATGCATACACCCTCGCTAGAGCACCTGAAATAAAACAAGGAAATAGATAAGTAACACTGTCCGAGTCAATGAACTTTAACGACCATTGATGGAAAGCACATAAATTATCAATTAATACTGCAGTCCCCGGCAGCGGCGCCAAAAACTTGTTAGTCGTTAAACACGCGCTAATAATACACGCAAGTATACGAGTTCGCAAGTAGTATAGAATCTTTTCTAGTTCGTTCCCACAGAGACTATATTGGTTAACTAATTAATTCAGGCACCTAAGCAACAATGTATGGTTATCATTCAATGCTATGACGAATCATAATGTGAGGTTAATTATCATTAAGAATTAACTAATAATTATAATTACAAAAATAAGATTGATTGAATAAATATATTTGACAAACATGGGATTCTAACTTCATTAAATACTTCATTCAATAGCCTTTTTCATTCTTAACCTTAGCATGCAATGGTGATGATACTAATCAGATAACACAAAACTGATAAATGCCATCTTTCGTTACACGAGTACCATACTACCAGACATCCACAAAAGAGATAGAAGCTGAATAGACACCAATTATATTGAGACCCTATATGTCTATAGAATTCAACAATATAACGGTTTAAGCACAAGTTATCAATCTTGATTAAACAGGGCAAGTAAGATGATTAAAATTACCTACGAATCATGCATAACAATACATGAACCTATGCTAGCATGGCAAGTTCTAAATCCTTAAATTCACTTTCGCTTCATTAAGAATTAACACACTATCTTATAAGTTCACGATGCTCATAAGACGAATAAGCACAACCAATACTAGGTTATCAATCAATCACCACACACTAATGCATCAAATGAAATAATTAAAGAAATCCATAAATAAATCCGCTAGAACCCCACGATAATGATTAGCCCATAATCGGACTCATCATCAACGTGGGTTCCGATGAAAGCATGGTAAAACAAACATAGTCTTTATAACAAATAATTAAAACGAAGTACAACACAAGAGTATAGGTTCAACAAAACAAGAAATGAGCATCCAAAATTACAACTCAAAACAAAGATTCACAAGAATAAACTAGATTGCTTTCGCCTTTGTTGAATTGTGCTATAGGTCTCTTGTCGTCTTCTCCTTGCGCCCTGTCTTGATATATCTTTAAAACGACTTAGAGATGTTTATATAACATCCCCCAAGCAATCCAGGAGTCCAGGAAATAGAATTATAATAAAATCAGGATTTTCTTAGCCCGACACAGCGCGGCGCGCGGCCGCGCTGTCCTTCTGTACTCCGGCGCGGCCGCGCGCTTACATAGCGCGGGCGCGCTGACCTACTAGATAAACTGATTTTCTTCCTTCTTTATTTAGCTGAGTTTGAGACGAACTTTTCACGAACAACCTTTATGACACATTCCTAACACCATTTTAGCATCAAAATAATGTTCACCTGGATCCTCAGTATATGCCTGAAATGAAAAAACACTACAAAACACATCAAAAACACAAATAACTTGAGTATAAAACATCAATCCAAGCCTTTATATAGCTTTATAAAGTGTCATAAATACCACTCAACATGCTAGAGGAACAAGCATCTTTCATTTCAGTTACATAAGAAATCTAGAAATGCAGAATTTGAACCAGAAAACCAGTAGCATTATTTGCAATTCCTGGTAAATTACTGTTATTCCCAGTGGACTAACAACGAGATTTACAGAAGGGGGTTGAATGTTAATCTCAAAACTTTTTCAAGTTTTCAGCAGTTTCTAAGACTAAGTGTTTTGATGAACAAATGTGTGTGAATTGCTTTAAGCTAATACAGACAGATATATATTCAAATACAAATGTAAAGAACACAAAGAACTTAAAAACTCTTCTGGTGGATATGTTGTTCCACCAGAGATGTGTTATTTCAGAAAATCTGTGAATCAAAGAATTGATCACAGCTGCTTCCTAGTAAAAACTAGATGGTTTTCTCTCTGGATTTTTCTAAACAGCTCTGGAAAACTCAACATCTAATTACTAGCTGCTACTTGGTTTATATAACACCAAGTTTACAAGTGAAGACAAAACTGTAAAATACAATTAAAAGATTCTTCACATGTTTCTTCTTCATTTCTCTATCCAATGCAATTTAGGTTTAGCTGTGAATCTTTGAATATTTCCTTGTTTGCACCAGAATGGAAATGCTCCTTTTTCTTGATTCCTCCTAGAGCTTGCTATATTCCAGTTTGTCTCTATCAACCCATGTGCCTCTATCAGCTTATGAATTGTTACTATCAACTGCTATTGAACTTAGCATCCGTTGAAGCTTTTATGCGTTGTTGGCTTTATCCGTTGATGCATTAGCAGTTGAACCTTTATCCGTTGATGCACTCATCCGTTGATGGATGCTATTCATTGAAGCTTTAGAGACATCCGTTGAAGCTTTGTTTGTCATCCGTTGAAGGCCTTTAATATTAGTTGATACTACTTCACTTATACAAAATTACAAGGCATGAAATATTTACAATTAGCCCTCCTATTTGCATATCCACTAGTAGTCAACATGACTTATAATTTCCCACAACATCTAAGAATTACAACTTAAATACAGAGAATAAAATGTGCTACAATACTAAACTTATTTCTAAGTAAAGCTACTCCTTCAACGGATAGCCAGAATGGTCTTATCCGTTGAGGCTACAAACACCAGATTTTTACTTAAGTGTTTTGTTGAACTTATCATCAAACTAATACACATATTCCTAACAATCTCCCCCTATTTATGTCTACTAGAACTGTAGGCATAAATTTGGGTTTAACTTGATGATAACAAAACACTTAACAAACATATGAACTGAAATAAAGTAGAAATTCAAAAGTGTTGCAAAGGTGTATATATTGAGATAGAATTGAAGAATTACAATGTTTCTAAGGGTGCTCCTTTAGCCTGAGCAGATTAATTCCTTTTCCTTTGATTCCTTGTTTTCTTCCATAGCCTCATGTCATTCTCCTCTATTTGGAGTTGGAGTTGTCTATAGAATTCAGCTTCATTTTTTTCATTGATGTCCAACTTAGATTGCATATCCTTGAGAGTTTCATTACTGGCAATCTTGAGCTGATCTTCAAGTCTGAAAAATCTTCTGACTCCTTTATTGTCTCTGAACTCCATCAACCAATGAGGTGATTTATGAACTGTAACTCCATGCTCTCGGATGAGTAATGTTCTAGGCAAGGCATTGGACTCCCACCAAGTTTTCCTTATGCTGGCAATCTTGTTGAGAATCTCAGTTTTGGAAGTTCTGGTAAGGCCAGAATCCCTTTTGATAGCTGAGTAGACTCTAATCAAGGTAGAATAGCCTTCATCCAGAATTCTGTAAAGAGGCCAAGTCCTTTCCCCACTTCCTTTATATTTGAACACTAGTCTTTCTGGAAGCTGTCTGTAGGCATCTATTCCCCTTACTTCCTCCAGCTCATCCAGATAGAGTTCAATGTTTGTAAATTCCTTTATGTCACAAATGTGAACATAATCATCTTTTGAGGCTTGTGGCTTAGGCTTGAGTTTCTGAGTGAATTTGATTTAGGTTAGGGGAGGTGTTGATTTGATTTTTCTTTTCTGTTTCTTTGATGGTGGAGAAGTGGTTAAGAAGGTGGACAATTTGATGGTGTCCTAATCAATTGGTTCCTCCTTAGGAGTGATTGTTTCACCATGGATATTTATGAAGGGGTCAGACACAATGGGTTCAGGAATAGGAGGTAGTGGTTTGGATTTTGATTGGGTTTCTTCAGTTTCATCTACAATCTTCCTTTTTGCATTGACCTTCTTTCTGTTCCCTTTCTACCATTCCTTTCTTTCCTCACTTCTTTCTTCCACATCATCACTAAACATGTCCCCCCATACCTACATCTTCACCCTTATCTTCAATTTCTTTCTTTTCTTCAGCTTGACTTGACTTTAGCTGCTTTTCAAGCTCTGTTTGTGCTCTTTTGTTAGCCTTTAGCTTTTCAGCTTCTTCCTTCAACCTTCTGGTTTCTTCCCTCTTGGCTATTGAGAATTTGGAATGTCCTTGTATCACACAGATACTCTTTCCCTCTCTAAAGATAATAGCCATGTTCATTCTTTCAACCACATCCTTGGTCTCCTTGTGCTTTATGTCCCAACCAAAACTTTGTCTTCATCAGGCTTTGGAAGAGGAAAATCCACTCCTTTCAATTGAGCAAGGCTTAGAGGGTTCTTTGTAGAGTCCTTGTTGGATCTGTTGCTGGGCTTGAGAACTATAGGTTTCAGATTCTTTGAAGAAGTCTCTCCAACCTTATTCCTCCTTACTGGCTTGAGCTCCATAATAATTGGCTCCACCTTTGTGCTATGCTTCACATATTGTGATTTTGAGGTTGTAGAGCCAAACACTTGTTGCATCCTTTCATCAATTCTCCTCCTTTGCTCTTTGACTTTCATCTCAGCTGCTGCTATCCGGATTAGATCAATTCCATCAAGCTTTCCTTTGATTTGAGGTGTTGGAGAAGTGGTGATGGCAGGAACTAGCACTTTAGATATTTGAACTTTTGTTGATGGTTCTCCTTCCCCTTCCCCTTTATTCTCCCCCTTTTTGTTATCATCAAGGATAGCAGTCAAGCCTTGTGATTTTGCCAGCTGCAATAGTAGACTTGTCTGAGATTGTTGATTTTGAAGAATGGTGACCACAGAGTTTTCAATGACTTGAACTCTGTCTTCCAACTTGGCCAGCCTCTTGTCAGCATCAGATTCCCTCCTCAATCTCAGCAGCAAATCTTGCATTGTACCATAAGGCATGACTGAATCCAACTTCTCAGAATTGTAGGATTTCAAGTCAACAATATCCTTCTTGAGTTCATCCACACTCAAATTCTGTCTGATGTGCTGCAACTTCAAGAGATGCAGAGATTCTAGGTGAGCTTGAAGAATAGCCTTGGTACCAGCATCTGAAGTTTCCTAAAGGGCCTTTTGAATAGCCATGACCTGCTTGACCAAAGATACACCAAACTGTCCTGGTGTAGATTTCTTTGTCCATGCCCATTCAGGTAAATTTGGAACAGAACTTGGGCCTTCAGCTCCCCCTAAGTTCATGCTTCCATCTAAAGAAACAGAGTCATCATCATTAGAATTTACTTCAAATTCTTCAGATGGCTCACGAGCTTGAGAAGGCATCCTATTAATAGCAGCTTTATCTCTTTGAAGAGATTCTGAAGTGTGCACTATGTTCAAAGTCTGCTCTGCCTCCACATTGCCCTGAGCAGCCAAAAGTTGATAGGCTGAAACAGGATGAGTAAAAGTGTCAGCATCCAAGGAAATGTTATCAATTGCAGCTTTCTAATGTTGCTGAAATTGTCTTCCCTTTTCAGTATCATCGACAATCATTGACTCACTAGCAATGGCTAGATCCACCCTTATAGCTTCTGTACCTGCTTTTCTCTCATTTTCTCTATATTCTTGCATCAGGGGCTCCCCCTGGCTCACACACACCCTCACACCCTCACCCTCACCTACTAAGGTGGCACTCCTCTCACTCACTTTTGTCATGCTGGAAGAAATAGCATGCATATTTTGACTCTCAACCTCTCCTTTTTCCTGGGAGCAACCCAGCCTCTCACTGAAATTATCACTCCCTTCCCTCAATCCTAGAAGTGATTGTAAAGTAACCATATCTTCTACATATGGAATTGATTTAGATATATGTGTAGAGACTATCAACGGATAGGGAGTATCCATTGAAGTAGAAACTGATGATATCAACAGATAACTGATGTTAAGCTTATCCCTCGAAGAACAACCACTTGTCAACGGATGAGCGATATCCGTTGAAGAAGGAAAAGATGTAGATATTGAAAGTGACATAATTGTTGAATCTGTGTGGATTGATTTTAATTGAGGTGACACAGATTCATCAACTAGGTATGAAAGAATTGGCTGATGATCCAACAAATCATCTAAAAGATGATGATCACCAGGATTTGAGTGGAGCTCCTCCCTGAGTTTTAAAGAGAGAGAATCAGGAATTGATGTGAATATCATATCCACATCCAGAGATGGTGATGGAGAATTTGGTTATTGATGTGTGTCTATTATAAGAGAATGGGGCTGTGACTCCACATTTGTTGGAGCCACATCAAGCTGAATTTGAGAAGGCAAAGATACACGTGGATGTTTCTGTGTAGTGTGTGCCCCCTATGTTGAAACTAGGGTTTTAGCCTTCTTTCATCTTGAAAAGGCTTTGATGGGTGAATGTGTGGCTTCAGTGTCCCTCCCTCTTTTGTTTTGTGTCCCTGGTTGGGGACTATTTTCAATAGCTGCATCCTTTTGGGAGGATGCAACTAGGGATGTGTTTGAATCCTTTTGAACCACCATAGTCTTTTAAGAAACTGTGGCTTGGCTGGCTAGGGTACCACTCACCTCTCCCACCATATACTGGGGGGTTTCTTAATGTTCACCCCTCCCCTCACCACTCACACCCTATTCACTCCCTTCAGGGTTTATGGTAGTTGTTACAACTGTTGTCTTTTGAGAAACAACAGAGATGGTTTTCTTTGACTTGTGTTTTGGAATTTTAGTTTTGGTGGCTTTGGTAGGAATCTGTTGGGACAAAGACACAGATTCCATTTCCACACTAGAAGGCAAAGAGATAATGGGGTTGGAAGAAGTAGGAGTTGCAGAAGTATTTACCTCACTTACCTGAGGTGCATTCATTATTGGTAAATATACCAATGGCACCTGGCTATTGAGGTTAATTCTCAAAAGGTCTGCAAGGACCCTTTTCTCTTGTGCCCAGCATTTGAGTTTTTTGCTCTCATTAGTTATGACCAAACCTTCATCAACATGGTTAGCCAATAACATAAAGAATCTAGCAGAGTAGATGTTATGAGGTCTATTAGCTTTGTTACCTAACCTGGAACCTAATTCTAGAATGACATAGTTCCTAAAATTAAAGTACCCATCAGAAACTAGCATATATAGCATATTAAAAAGAGATGAAGTTTTGGAATCAAAATTGCTAATCTTCCCAGAGAAAACCTTGATAAAGGCATCTCCAAGAAAACTCCATTCTTTCCTAAG
This sequence comes from Apium graveolens, assembly GCF_009905375.1. Taxonomy (NCBI): domain Eukaryota; kingdom Viridiplantae; phylum Streptophyta; class Magnoliopsida; order Apiales; family Apiaceae; genus Apium; species Apium graveolens. The sequence goes on along the minus strand of NC_133652.1, from coordinate 288,628,492 downwards.
GCCCTTTCTTCTAATGCTCCCTAAACTAGCAGAATGAAAAGAATAGCCTATGGAATCTAACATAGCAGATACATCATTATCAGTGTGTGGTGTCATGGCATTATTCTCAGGTAGCTTAAAGGAAGACTGTATATCATCACAGTTAATACAATAATCCTTACCTTTAAGAGAGAAAGCAATGGTCATGTCTGTGGTGTTGAACTCTGTTGTTGTCCAAATCTCCTCAATTACCTCACAGTAGATAGTTGGGGCTTCCAGCATTGCATAGCTTAGTTTGCAGTTTTTGATGAAGTCCATCATCTTGTGATAATCTGAGTGGGCTTCATTCTTTTCCACAAAGGCTACGAAATTGTTCTTTTCATAAACAAATCCAGACTGAGACATAATCTTGACTATTGGTGCCATTGTTGTGAGTAGAGGTTGCAGAGAAAGATTGAGAGTTTTGGGAGAGAAAGAGAATGAAAGCTTTTGAAAAATTGCAAGAAAGCGATAAGTAAAAATATGAATTCAAGGGGGCTTTTATACTTTCTTGAATTAAAACGTAAATATAATGATTAAATAATTCTTTTAAGTAAATTACAGCCGTTTGAGAATAAAATAAACGGTAGAAATTCTTAAAACTGCCTTTAATACAAATACATACAACTGTATATATATGTATCGACAGTTAAGTAAAAGAATCAACGGCTGTGACTCACTTAAAATGACTGATGTGACACTTCAACGGATGAGGTAAATGGTTATCCGTTGAAGGTTAACACATTTTTATCCGTTGAAGGATAAAACTACCAGAAATGTATTTGTCTTTCAACGGATAATGAACATCCGTTGATAGAACAATTTTGGCTTTCAACGGATAGGGAATACCTATTGATGAAATAAACTATATGTAAAGCCAACATTGTTCTTGCAACACATTTATTTCAAGCTACAATACGAATTGCGATAGGACCATGAAATTATGAATAATTAAGCATACATAGCTCACTTACTAATCTTGTGAATGTTGATTCATCAAGTGGCTTGGTAAATATGTCTACAATCTGCTTTTCACTTGGAACAAAATGAAGTTCCACTGTACCTTTCATCACATGTTCCCTTATGAAGTGGTAATTGATGTCAATGTGTTTGGTTCTTGAGTGCTGCACTGGATTTTCCGTAATGGCAATGGCACTTGTATTGTCACAGAATATAGGAATTTTGTCAGGAGTTAGCCCATAGTCAAATAGTTGATTCCTCATCCACAATATCTGTGCACAGCAACTACCAGCAGTAATGTACTCAGTTTTAGCTGTTGATGTAGAAACATAATTTTGCTTCTTATTGAACCATGACACAAGCTTATTCCCTAGAAATTGACAGGTGCCAGTTGTGCTTTTCATGTCTATTTTACAACCTGCATAATCTGCATCTAAATAGCCAATTAGATTAAAACCAGACTCTCTAGGGTACCAAATTCCTAGATTTGAAGTCCCTTTGAGATATCTGAAAATTCTTTTAATAGCCACTAAGTGAGACTCTTTAGGGTCAGCTTGAAATCTAGCACATAGACATGTAGAAAACATTATATCAGGTCTACTAGCAGTTAAATATAAAAGTGAGCCAACCATGCCTCTATAACTTGAAATATCCACAGACTTTTGAGCCTTGTTTAATTCAAGCTAGGTGGCAGTGGCCATGGGAGTTCTTGCAGATGAACAATCCATTAAGTCAAACTTCTTTAAAAAATCATAAATATATTTAGTTTGACTAATGAAAATTCCACCACTAAATTGTTTAACTTGTAAACCAAGAAAATAGGTCAGCTCTCCCATCATGCTCATTTCATATTTACTTTGCATTAACTTAGCAAACTTTTTGCAAAGCTTATCATCTGTAGAACCAAATATAATATCATCTACATAAATTTGAACAAGTATTGTAGAGCCATTAACATTTCTAAAGAAAAGAATTTTGTCAACAGTACCTCTTGTGAAGTAATTATCTAACAGAAATTTTGACAAAGTCTCATACCAGGCTCTAGGTGCTTGCTTTAGTCCATAGAGTGCTTTCAATAGATAATACACATGATCTGGAAAATTTGGATCTTCGAATCCAGGAGGTTGGCTTACATAAACTTCTTCCTCCAATTCTCCATTCAGAAATGCACTCTTGACATCCATTTGATTGACTTTGAAATTGGCATGGGCTGCATAGGCTAGAAAGATTCTGATGGCTTCAAGTCTGGAAACTGGAGCAAATGTTTCATCAAAATCTATTCCATCTTGTTGAGAATAGCCTTTAGCAACCAATCTGACTTTATTCCTTGTGACAATGCCATTTTCATCCATCTTGTTTCTGAATACCCATTTTGTGTCAAGAGAATTCTTGTTCCTTGGCTTAGGTACCAGCTTCCATACTTTGTTCCTCTCAAATTGGTTTATCTCTTCTTGCATTGCTAAAATCCCATCTGGATCCAATAGTGCTTCTTCCACTCTCTTAGGTTTCTCCTGTGATAGAAAACTACTATACATACATTCATCCTGAGTAGCCCTTCTAGTTTGCACTTTAGATGTAGCATCACCAATGATCAATTCAAAGGGGTGATTCTTGGTCCATTTCCTTTGAGGTGGTAGATTAGCTCTAGATGAGGTTGCCTAGGTATTGTCATGATGTGAGATAGAATGTTGATTGGTTGAAACTCCCCCTGAGTTACTGATCCTTTGAAAGGAATTGGGAGTTCTATCACTTGATGAAGTGAAATGATTATCCGTTGACAGATTGTGATAAATAGATGCTTCATAATGAACTTCAACGAATGATGCACTTTGTCTTTCAACGGATGCTGCATTGCTTCTATCAACGGAAGCTGAATTATGACTTTCAACGGATGCAGCATTCTGTGCATTGTCCAAAGGCAGATTTTGAATTCTTTTCATGGTTCCTTCTCCATCATTCTCATCTTCACTATCATCATAATATATCTCAATGTTGTCAAATTTTAGTCCTTCATGATGTCCATCATCTGTTAGTCCAACAATATTTTTATCATCAAACACAACATGCACAGATTCCATGACAATGTTGTTTCTTAGATTGTAGACCTTATATGATTTTCCAGCATAATAACCAACAGATATTCCTTCATCAGCTTTTGCATCAAATTTTCCTTTGTGATCTGGTTGATTCCTTAGAATGTAGCATTTGCAACCAAAGATATGAGGAAAGTTTAAGGTTGGTTTTCTTCTCTTGAACAATTAATAGGGAGTCATGCCTTTTGCTTGATTGATTAGAGAAATATTTCGAGTGTAACATCCACAGTTAACAGCCTCAGCCCAAAAGTATGTTGGGAGTTTTGACTCTTCAAACATTGTTCTTGCAGCTTCAATTAGTGACCTGCTATTCCATTCCAGCACGCCATTCTATTGTTGAGTCCTTGGAGATGAGAACTCATGCATGATCCCATTTTCTTCACAGAACACCTTCATGGTTGAGTTCTTGAACTCAGTTCCATTGTCACTCCTGATATTCCTTACTTTGAAATCTGGATGATTGTTGACTTGCTTGATATGATTGATAATGATTTCACTAGCTTCATCCTTTGATCCAAGAAAATAAGTCCATGAAATCTTTAAGAAATCATCTACAATCACTAGGCAATGTCTTTTCCTTGAAATTGACAATACATTGACTGGTCCAAAAAGATCCATGTGTAGCAGTTGTAATGGTTCATCAATTGCTGATTGAAGCTTCTTACTGAATGATGCTTTCTTTTGCTTTCCTTTCTGACAAGCATCACACAGTCCATCCCTTATGAATTCCACTAGAGGCATTCCTCTAAATAAGTCCTTTTTGACTAGAACATTCATTGTCTTGAAATTCAAATGGGGCAGCTTCTTGTGCCATAGCCAACTTTCAACTGTACTTGCTTTGCTGAAAAGACAAGTAATTGATTATGCATCTGTAGAGTTGAAGTCAGCCAAGTACACATTCCCTTTTCTAACTCCAGTTAGAACCACTTTGTTGTCCTTCTTAGTTGTGACAACACAGACTTCAGAATTGAAGGAAAAAGTATTCCCTCTGTCATATAGTTGACTGATGCTCAATAGATTGTGTTTGAGACCATCAACTAATGCAACTTCATCAATGAAGACATTTTCTTTTGAAATCAAGCCATATCCCATAGTAAACCCTTTGTTGTCATCTCCAAAGGTTATGCTAGGGCCAGCTCTCTCCTTGAACTCTGTGAGCAGGGTGAAATCTCCTGTCATGTGCCTTGAACAACCACTGTCCAAGTACCATAAATTCCTTCTTTTTCCCTGCACACAACAAAATCAATCAAGTTGATTTTGGTACCCAAGTTTCCTTGGGTCCAGCCTTGTTAGTCTTTTTCTTAGACTTCATTCCTCCTGCATCTTTTGACTTAGGCAACTTTGTCAGATGCAGTTTGTTGAAGTGTAGGGTTAGTCACAGAATCATTTAGCATATTTGGTTGATTTTGATAAGGCATAGATTGTGCAAACATATTATTCCATATAGACATATTGTATGGCATTTAAGGCATACTGAATGCAGTAAAATAGGGATTATTAACATATGGCATGTTTGCAAAATGTGCACGAGGATTTTGATGAGACATAGCAGGCATAGCATGCAGAAGTGACATAGACATGTTAGGCATGGAGGGAGTTAAAGGCATGGGAGCATTCTTCACAGATTTGCAGTTATCAAATAGATGATTAACACTTTTACAATACACACAGCTTTTTCTAGGAGCATACTTATCAGGTGTGTAATTATTGTGTTTGTTAATCCCTACCTTCCCATTTCTATTAGATTTTCTTTTAGTTTCCTTTTTATCCTCAACCAACTTAAGCCTATCTTTCAACTGATCTAAAGTCATGTGTCCTATATTCACCTTACTGGCATCTTTAGATGTGCTAGTTCCTTCTTTGACAAAGTTCTTGGAAGTTGAACCAAACTTTTTATTGAGATTTTCCAAATTGTTCTATTTAGAATTACTTGCCTGTTTTAATTGATGAGCCTTCAACAGATGCTCTTTTTCTTCCTTCAACGGATAACTTTCATCATTCATTGATTCCACATCCGTTGACAATCCATCAATTAATTCTATCTCCTTTTTGTTTTTCATCCTGGCATTCTCACAGAATGATTCAATTCCCTAAACCTTGACAATCTGAGCACTAACATCCCTAGATGTTTTCCAGGCCTTGATTACCTCTTGCTCACATTCTAACTGTTTAGAAAGAATTTCTTACTTTCTTAACAGCTTCTTCTAGTTCACTCTCAACAGTCAAGTATTTAATTTTAATCTTTTCAAGCTCAATTACCTGACCCTCTAACACAGCATTCCTATCACTTAAAAACAAATTATTCTCTTTGATTCTTGTGTTTTCTTTAGCTAGTGATTTAAGGGAAACACGCAAATGATACAATTCATTGGACATATCATTTATGGCTTCATTGCATTCAATATTAGAAAGCTGAGAGAGATCAGTAGTAATTACATCGTTGCTTGATGAACTAGTTTCATTTTCATCAGAATTAGCCATCAGGGCTAGGTTGACATATTCCATATCCTCATCTTCATTGGCTCCATATGCTGCCCAATCATCTTGAGTTAGAAAAGCTCTTTCCTTTTGTTTGAGCAAATCGAAATATTTCTTTTTGTAATAAACTTGCCTAAAATTCTTCTTTTCAGAGGTTGGCTTCCTGCACTCATTTGCAAAGTATTCACTAATATCACAGTTATAACATTTGAACTTTGATTTGTCCATCATGTTTTTGTTTAACTTAGTGAATTTTGTATTTTTCTTCAATTTCATCTTTGCAAACCTCCTGGACAGAAAAGCCAGATGTCCATCAACATCATCAGAGTCAATTATGCTCTCATGGAAAAAGCTGAAGCTGAGGCTGACAATGCTAAATTAAGGGTACCTCAGACTACTCTTGCTTTTGATACTGATGATATATATGAATTAATATTATTTCTTAAGTCTCTGTATTTTAGGTTTTAGGATCGAACCTTAGAGAATAATAGAATCATGAGTGAAAACTATGTGTTAAAGAAAAGGAATGATCACCTAGAAACTGAGTTGCTTTCTATGCTAGAAATTCAAAAAAGAGATAATGATGTTTATGTTAAAGAAAAACTGCTAGAAAAACATGCTTATATAGAAAAGGAGCTATAAAAAGAAAGAGAAGTCATTAAACTTTGGACTAACTCAGGAAAATCAACTAAGAAAATTATACAGAATGGTTGTTGGGGAACATGATTAGGATATTCAGCTAGATCTAATTATGTTAAAAAAAGTAAAAAGAAACTGAGATAACAGAACCAATAAAAAATGATAGCGAGGTCAAACAGTATAATGTTCAAATAAAGACCATTAAGTTTAATCCTAGTGCTAATTCTGTTAAGTCAATTTATGAGGAAGGTACTACCTCAACACCTAGATCAAACTTAATCACTGAAAAGAGTGAACTAGTTCACATAAATTCAATAAATATCAGTTTAATGACTCAGAACCAGCTTAAGCAAAAGCTGAAGGATCTACACATGAAAGACAAGAGGAAAAGGTCTAGGAAAAATAGGAATGGCAAGGTAGGTGTTAATAAAAATGGAAATTATGTAACCTCACATAATGCAAATGGAAAGACCTGTTCAAACTGTGGTAACACTAATCATCTTGCTAACTCTTGCAAGAAGAATATAAAGATAAATATTGTTTCTTTCAAATCAGTGTTTAGGAATAAAACATTTAGATATAAACCACAGAGTCCTTGTTTTCATTGTGGAAGTGTTTGGAATTCTATTTATACATGTAAGGAGTATCATAGTTTGTATTGTGATTATTAGAAACTGAAACCCTCTTTAATTAAAGCAAAATCTGTTTCTGCATGTATAAATACTGATAGTAAGGATGTTAACATAAACTCTGATAAAAAGTCTTCTGCTGCATATGTTAACAAACTTAAAAAGGCCAAATAATCTAAGCAACTATGGGCCCTTAAAAATACTAATTGATTCAAATTATTGATTACAGGGTGACAGGATGAATGCTCTAGTCTTGGACAGTGGATGCTCAGGACATATGACTAGTTATAAATCCCTGCTATTAGAATTTGAGGAGAATGTTTGCCCAAGCGTTTCTTATAAAGATGGCAACTTAGGAAAAATCTTGGGATATGGCAAAATCAAAGTTGGAAATGTCATCATTGAAAATGTAGCTCTAGTTGCAGGACTCAAGCATAATCTGATTAGTGTGAGTCAAATCTGTGACAGAGGTTACCATGTCAACTTCTATGAGGAGCATTGTGAAATTGTCAGTAATTCTGATGGCAAGATCACAGTCACAGGTGTGAGACATGGTACTTTATATGAAGCCAGGGTCTCCACAAGTATTGATAATTCAAAAGTTTGTCTACTTAGTTGAGCATCTGTGGAAAACAACTGGAACTGGCATAAAAGACTTTCTCACCTCAACTTCAACAATATTAATGAACTTGTGATGAAAGATCTTGTAAGAGGATTGCCCAATGAAGTTTTTACTCCTGATGGCTTATGTGACTCATGCCAGAAATCCAAATAAAGGAAAACTTCTTCAAGAGTAAAACTGGATCCTTAATTCTTGAACCATATAATCTACTTCATGTTGATCTCTTTGGTCCAGTAAATGTTATGTCAATTGTTAAGAAGAGGTATGCACTCATAATTGTTGATGGATATACAACATACACATGGGTGTATTTTCTACACACTAAGGATGAATCTCCATCCATTCTTCTTGATAATGTGAGGGAGCTGGAAAAAGGATCAACATACAAAGTGAAGATCATCAGAAGTGATAATGGAACTGAATTTAAGAATAGCTCTATGGAAGATTTCTGCAAAATCAAGGGGATAAAACAAGAGTTTTTTGCTCCTGGAACTCCACAACAAAATGGAGTTGTTGAAAGAAAGAATAGAACTTTGAAAAGCTTCAAGAACCATGCTAGAGGAAGCAAGATTGCCTACCTACTTCTGGGCTGAGGCTGTACAAACTGCTTGCTTTACACAAAATGCAACATTGATCAACAAGCATGGAAAAAAACCATTTGAGATGTTGAAGGGAAAGAAGCCAAATTTGAAGTTCTTTCATATTTTTGATTGTAAGTGTTTTATTCTCAAAACTAATCTGGAGCAGCTGACCAAGTTTGATCTAAAAGCTGATGAAGGAATATTTATGGGTTATTCGTTGACCACAAAAGCCTTCAGAGTTTACAATATGAGGGCAAGAACAATCATGAAATGTATACATGTATCTTTTCATGATAAGAAGATAACATGTCTAAAAGATGCAGATGACCATGACAAATTGAGATTTGAAAATGAAGTACCTTATGCTGAACTTTTAAATCCTGACTCTGATACAGTAAGTCGTGATATCACTCAAAGCTCTGAGATTCCACAGGACAGTGGAAATTCTTCTAATACTGAAGCATATGTTAAGGGGGCAACATAACTCAAATCCAGAGACTACAACAAGTGATTCATCTCAAGGGACATAAGTAGAAAGATCATCAGACTCATCTTCCTTAAATTTTCATGAGTCAAATACTGATAACAATGGGAATACTGATTCAGGGGGAGCATCAAGAAACAATAATGGTACTAATCAAAGAAATAACAGAGAATTCATGGATCAGGGGTGAGGTTCGTCTTCAAGGATCAACTTCCATCTGCAAGAAAATGGTCTAAGTCACACACACCTCCCTTAATCATTGGAAACCCTGAAAGTGGTGTAAGAATAAGAAAAGCCACTCAGAATGAATGTCTTGACTATTCTTTTCTATCTTAAACTGAACCTAAGAAGGTTAAAGAAGCTCTGCAAGATGCTGACTGGGTCACAACAATGCAAGAAGAGCTCAATGAATTTGAAAGGAACAAAGTCTGGACTCTTGTGCCAAGACCAAAGAACAGATCTGTAGTTGGCACAAAGTGGTTGTTCAGAAACAATACTGATAGTGAGGGCATTGTTACAAGGAATAAAGCAAGACTGGTTGCAAAGGGTTAGTCACAACAAGAAGGCATTGATTATGATGAGACATTTGCTCTAGTTGCAAGGCTAAAGGCAATAAGAATCTTTCTTGTCTATGCAGCTCACAAGAAGTTTAAGGTGTTCCAAATAGATGTGAAGAGTGCATTCTTAAATGGAGAACTCGAAGAGAAAGTTTATGTTGAACAGCCTCCAGGGTTCATTGATCCAAGGTATCCAGATCATGTCTACATACTGGATAAAGCACTCTATGGACTGAAGCAAGCTCCACGGGCCTGGTATAACACACTTGCTCTATTTCTTCTAGAGACTGGTTTCACAAGATGTACAATTGATAAAACTCTCTTTTATAAATACCATTGTAAGGACTTTTTATTAGTACAGATATATGTTGATGATATCATTTTTGGATCTATTATTGATAAACATTGTGAGAGATTTGCAAAGCTAATGCGGTCCAGTATCAAATGAGTATGATGGGAGAATTGAGTTACTTTCTGGAGTTACAAGTTAAACAGACTGATGAGGGAATCTTCATACACTAGGAATCTACTCAAAAGATTTGGAATGCAAGACTGCTCAACTGCATCAACCCATATAGCCACTACAACCAAGGTAGATTTAAATACTGGTTCTTCAGTAGATACAACTAACTATAGAGGTATGATTGGCTCAATCCTGTATCTGACTGCTAGTAAACCTGATATCATGTATGCTACTTGTCTCTATTCAAGGTTCCAAGTTGACCTTAGATTACCTCATCTATTAGCTGTGAAAAGAATTTTTAAGTATCTCAAAGGAACCATGAATCTGGGATTATGGTATCCTAGAGATTTAGACTTTAAACTAATTGGATATTCAGATGCTGATTTTGCAGGATGCAAAATAGACAGGAAAAGCACTTCTGGAAGCTACCAATTCTTTGATGGCATATTGGTTTCTTAGTACAGCAAGAAACAAAAGTCAATTTCCACATCAACTGCAGAAGCAGAATACATTGTCGCAGGAAGCTGTTGTGCTCAGATTCTATGGATGAAAAATCAATTACTGGATTATGGGTTAGACTATTGCTGCAGGAAGCTATTGTGCTGCAGAAGCAGAATACATTATTGCATGGTATCTTATTATTTGTCAGTACTTGTTAGATACTGATTCTTATGCTAAATATTGATGTCACGATAACATGCAAATTGTGCCAAATGATTTTATGTTAAAACTGCATGTTGAACTACGGATTTTGCTTACATGTTCTGTTATTATTTAAACTTGTTTTGACTAATAGGTTCTATCAGTAGTCGATAAAATTCTGATATTGGTCAACCCAATTTTGACTGATAAGTCCTGATAATCATAATTAAAATGCTGATAATGATCAAAACTTGATTGATTGTTATACTTCATTGATTATTTTGAACTTGTTCAAAATAAATTTTTAAGCAGTATTTTTAATTATACAGTGAGATAGTGGAATATCTTTCAATTGCTTAAATGGGTTAGTCACTGATGCAAGTATCTTGTGAAACTTGAGTATTTATATTGGGAATAGGAATCTGAAAAGAGATATTATTTTTTGTTTACCTACATAGGCGTAATCGTGTATTTGCATAATGGTCAATTATTACATGATTAATTAAAGAGTGTCTTCAGTTTCTGAACTTCTTTTCTCTAAATACAACCCTTCTCTTTCAAAACTTCTCACTGCCTTTTCACTCGCAAATTCCTAATATACTCATTTTCTTCATTCAGAATCTATGGCCACCGTCTATTCTCTTTCACATGGAGTTTATCATCCAGTAGCAATTCCTGAATATTGATGATTATATTTCGACATCAATCGACTCAGGGTAGTCTTCCACGACCAAGATTATTCTCTCCCTGAGATTCCTCAGTAGATTCCTGATCGACTGAACTCAGATGACACTCAATCTCTTCATCTCTTTAGACTAGACTTCCCCTTTGAAAAAATGAGACAAGATGATGTGGCTGCATAACAGCGTCTTGAGGAAGAACAACGTCGCCTCGTATGGCTGGCATTACAAGAGAATATCATTTCTCTTGCAGGTTCTATGTCCCGGATCTTTCATCAGAGGACGGTGACGAAGTTGGTAGAAGAAAGGAAGAAGAAGTCAGAATAGTTAGATTGTTTAGGGTTTTATTTTTAAAATTCTATGAAAATCTTGTATTATGCTTCTTAATGATCAATGAAATATTCTATCTTCCTTGATTCTTATTTGATTACTTATTTACTTTCTTGTTTGTGTGTGCTTGAATGCCTTTACATGATATATCCAAATTTGTACTACATGCTAAACTTCGAATGTTTTTTATAGTGCATGTGAATAAACTAATCTCTGTTTAAGTTCATGTGATCACTTCAGTATAGGTTGAGCACACTGTAGGAGGTAATTGTTGTTAAAGAAGAAATTTATGGAAGATTTAATTCTTAGTCAATGAGGATTATTATCTTTGAGTATTACATTCTATTTAGAATCTTTGAAACTTTCTTTTTCTCATCAAGAAAGTAGTTCACACTCATTTCTTAACATTACACATCTTAAATCTTAAATTTCTTCTCACAACTGAAACACTTGAATTCTTTTCTCAAATGTTGCCAAAAATTAAGTGACATAATTCTTGCACTGTGCTCAACACTCAGAAACAACATTTAGTTGGTTAGAGATTACTTGCTGAGGTAGATCCTAATGATACCAACAAAGATACAGAGGTTTCATCAGTTTTTACTGAAGACTCTGTGATAGCTTTCAATAAACATATTCAAGTATTAGTTCTTTGCAAGAAGAACAAGGTTTGAGATCATGGTACATGACAATAAGCTGATCAAATCCGCATCAATTCAAAAGGAGGTTCTCATTATTGATGAACAACAACTGTCATAACCACAGTATCAACTGTGAGCTAAATTTTGTATTCATAAGGTATAAATACTGTTATTACTTTATCAGCATTTATTCTAAATACCGATCTAGTTCTTTCAACAATTATTATATTTTTTTAAGATATAAATCTTGTTGGCATGATTACTCCTAGAACTTATTTAAGGAATACCTCTAGTTGTATGACCACATATCACCTTTTTTTAGCCACCTCTTATGTGTTAAAAGATTGAGAGAAAAACAGAATTTAAGAGAGGCAGGATCCTTCCTGGAAAAAGGAGAGGTAGAAGAGAGATAGGATTTAGTAATCCTTGTGAGGAAGCTCTGACTATTTAAAGTCATGAGATGTGTGGTGTGAGGAGTAATGAGACTACTTTAAAAGAATAGAGAATAGAGAGATTATGGTTTATTCGCTATATGTTTGCAGGTGCTCAGAGTCCTAAAGAAACAGATGTTGAATAGCAGTCTGTTGAACATCAAGAACACTCTGATACACCAAGGGCTATTAATCTCCCTGCAAGTCTAAGTACCGATACTTTCTTGCAGTCCATACATTCTTCTATTCCAGCATATAGTACAATCCCTGTTTTTGTTGAAAAATAGTCCATTTACTCTACTTTACCATCACCTGAGGAAATCCCTGTTGTTTCTAAAGATGTAGTAGCATAATAGTCCATTTATAAAGTTTCATTCATTTCAGGATCACCACAGCATGTTACAGGAACTGAGGTTCTAGAAGTAAATCTCGAAGCTCCAATTCATTTATCTATAATACTTGAAGATGTGGAGTTAACTGCTGAAGGTGTGGAAGCTTCTGAAGCTACTGGATCACACACTGCAGAAATTTCTAAATCTATTCTACATGCTGAAGCTAATGATGAAGTTCAGCTATTAGTGCGAAATCCGGTTGCTATTGAAGAATCTAATGATGGTGAAGAAGCTAATGTTTCTAATGCTATTATAGATCCTGAAGATGATCTTTCTTCCCTGAAGATATGCCTATGCATGTAAGACAATAGAAACTGAAAGAGTTAGATGCTACAAAAGAAAAGGATTATTCTGATAATCTCTGGAATGCTCATTGGAAAGATAATACATATCCTATTTCCAGAACACAAGCTGTTGTACATCTGGAAATAGCAGAATAGCAGATTACAAATCCTGATATTCTGAATCATCTGAAAGCATCAACTTTAGTTGTCAGATCCTTACAAACAGCTCATGAAGCAACTACTACTCAAATCAATCAGATTAAAGAATCTTTGATTGCTTCAAAGCTGACTACTCATCAGGAAATTCCGAAACAAATTTCACCAATATTTGCCAAATAAACTGCAATTGAAACCAATCAAGCTAGATTGGAAGCTAAACAAGATCAAATGTCTGCTCAACTTACAGAAGTACAGAATTCAATGGAGCTTATTCTTTCTCTACTTCTTGGTGATGATGCCAAAAAGGGGGGGGAATTATTAAATCTAAATGCAAACAACTGTCATTGACAAGTACTGATGATGAAAATCCTGATGGAGGTAATAAGGGGGGACAGAAGGATAGGAAAATGATAAAATGAAAGAAGAGTTGAAGATTTGACTATGACTATAAAAATGCAAAGATCTTCACAAGTCACAATTGTTGCTGATAAAGACCAAGGTATTCTGGAGATAGAAGCCGGTGCTGAAGCACGGCAATTTCTTCGATCTCTGACAGACAACTCTGTTCTACAAGGATCTAAAGATTCAATTGTTTGATTATGAGGAGAGTAGAAGAATATGTGCAAAAGAAAATCTAAGATTTGATCTTGAACAGCTAAGACAAATAGAGGAAGACTTCAAGAATTCCATGAAGACAGCAAATGCTGATATTGTTGTTATTTCTCAAGTACTTTATCAAGATTTCCTTTTAACAAACCAACTAGAGGTGTAGTTATAAGGGAAATCAGTCAAGCAAAAGATCTCAGATCACAAGTTACAGTAACTACTGACTTGAAGCTTAAAGGAAAAGAGAAAATATGAGAGAAGTCAAAGTTTTCAAAGGCTAAAGTCAAAGTTGTTATTAAAAAAAATAAGGAAGATTATTGAAGCATTCTGAGCTGAGGAAGTGGAATTAACCTCTGACATTGCTCAAGTTAAAGAAGCAGTTCAGGATGAAGAGTAAAGTCTGATATTCACTGAAGCAAGATTGAATATGCATACTTGATTCCTCCATTTAGATAGTTTTGACATCATCAATTGGAACTTGTCCATATTTCCATAATGAACAAATTGTGGGAGATTGTTAGGAGCAATTAATGATATCAAACAGAAACTATCAGAGGCATTGACTGATGATGACTACATCGACGGATGATAATAACATCGATGGGTGATGATTACATCGATGGATGATGATGACATCGACGGATATTGATAATCGACGGATAATGATATCAACGGATGATGATGTCAATGGATGATGAAATCAGTATTTGTCATATTAGTTGATCTTTGAGAAGGAAAAGGAAATAGGAACTCAAGGGGGTGAAGGACTTTATCTTAGAAGCAATTGTATAGGTTTCTTTGTTATTAATAGAATATGATTCCTTATACATTGGTAGATGTGCTATATATAAAGCACAGATTAGGTTCATGCTATAAGCATTGAGACATTGTTATTTTTTTCGCATAACCTAGAAGCCCTCAAGGATATTTGTTCATCCTTTCGAGAGAGTACGTTTGTAATAAGTTTTTAACAGTTAATATAAAAACTGTTGATTCTGTTGAATCTTTGTCGAATTGATTGTATTAACTTTATTCACCCCCCTATAGTTGATTATGGGCCTAACACATGAGATGAATCGCTCCTACAAATAATGTTAGGAATATGTCGTAAGCTTGATGATAATTTTCCAAAACACCGTAGTAGATTTAATTAAGTGAATATTGTAGCTCTCAACGGATAATCTTACTTGTGATCCGTTGAAAGAGTAGCTTATGTTTTAATAAGTTTTTGTAGCACATTCCTGTATACTGTAATATCTTGAAGAACTAGAAGTTGTTGGATATTCTGAGTCATGTTGAGTGCAAGAATGATATGTAAAATGTAACATACCCAAATTCGGGGTCAAGATTTGGTGTCACAAAAACAATCTTTACATAAAATAAAAGAACATTCAATTAACCCAATGAATCCGGATCATTTATAGGTTATGGTATGAAACAAGAATCTACCTCTTTACAACTTACAATAACTAGAATATAAGTGTAAATACCTTTGAATTAATGCTCGTGTCATATTCTTCTAACTTCTTCAACCTCTCGTAGCGGAGATTTCTCGAACTTCTGCTGTCTATCTAAGCTATTCATTTTTATTCTTATCTGTTTCTGGCAGAAATAAGAATTGACAAAGCAAGAGCGAGCCAAAAATGCTCAGCAAGTATATAATTTTAGTTCAAATATTAATACCAAAGGAAAAACTTCCGGACAAAATCTTAAAACAATGTTAAACAATTCTATTTATTTTGAGTGAGTGAGCGAATAAACGTTGGATGTCACCAGCCTTTAACTAAAATCCAAAAATGACAAGCGATTCCCCGATTCATCTCCTGAATCAGGGTTTTGTCCGGTTTTGGAATCATAAAACCTTTTGAGAGAGAATGCCGTTAATGGCAATCAACAATAAATTAGACTGGACACTAAAACCAACATATGCATTATATCCTGCTGATCAGTCAGGATACTGCAGATCTATACCCAACTGTATAGGTCCATTCAGGTACCTAGGCACTACTGCCCATTTCGAGGCACCAGTCATATCCCGGTCCTCAGGATTAAGACACACTTAATCCCCAAAACATCATAATTATCCAGCCCATGGAGTATTTTGATGTGAAATCATTTGAATTTAAAACATCCCAACTCAGGATTCGCAAATAACCCGAAAGAATGGGTATTTGCTCAAGAGACCAAACGAATTATAGGAACAAGAATAAAAGAACATGCATAATATGAGCAATTGCAGTGAAATGTAAATCATTTAACTATCCTGAACTTAGAATAGGATCGAAGAAATAATTGCAGTATTTTAAAAGAAAAATCAGGAATACTTGCAGTATTTAAAAGAAAGTTCGGGAATACTTGCCTCAATAAGCTTTAATCGCTATTACTATTTGACTTTGGTCCGAGTTGAACGTTCGGCCTTATCGTCAAACTATTATCCCGTTCTGGATACGATCCCAACACTCGGGCCCTTCGATTGGAACTTCGTTGATCTCAACATCTAATCACTAGATCACTCCTAGTCCAACGTCAAATCTCGGGTTTCCCGACTAAGACCTACAGGGTTAAAATACCCTAATTCAGATAATCGCTTCGCTTAACATCACATCACTATCCTATTATACCCGTACGATTTCATAATCCAACTTATATTTATATGTATTATTTAAATACACATAGCAATTATAATTCACATTTTTGAAACTCGGTTCGGTGTTTGCTTTCGGAAAGTACGTATATTCGTTGTTTGAAAATAATAGGGTAATGGATTATAAAATATTTTTATCACAACACACAACTAGGTTCGTATTATATAATTATTTACTTTCGTTCGATGTCTCCGGTAATTATAGGTTACGTTCCCGTATTTTCGGAATTAATTTCCCGAAAATCGGGCAACATCTCCTTTGTTTATCGGCCTGCCCGTCGAATAATGCGACGTCAAATTCACAACACAACAGTCAATTCAATCCACCATTCGCAATCCCAATCACGGACACAATTCAGTTATTAATTATTTTTATTCATATTTTTTTATTCATATTTTTATGTTTTTATTCGTAGGACTCAGAACTACGCCATCACAGTCCACCGTCGACTGACCAAAGTTAATTGTCAACGGCGGTAAAATTTACGGGTACCCGATTAATTTCGGGTTTCCAACGTAAATTCCACCGATTACAAAATTAATTTCCTGCATGAAATATTTTTATTTCACGAATAATACTCGAATAAAATTTTCTTTCAGAAAAATTAATAAAATAATATCAAAAATGAACCAACAGCCACGCGCTACAAGCGCAAAACGGAAAAGGAGAAACAGAATAGCCGAGCAACAATCTGAACACAGGGTAACAACCGGAGGCAAATAAGTCACCGGCACCAACACACACATAGACTAAGCACACACACACATCACCACATATACACACACACCCGACGCAAGACACACACACAAAGATAGATACACATATATGAGGACTAGACTTGCAGTTTGGGGCACACACGCGCCACCACCTCGCCGGGGCGGCGAAGGGCGGCGGAAAAATGGTGCTTACCAGTAGCGAGCAGCCGAGAAGGAGGAGGGATCGAAGGAAAACGAGAAAAGAGAGTTGAGGGAGAGACTGTCGAGATAAAGAGGTTCGAGAGAGAAGGGATTGAGAAATCCCGAGTGATGAGAAAAATGGTGAGGTCGAGGGAGAAAAAAGGTGAATAGGAAAATTTGGGGCTTTTGTTTTTGTTTTTTTCGTTATTATCTCGATTCGCATCGCAACTATCCTTTTAAAAAAATAAAATTACCCGTACCCCGGATTGAAAAAGTCAAAACGTTGGATTGAAAATGATGTTTTGTTTTAACCGTACCCCGGATTGAAAAAGTCAAAACACCGAAAGTGTTCAGAATTATCAGATTAGGTTAGGAAGGAGTTTTCAGAAGAGTTTCGGGTTGTAAAAACGCAAAAACGGTTGAAGTGGAACGATTTCTGGTTCTAAAAAGTAATTTATTTAATTACTTGAAATAATCGTTATTAATCCTATAAATCCTTATAAAATCATATAGTAATAAAACAATTACCAGAAAAATACCAAAATTATCTAGATTTAATTCTGGATAATTGGAAATTAAAATATCTTAATTTTATCATAAATAAACATCCCAATATTATTATTCATCATCAAATAATTCACCAAAAGTCAAATAAAAATCACAATAATTATTTATTGATATAAATAATTACATAATATTTCTGAGACGTTACATCATTCCCCCCTTAAAAGGATTCTGTCCTCAGAATCATGCTAAGGAACAGACTATGATGTTTTCCAAGTATCTTTCTTATAATTTCTCAGTTCTCATCACCTTAATCACAACTCAACGGCCTCTTACCATCATCAAATCTATCATTTGCTCATGCAACCCCTAACTCAATCTTTACTTCATACATTTGTAGCTAAATTACTCTTCGTAGTCATACACACATGACTGTCTTATAAACTCAATATACCTGTGACAACAATACCAACTCATTCACAATCGTTCTATCTATCTCATTGTCTCAAAGGGCTAAATTAATTCACACTAATCTTTTTTTCTCTCTAATTCTAATAGTTCGTGTTCATCAACTTTCTATTTTCACTGGCTATTCTATTCTACTTTTCATGTCTCCTTCTGTTCAATTAGCCTGATCTATGATCGTTTCCAATCGTATTCGAGAATCCTTAATCGGTCTCTTGCATTTTCTATCTGTCTGCGCCCGATATCCTGAGCTCATGACGCCTGATGCTTTGAAATGTTCTACATTTATTCAAAAACTAAAAGTAAAGGAAAATCTCAACAATTGCATTTAACTCACCACTTTGTGGTATATTTCAATTTCTTTTCAATCACCATCAAGTATATTCATTGAGCGAGAATCTGTTACTATCTGAAAGGAAATATATCAATTTGGAACGGAATGGATTAGTGCTTTATTCAAAACCCGGTTTCTTGGTGCTAATACTCATTTTATTGTCATATCAAATTAGATATCAATACGAACTTTGATGCTCACAACGTCCCAAACTGAAGTCAATATCAATCATCTGTATTAATACCACCTTTGATATCCAACAACAAAGTAAGTATCAGCATAACCCAGAAAATGAATCAAAGCCTATTCTTCAATTCCTAACTTTTCCAATTCCTTTATCCACTTTCCTGCGATCTCAGTGACATTCACCCTTTCTTTTCTACCCTAGACATCTGTCCCTAAATGGATCTTTCTTGGTTGGTAATTAACCATGCTTTCGCAGCTCATAATCTATTATGACCAGAATTCACACCTTTAAAATATAGAATACAGTTGCTACGTTTCAACCCTTCACAGGCATATCTTCCAATGCTTAACATGGTATTCCTTAGTCCTTGAATTAGCGAGGATGTTATCAATAGATACAATTACACTATCCAAATACTCCTGGTACACTATGCTCGTTTAACCCTCGGAAATGATGAGTACATCATATCACTGGAACTCATATTGCCCATACCTTACTCTAAACACAGCCTTTAGGGCGACCTCAAGTTTACAATTTCTGATGGTTGATGCGTAATTTCATACCTCCATTCTCTTTTTGTCACAACCACTTTTGTACATGGCGCGAAACATTCTTTATTTCGTTATTTATTCCATCCCACATTTCTGAAGTTTTCCTTCACTTATTATTTCATCTCTATTGAGTTGTATGATACAGGGATTTTGACACCATCTTGACTCGGTGCAGAATCTGACAAGAAATTCCTACCTCATTCCCTGAGATAATCATGGTAAAGCATTCGTTCGAACCTCCGGGACCTCACTTTAAATTTTAAAGAATTCCGACATGAGATTCATTTTAACGTCCTTCTCTAGCAGTTCGCCATTAATACCTTTGTTTAATCACTCCTATTTACACACATTTTTTTGGAACGAATTCCTATCTCCAACTATCAGCGTTTCACCTCATTCTCCTGACAATTCTGGCAAAATCGATGTTTCCAACTTGCATATTTCCTGGATCATTTTATAAAATTTCTTTATAATCCTTTTGATTCCACTTCTTTTCTTCATTATTTCTCCATTCTCATTAATCATTATCCCTTTTAAACATAACGAATTTCTTTTTTTCTTAATAAAATTAATCCGTTTATTATTAGATAGGTCATTTCCGGAGTTCATACTGGAATGAAGGCTTTTATTTATAATATTTATATTATTACCAACAGAATTATTGAATTTCATCAGTAGCTATTTTTTTAGCCTTGCTTACTCATCACGGTTCGCGTATTTGACTTTCCCCCATTGATCAACATTCCTTTTTCCTAAGTTCACATGTAGACTTCATCAGTTTCTACCTTACATCGGATACTTGAATTTGTGAGTTTCCCAGTATTTCACAGCATCTTCCCTTAAATTGTAATCGATGTATATTCACATTCTTCATGGAGTATTATTACAGATGGTGATGTTTCCTTGCTCTATCTTGGATTTTCAGTTCCTAATAACGTTCTCTCCACTAGTTTATAGCAGCTTTCATTAATTCATCACTCGATATGGGTATACATCCAAGTCCTTCCTGGAACGCTATTACAGATGATAGAATCTCTTTGCTTGGTCTTACATCTCCTGTCCTTGAAACCGCTCTTCTTGTTTATCGCAAAGGCCCATTCATCTAGATAAAATCTCACACATGTCTGCATTAGCATCCTGCTAATTCTACTAAACTTTCAACTTTCACTAATATCTTTACTTCCTCCAAATTTCTAACCGCTTTGATTTCGGATCTGAAAATCATGTTAGGGCTTGACTCAATCTAATTGAATTCGATCTCCATTTAACTAACTATTAGTTGGTAAAGTTGATCAATTAACTCCTTTAACTGATCACATAAACCAAGTTCTGACTAGCTAACTGGAATCAAAGACCAATTACATAAAGTCGATTTGATCATAACATTCTTTCTCAAGAGCCGAGATCGCAATTATTTGGAGTACTGATGAAAATGAAAATATACTTCTTTATTCGTGAACATAGAGTAAATTTTGAAAATTTGGGCAGTACTTCCCCAATGTTATTGACTACAAGTCGGACCCAAGCCAACACCATTAATCAACTAAAGCATCCACAATCATATCCGTCCATTTACTTCAATCAAATTCATCAATTCCCACAATTCACCTTTGATCAGCATCTGACTGGCATAACATATATCTTTTTAATTGGGATTGGGTCTGAAACCCACAATGATTAATATAACCATACATTTCTCAATTCTTTTAGAATATTACGAATTGTCATTAATGAATTTATCTCGTTGTTTTCAAGGATTTTATTTCGTGATTGTTTTAACTTATTTCTTGTCATTACCAATTGTGTACAGTTACTTTTAAGAATTATGCCGCATCCTTCCACTAATCACCACAATCATCTATCTTGGAAGATACACATTCAATTTCATTAATGAATATATTTATCTTTTAATAACCATGCACAGTTTTCATTACTATCGTCGCAATCTGGTGGAAACTTAATCGTTATATCATTATTTCTTAAAAGATTCCAGAATTGAATCACCATTCCATCATCTCCACTTATGTTCCCGTATCGAAATTTCGATATTGGTCCGGTTATGGGTATTAAATTTACCATAACTCATTTACTCAAGTTAGGGAACTTCACAATTTCATGTAGAACACGTTCTAAGTTCGATTACATTTAAGATTTCTTCCATACTGAATCTTCACGGCAAATATCTTCCCATAACGACGGGATGTTTCATGTAGTAATTACATGCCTGCATCATTGTTCAGAATTTCCTTGATCTTTGATCGTCGTCCCAATACTCGTTTGATCTGTCTGACGCACACAACTTTAATTCCTTATTTTGTACTTAATTTATTCGTTAGGATTCACTAACGATTTATTTCTTGTCGAAGTCTTCTGATGTGAAGTGCATCGCGTTAACGTAATCTACCATACTGATGAGATCCTCATAACATGAACAACTGTCAAATTTGGTGTCTTTGCCATGACCACGTTGTCGGTGTGTCCATTCTTCCTTGCAAATGTCCATCATTTATCAGCTTGCAATCATATTCTCCTTCGACATGTAATTCTACCTGTCGCACGAGACTACTCTATTTCTTTTGTAATCGTCAATGAACTGACTTGATGCAAGAGGAGAGTTTGTGAATATGATTTTAATTGAAAAACAGAATAAGAAATAACAATGCTACAAATGATTGGAAGAATTTGTAAATCAGAAAATTGAAGGAAGAGAAATGAGTAAAAAAAAAATGAGACAACCATATTCGTACTCAAGATGGCCAGTCTTTCATACTATATGGCATACAACACATGATTAGGTGGCGTCCCACCCGACCCTTTGTCATTTTGACAAAGCGTCATATCACAACACTATTGTCTCAATCAGGAATCAAGAATTTAAGAAGAAAAACATTTCAGAAGAAATACAGGAATTTTCTTTCGTTTTCGCCTCATATGACCTATCAACAGAAGAAGCTCATACATATTCTAAATTTGAGTAGAACATATGCTATCGTATTTTTAAAAGAATAATGTTGTAGATTACCATTGGTCACCGTCCACGCTTCATTTACGTATGCCTTCAAGAACCATTCGGATGAGAGATTCACCATTTAGGTCACGTTATAACTTCGGAATGTCGTCTGGAAATGCCTCCATATCCAATATTTTAATGATTTGACCATAATTGCGTCCTTGTGAAATTTATAACCACTGCTTCAGATTCCATTTATCCCGCGTAAATAACCATCGATCACGCAATGCCTCAATTTCGTCGATAAAATATGATTCTTCTTCCACCATCTAGAAGATTCTGCCATCTCCTTCAATCATCCTCCATCCATTCGAATCACGAATCTCATTAAATTTTAATAATTTTATAAATTGGGTAAACAATACTTTAACATGTTGATTCAATTATTGATATTATTAAACCAAATTTACCTTCATCTTTTACGGAAAACTTTAAAAATTTCCTTTCTGCTAATAGGTTTTCTTGGTTCTCCGAACTAACAACACTGAGTCTGGATTCCTTATCCTTTTAAGCCATTTTCTATTTATAATAACAAGAACTTAAGTAGTAATTTGACAACCAAATTGTGTAACTCATTTTAGGCAAAAATTTTCTAAAAGGGATTACAAAAATCTTTTTCGAATTCTCATTTTAAAATTTTTAAAATCAAATGTTTGGTCATCCTTACTATATAAGGTACTTTTTATTCTTATAATCCACTAATGGAATGTCTAATTAAAAGAATGTCCATATAAGGGTCTCTCCACTTTGGTACCTTTTCTACTTTTCCTTGGATTCTCCTCGCACTTATTAGTCGATGAAACTTCATTTACTGTTGTACACCATTTTATTCCTAACTCGAACTCAATGCTTACGTCTGTCATTGTCTTTCATATTCTCGTTGTCGTCCTTGACGTTATGCTTACAACCACGCGCGCGATTCGATGTTCTGTCTGTAGATAGGGTCGCATCTTCTTGCTAATCTTACCTACTCCTATTAAGGTAGATACTTTTTCCACGCGCAGCTCCTGATAAGTGATAAGAATCTTCTCGCAATGGTGGTGACTTTGAAACACACAACATTAGTTCTTCATCAGCTTCCATCAAATGGTTGCCTTCGACGTGGAACTCGTCCTAATACCGAAGTCAACTCGTACTAAAGCTCACCTAGCATCTCTTTCATAAGTGCTCACAAAATCAATCGCACTTTCTTCAAAACCACATGAAAAGTAGGGTAACATACCCAGTCTCCGTCAATCCGTCGATTCCTCATTATTGGATGATCTGAGAACTCAATATACCTATAATATTGTGATATTCGCCTTACACTTTCTCAACGATCCTATCTTAGCAATCCCATCTCGGATCTACTAACCCTAATTCGCACTTAACTCAATTTATCCTGAGTATCCTAGGGTCTTTCCTGTCTTGTAGGACCTATCATTCCTATCTTACTCTCACCTATTCTTATTTCAGTGACCAATAACATGTAGCTCTGATGCCAACTTGTAACATACCCAAATCCGGGGTCAAGATTTGGTGTCACGAAAACAATCTTTTCATAAAACAAAAGAACATTCAATTAACCCCTTGAATCCGGATCGTTTACATGTTATGGTATGAAACAAGAATCTACCTCTTTACAACTCACAATAACTAGAATACAACTGTAAATACCTTTGAATTAATGCTCATGTCATATTCTTCTAACTTCTTCAACCTCTCGCAGCGGAGATTTCTCAAACTTCTGCTGTCTATCTAAGCTATTCATTTTTATCCTTATATGTTTCTGGCAGAAATAAAAATTGACAAACCAAGAGTGAGCCAAAAATGCTCAGCAAGTATATAATTTGAGTTCAAATATTAATACCAAAGGAAAAACTTCAGGACAAAATCTTAAAACAATGTTAAACAATTCTATTTATTTTGAGTGAGTGAGCGAATAAACGTTGGATGTCACTAGCCTTTAACTAAAATCCAAAAATAACAAGCGATTCCCCGATCATCTCCTGAATCAGGGTTTCGTCCGGTTTTGGAATCATAAAACCTTTCGAGAGAGAATGTCGTTAATGGTGATCAACAATAAATTAGACTGGACACTAAAACCAATATATGCACTATATCCTGCTGATCAGTCAGGATCCTGCGGATCTATATCCAACTATATAGGTGCATTCATGTACCTAGGCACTACGGCCCATTTCGAGGCACCGGTCATATCCCGGTCCTCAGGATTAAGACACACTTAATCCCCAAATCATCATCATTATCCAGCCCATGGAGTATTTTGATGTCAAATTATTTGAATTTAAAACATCCCAAGTTAGGGTTCACAAATAACCCGAAAGAATGGGTATTTGCTCAAGAGAGCAATCGAATTATAGGAACAAGAATAAAAGAACATGCATAATATGAGTAATTGCAGCGAAACGTAAAACATTTAACTATCATGAACTTAGAATAGGATCGAAGAAATAATTGCAGTATTTTAAAAGAAAAATCAGGAATACTTGCAGTATTTAAAAGAAAGTTCGGGAATACTTACCTCAATAAGCTTTAACGTTCGGCCTTATCGTCAAACTATTATCCCGTTCTGGATACGGTCCCAACACTCGGGCCCTTTGATTGGAACTTCGTTGATCTCAACATCTAATCACTAGATCACTCCTAGTCCAACGTCAAATCTCGGGTTTCCTGACTAAGACCTAGAGGGTTAAAATACCCTAATTCAGATAATCGTTTCGCTTAACATCACATCACTATCCTATTCTACCTGTACGATTTCATAATCCAACTTATATTTATATGTATTATTTAAATTCACATAGAAATTATAATTCACATTTTCAAAACTCGGTTCGGTGTTTGCTTTCGGAAAGTACATATATTCGTTGTTTGAAAATAGTAGGGTAATGGATTATAAAATATTTTTATCACAACACACAACTAGGTTCTTATTATATATTATTTACTTTCGTTCGACGTCTCCGATAATTATAGGTTACGTTCCTGTATTTTCGGAATTAATTTCCCGAAAATCTGGTAGCGTCTCCTTTGTTTATCGGCCTGCCCGTCGAACAATGCGACGTCAAATTCACAACACAACAATCAATTCAATCCACCATTCGCAATCCCAATCACCGACATAATTCAGTTATTAATTATTTTTATTCGTATTTTTTTATTCGTATTTTTATGTTTTTATTCGTAGGACTCAGAACTGCATCATCACAGTCCACCGTCGACTCACCAAAGTTCATTGTCAACGGCGGTAAAATTTACGGGTACCCGATTAATTTCGGGTTTCCAACGTAAATTCCACCGATTATAAAATTAATTTCCCGCACGAACTATATTTATTTCACGAATATTACTCGAATAAATTTTTCCTACAGAAAAAATAATAAAATAATATCAAAAATGAACCAACAGCCACGCGCTACACGCGCAAAACGGAAAAGGAGAAACAGAATAGCCAAGCAACAATCGGCACCAACACACCGAGAGACTAAGCACACATACACATCACCACATATACACACACACCCGACGCGAGACACACACACACAAAGATAGATACACATATATGAGGACTAGACTTGCAGTTTGGGGCACACACGCGCCACCACCTCGCCGGGGCGGCGAAGGGCGGCGGAACAACGGTGCTTACCAGTAGCGACCAGCGGAGAAGGAGGAGGGATCGAAGGAAAACGAGAAAAGAGAGATGAGGGAGAGTCTGTCGAGAGAGAGATAGAGAGGTTCGAGAGAGAAGAGATGGTGAAATCCCAGAGAAAGAGAGATTGAAACCCGAGAGATGAGAAAAATGGTGAGGTCGAGGGAGAAAAAGGGTGCAAGGGAAAATTTGGGGCTTTTGTTTTTTTTTTGCGTTATTATCTCGATTCGCATCACAACTATCGTTTTAAACAAATAACCTACGAGTAATAATTACCCGAGAATTTATCCGAACATATTTAAAAATTCTCGAGATAATTAAAATTAATTATCATAAAAATTCTATAATTTTAAGAATTATTTTTGAAACGCGCATTCAGGCCCACATTTACCATTAACGAATGCACTTGCAGTTAAATAAAAGCCAGAAGATTCCCGAAGAAATTTTAAAATTCTCAAAATATTTAAAAGTTAATAGAATAAAATTTCAATAATTTTTGAAGCATTTCCAAATTAATTACTGAGTTATAATTTAATGAAATTAGAAAATCATTTAAAATTAAATAATTAATAAAATATTGATCTCTAAATTTTATAAACCCCTAAAAATAATAAATAAAATTATAAAACAATAAAAATAATTTTAGAAATAATTTTAATATTTTTAAGAATAAATATTCAATAAAATCACTTTAAAATGAATTAAATGCATACAGCTCGATAATTAATTACAAAATTAATCTCCACATCCAACAATCACAAACAATTAATACCACAACAACACATATCTGACAGGGCCACATATTTTATTTAATTAATAATTCGATAATTACATTTACATATCGAATCCAAAAATAGGTTACTTAGCCGCTAAGTAACTGAAAAGACGATACGATTCTAATACAAAATTTGGATGATTCTCAAAACATAGCTTTTTATAAAATACTTTATACAAAAATAAGGTAATAATGTCTCCCCTTTTGAGAATATGGATTTTTATCGGACTATAAAATGATTTGTGTATCGAAAATTTCACACAGGGACTCGTACAGGTCAAACCGTACCCTGGATTGAACAAGTCAAAACGCGAAAAGTGTTCAGAATTATCAGATTAGGTTAGGAAGGAGTTTCCGGAAGAGTTTCGAGTTTTAAAAATGCAAAAACGGTTGAAGTGGAACGATTTCTGGTTCTAAAAAGTAATTTTTATAATTACGTGAAATAATCATTATTAATCCTATAAAATCATATAATAATTAAAAAATTACCAGAAAAATACCAAAATTATCTAGATTTAATTCTAGATAATTGGAAATTAAAATATCTCAATTTTATCAGAAATAAACATCCCAATATTATTATTCATCATCAAATAATTCACCAAAAGTCACATAAAAATCACATAATAATTATTTATTGATATAAATAATTACATAATATTTCCGAGACGTTACATAAAATAGGTTGGCTTATTGTAAGTATTAGATGCCTTGTAATTTTGCATAAGTGAAATTGAGTCAAATGCTATAAAAATACTTTCAACGGATGTTTCTACAAAGCTTCGACGGATGACCCAAGTCACATTCAACGGATGATCAAATAGAGTCTCGACGGAGGATTCAACAAAGTCTCGATGGATAAAAAAATCAAATAGGAGTTGATATTGACTTGACAGTCACATGGGTTGATTGTATACAAAAGGAATGTGGCAGCCTGTAATCAGGATTATGAAGATCGAGAAGCATTTCCATTTTCATGCTAACTTGAAGAAATTCAAAGAATCTCAATGGAGAAATTAAGAAACATGTGATTAGACTTAGACATGTTTGTTTTATTGGTTTGTCTTTTTCACATGTAACTTGGTCATATATAAACCAAAAGTAGCAAGTAGAAAATGATCGATCGAAAGAACTGAGAAATAGATAAGGCACAATCTGTTAAGAATTTCTAAGTTCTCTCTTTGTAATTTCCCTTGGAAGCAGCTGTGTGTTTTTTCCATCACAGAGATCTTTTACATATATATATAGGGTGGCAATCCGTGGAGGGCTCCCATAGATAGAGATCCATGAAGAACCATTATTTAAAAAATGTAAATACATAATTTATTTCATTTTTCATCATATATAGTTACAAATCTTAATTACCAAATTAAAAACGAAGTTGGACAATTTTTTATTTAAAAAATCATTGAAATTTGATGAAATAGTTCAAAGTGTTTCTGTAGTAGAATCACAGTAAAATCACACTTATCCCAAATTATTACACAGTAGAATCAAATTTAAAATCACTTATTTTTTTCAAATTTCAATTGTTAAACGTTTTATTATATTTAAATATAATTATTATTCTACACTAGCAACGAATTTAATAAAATTCTATAATAGAATCAAGGGTTCTTTACGGTTCTCTATATAAGAGGGTCCTCTCTTGAAGAAAGGCCTATATATATATATATTGGAAACAACAATCAACCAAAAAGTTTTTAAACATCTTTGTTTACTTTATGTTTTGAATACTTGAATATTTTTAATCCGCACTTAGCATATTCATATATAGTTATATTTATATTTGCAAGAAGTTTTAGAGATTAAAAATAAACCAAGAATTACATTCAACCCCCTTCTGTAATTCTACTTGTTAGACTGTTTTGGAATAACAATTGGTATTAGAGCAAGCTCTTGACACCCTAAGAGTTCAAAGATCAAAGCAACTAACAACATGAACAGGAAGGATGTTGGAGTGAAGATCGCGTTATTGGATAAAGACAACTATCACCATTGGAAGGTGAAAATGCACCTACATCTTCTCTCTCAAGATGAAAGATATGTTGATTGCATTGAGAAAGGTCCCCATGTTCCTCGAAGAGCTGCTATAGACACTGAAGGAGCTGTAGTAAATGAGCAAAGTATTCGAAAGCCACAATCAGAATGGACAAATGAATACATTGAGCATGTGCACAAAGAGAAAAAGGCTATGACCATTATGTTCAATGGTCTTGACGGAGATATGTTTGACAGTTTCATCAACTGCAAAACTGCTAAACATATTTGGGATATAATTCAAATCATATGTGATGGAACTCAACAAGTGAGGGAAAATAAGATACAACTTCTAATTCAGCAGTATGAGCACTTTCATTGTGAAGACAATGAATCTCTGAGGGTCATCTTTAGTAGATTTTAAAAACTACTAAATGCACTAAAACTGCATGTATGAGTCTATCAAACAAAATATTCAAACCTGAAATTCCTTAGATCTCTACCAAAAGAGTGGAATCCTATGACTGTCTCACTCGGAAATTCTCAAGATTACAAGGAATTTACTTTGGAGAGACTCTATGGCATTCTAAAAACTTATGAGCTTGAGATGGAACAAGATGAGCAGATAGAGAAAGAAGGGAAGAAGGGATGATCTATAGCTTTGGTGGATGAACAAGAGAGAGTGAAAGAGATAAAGGTTGAAGCTGTGGAATATTCACCAAACTCCAGAGTTTGTGAAGGCAAAAGAAGAGGGCTAGTGGCTGAGCATGAAGATAATCTTAGTCAGGATGAAATGAAAGACATAGATGAATATATAGCTTTTCTATCAAGAAGGTTTGCCAATCTCAAATTCAAAAAGAATTTTGGAGCAACCAAGCTAAATTGGAACAATGTGGATAAATCCAAATTCAAATGTTTCAAATGTGGCTTGAGTGGTCATTTTGCAAGTGAATGCAGAAAGCCTGATTCTGAAAGAAAGAAGTTTGAGCTTGTGGATTATAAAAATAGGTACTTTGAATTGCTCAAACAAAAGGAAAGGGCTTTCTTGACTCAAGATAATGACTGGGCAGCTGATGGGGTAGACGAAGATGAAAAAACAAGTTATGTCAATCTAGCTTTGATGGCCAAATCAGATGAAGCAGAAGTCAGTTCTTTAAGGAATCATGTAATCACTACCAACCTAGCACACCTTTCTAAAGATGAGTGTAATGATGCTATAAATGACATGTCAACAGAATTATATCACTTACGTGGTACACTTAAATCTCTTACTAAGGAAAACACAAAAATTAAGGAAAATAATTTAATTTTGAGTGAAAGAAATACTGTGTTAGAAACTCAATTTGTTGAGTTTGAGAAACTAAAAATAGAGTGTTGAATTACCAAGGAAGAACTGACTGAATCTTTAAAGAAAGAAGAGATTTTGAGAAATTAGCTTGAATGAGAGGAAGAGGTTATCAAAGCTTAGAAGTCATCAAGAGATGTACATACTCAAATTGCTAAAGTTCAAGGCATAGAATCTTTCTGTGAAGAAGCCTTGAAAAAGATTAAGGAGAAACTGGATCCTGGTTTGATAGAAGGACTTTCAACGAATGTAGATTCAACGGATAATGAAGATTATCCGTCGAATGATAAAAGGAATTATTCGTCGAAAGACAAAGAACCACATCCGTCGAATGAAAGAAAACCCATTATCAAAGCTAAACTATCCAAACTTAATGAGAAATATGGATCAGTTTCCAAGAACTTTGTCATAAGTGAATAAAGTCAAGTCAATGAAAACAAAAGAGTTAATGTGGGGCATCTGTCAATGAAGCAAGTGAATGAAAGATTGGAGAAAATTGAGGTCAAGACAGATTCCAAAAGGAAAAATAACAGGATTGGGAAAGTAGGAAATAACAAATATAATAATTACACACCTGATAAATATGTACCTAGAAAAAATCTATGTTAACTGTGGTAGTGTTAATTATTTATCTATAAATCTGTTATGCCTGCACCCATACTGCACCTCCTTCATTTCCTAGCATGCCCACAATGCCTATGAATGTTATGCATGCACAAAATTTAAATGCACAATTTGCTAATATGCCATTTTATTATATAGTAGTACCCGTCAATTAATTGGAGCATTTTCTCCATTGTTTACCATTATTTAGCAAATTTATAACAAAATTTTTGGATAAAAAATTCAAAGAAGATAAAATTTAGTACATCATATTAGATAGAAAAAAACACAAAAAAAATCACAGAAGTATCTACTAGAAAATCACAAACTAGTATACACATACACCAAGATGAGTACATTTTTTTCTTCCTGCTCTATCTTGCTAATTAAAAAAATATCTCTTCATGGTACTTATGAAGATATAGATTGGGGAGAAACTATTTCATAGTTTTTACTCTTGTACTCATATTATCATATTATTGGTGACTAGTGTATATGATCATAAAATGACTTCACATTTTGATAACTTATATTTAGGATTATATTTTAGTATTGGAGATGGAGTTACTTATAATATAAAATTATATAAAATTTGTCTATATTACTTTAATTTGCCTTTATATTTTGGTAACATAAAATCTCTTCTCCAAAATTTTACAACTATAATTTGGAGTCATATTTTGGTAACTTACAGTATCTTACATAATGATAATGTATAATATCTTAAATAATGATAACATATGTGACAGTTACTTTTTATGTAACATATAAAATTTACCTATAATCGTGATATTATTTCCCTTCTAACTTTACTTATAATCCTAAACATTACTTTGATACATTATTGGCAGTATTTGAAGTAAGGTTTAAACAAATTAAACTAATGCAAAATTTGTGATTTAAGGTGAGTAATATTAAGTGGACAGGCTGAAGTACTACTACATCTATCATAAATGATAAAAGTAATAGTAGTAATAATAAATGAATGAAAAACATTAGAGTTGTTGGATTAGTGAAAATTTTGAATTTTCTTTTTAACTAATATAATATAAATAATATATCTCAAATTAGGTCCGAGTCTCAAATTTGAATTTGGAAATATCAGTATTTATTTTTTCATTGATAAATGTGCCTATTCAATATTTTGACACAAGTGAAAATCCTTAGAAATATTTTAAAAAATGAGCCAAATCAATACACATCTTTAATGCTCCAATTTCTCATTTCAAATGGTCAAGAATAATCTCAAGATAATTTTAGTTTTTTCAAAATATATAATATTTGTCTATTCTAATTTTAGAATAGTGAGACTATTTGCATAACTTAAAATCTATTATTTGGATATGTAAAAATATTTTACTATTCTAAGGTTTATGATATTTTTGTCCTTAGCATTTAGGCACACTTATGATAAATGATATTTTCGTCCATAGCATTTAGGCACACTCATGATAACATAACTATTCTATGTCTAATTTTATTCCACTAATTCTTTAATCTTTGCTTCTGCCATTGCTACAAGGCTAATATTTTAAACCTCAAATTTATATATGTATTTATGGGACATGGGTGCACCACCATTAGCATCAATCTTCTTCCTTGTGTTTATCTACAAGAACAAGCATTTACTAGTTTTATGCATTAAATTCTTTAGGCAGATTTTTGTTGGTATCAGTATTTATTATTTCATGTTTCAAATGCTTTATGATGATAAAATGTTTGCTTTTCATATTTATCGTGTCCATCTTATCACATTTAAGAGTTCCAAGAACATTTTCTATCTGGTATAGGTAAAACTTGATATATTCGTGTAAATTTTCTACCAGGCTTAAAGGAGAAAGAATTCAATCAGATATAAATTCATCCCAATATTATTCTGGATATGTTATAGTGCTGGTAGTGGTTATACTACTCACTAATCAATAAAAGTAACAGTTAGTCAGATTGCACGTTTTCTTCTATCCCGGTGTCTTTTGCTTTTTTAGTTTTTAATAGATGATGCCTAGTATTCGATTTTGTTGTCAAAGTTGGGAATATATGAAAGTGGCTGAGCTAGGGTCGAAACCTGGACGTGTTTAACACTAACAAGAATTCACAATACAACTAAAGAACACAACAAGCCAAACTATACTACCCAACTCTTGGATTAAAGGATTAGCTACTAATGAAAAGATAAAGAAGATATAAATTTAAATTGTAAACCATGAGTGTAGAAATTTAAGTATAAAATATAACTCAAAAAATTCTTTTGGAATCTGGATGAATTCCTTCACTCCTTGTTGCAATCTCCCTCTCAAGTTACTTCTATCGTTCTCTCAAAAATACAGCTAACTTTTTTCCATACTATATTAAGTTATAATATTCTATATACAATATGTAAGATCTAATTTATAATAAAGAGTTTTTAATGTCTTCCAGGCCTGATTCTGGGCTGCTCAAGTTGGATTTTTGATGTACCAATTTGTTGATGTGTATTTTTAGAAGTTCGTTTCTTTCTCAGGGAAGGACTGATATTGACACCAATTTCAAGTATTTTATCTCTTACAATTCAGAAGTGTGGAGAATAATTTTGTGGGTGTTTTAACTATCCACTAATTTAATCTAATAAAAAAAATTATAATATATATGAGTGAAATAGTCCAAGAATGAGGGTTCTTTAATGGTTATCCTAAATGTATAATTTGTGTCTCTTATTTTATTAAAAGCAATCATTTTAATGTTTATAAAATCATTTACTAAGGTAGATTATCGTGCATGCAATTATCCTTTTAATGTTTATAAAATCCTTTCCTAAGGTAGATAATAATGCACGCAATTTAAGTTTTGACCGATAATTACGATAATTTTATGTAATATTTTAAAAAAATAAAAATACTTTTGAAAGAGAATTGTACATTTTCTCTAATGATACTCGTTTTAAAATTTATTTAATTATATAATATGCATAATTTGCGGTCAAAGTTTAAATAATTTGACTATAGACTAGTCAAAACATGACACATAATATGAGATGGAGGGAGTATGCAACACGCAAATTCAAGATATTAGAACCGAGTCAATGTTTAAAATCTAAGGGTTTTTCCTAGATGTGCATGATAGATTTCTAGAGTCTAGGAAGCTAGATTCAATTTCTAGGACTCCAGAAATAGTCTCAAGGAGTTGAAGGTAGTTTATTGATCCTAGAAAGAGTTTCTTGGCGCTAAGATGTGTTTATGGAATAAAGTTTTTACCATTTAATTTTGCTATAACTTCTAATAGTTGTTCATCATACCCTGTTTTGGTGTTACTATTTAAACGACTTTATTAACATGGAATTTTCATATTATATTATACTATCAAAAGAACTTAGTTTCGAGTCAACATTAAGTATTACCTATATCACGGAAATTGGAGATCGAAGAGTAGAGTTGATAGAAAAAATAATAAATGTTGATAATAGAGAAGTGTTAATCCCAAACAATCTAACAGTTGAATTACAGAAGGGGGGTTGAATGTAATTCTTGGTTTCTTTTCGATTTTAAGAACTTCTCACAAATATAAATATATCAGTATTGAATACGCAAAAGTGACGAATGAAAAATAACAAAGTATTCAAACACAAAGTAATTAAACACAAGGATTAAAAACTTTCTGGTCGATTGAACTTATCCACCAGAGATATATATATTTCAAGAACTCTGTGATACAAAGATTGTACACAGCTGCTTACAAGTAGAATCACAAGGAACAGAGAAATTCTTCATAGATACAGCCATTTCTATTTCTCTAGTTTATTGTTGAATTTACTACTAGCTACTCTTATATATTACCAAGTTACAAGTGAATAAGACAAACTAATAAAATAAAATGTGTCTTTGTCTAATCACATGTTTCTTCATTTCTCCATCTAGTATCTTTGATTTTCTTCAAGTAAGCATGGAAATGGAAATGCTTCTATATTCTCTAAAACCTGTAAATAGGCTACCACATTCCATTTGTATATAATCAACCCATACGACTGTCAAGTCACTATCAACTGCTTTTTGAATTTGATCATCCGCTGGAACTCTGTTGGATCATCCGTTGAGATTTTGTTGAATCATCCATTGAGAGACTTGTTGATCATCTGTTGAAAATCTAGTTGATCATCCGGTGAAACCTTGTGGAACATCTGATGAGACTACCTTCATGGTAGTTAACTCTATTTAACTTATACAATATTACAAGGCATCCAATATTTACAATTAGCCAACCTATCTTACATATCAATCTAGTAGTCAACATGACTTAGAATATCCTACAATTTATAGTTCTCAAAGGCATTACGGTATGCATGAACATGTTAAAGAATTTATTAAAAACATAAGCTACTCTCTCAACAGATGACATATTAGATTATCCGTTGAGAGCTACAATATACACTTAATTAAATTTACTAAGGTGTTTTGATTAGCTTATTATCAAGCCTACAACATATTCCTAACAATCTCCCCCAATTTATGTCTACTGGAATTATAGGCATAAATTTAGAGGGACTTGATGATAACAAAACACCTCTTTACATAGAGATTATTCAACAGTAGATAAAACTTATAAGTGTTGCAAATTTATTGAAAATTGTACAAAAGAAGGTTCATAGAAAATCTCACAAGTCATTTTCAAGGTGCTCCTCAAAATTGAGAAAGTTAATCTTTTCTTCTTGAATGTCTAGTCCTCTTTCCCAGTTCTTTATTATTCTCTTCAATCTGGTGTTGAAGTTTTCTGTAGAACTCAGATTCATCTTCATTTAATTGATCCAGCATCTCCTGCATTTCCTTGAGAGTTTCATTGCTTGATATCTTTAGTTGATCATCTAATCTGAAGAATTTTCTTATGTTCTTTTCATCCTTGAACTCCATTAACCAGTATGGCCTCAAATGCACTCTATTCCCATTGTAAGGAATGGTCAAGACTATTGGGAGTGCATTTGGCACTCTCCAGCTCTGTCTAATTCTTTCAATCTGATTGAGTATCTCCTTCTTGGCAACAATGTTAAAGCCAAGTTTTTCTTGATTGAGGAGAATATCTTCACTAAGACAGAGTAGCCTTCATTGAGAATCCTGTGAAGAGGCCAAGTAAACTCCTTTCCACCCTCTATTTAAACATAAGTCTTTTTGGGAGCCTGTTGTGGGCATTAATTGCTCTCACTTTATCTAGCTCATCCAGATAGAGATTAATGTCTGAAAACTTCTTTATATCACAGATAAATAGTTGATCTCATTTGATTATAGTAGGTTTGGGTTTGGATAGATTTTTGGATTTGAATGGAACTCGCTTGACTGGCTTTCTTGGTTTGGACTTTCTGCTTTTGGCTGAGGTAGATGGATTTGGGAGGTTAAGATCAGTAATTGGTAGGCTTTCCCATTCTATTGGTTCATCCTTAGGAATTATTAGTTTACCATGGAAATTCACATCAGAATAAACCTTAAATTCAGCTTGCTCTATTTTGGGCAAGGTTGGTTGATTTGAAATAGTAGACTGGGTAGGCTAAGGTTCATCTTTTTCTCTTCTTCTAAAAAATCTAGCTTCCTTTTGGTTGTTTCCTTTCTCATCCTTTTTCCAATTTTCTGCCTTGGTTCCTCCAGATTCTCAGTTTTAGTGATGGTGGCAGGTTTCTCAGCTTCGGATTTGGTAGCAACCTTTTCAGCCTTTTTCTTAGCTTCTAAGGTAGCCTTCTTTTTCTGATTCTAAAGTATCAGATTTTTTTCTGTTTTGGCTTCTGCAAATTGTGGATGTCCAGCCATCACACAAATTTCTTTTCCATGTCTATAGACTTTCGCTATCCTTTTCTTTAAAACTGAATCTCTAGGATCTTTGATGTGAGAAATATAATGACCAATCAATTTCTTTTCATCTGGCTGAGGAGTTGCATAGACTAGATCCAAAGGATTCTTGGTAGATTGTTTTGATGATTGCTTCTTGGGCTTCAAAGTCACATTGGCCTCTGACTATCTTCTAGCAAAGGTTTGACCTCTCTCCATGTTCCTCAAGCTCATTTCACTGATAGGAATTTGCCTCAGTTGAGTGAAGTGTTTCACATATTTTTCTTGCTTTGTAACTGGACCAAAAATCTTTTTAATCTTCTCAACCATTTGCTTCATTTATTCATTCAGTCTGAGCTCAGGTGCTGCAATATTGATCAAATCATTGCCATCTAGAACTGATGGCTTTGAGAAAGTAATGGATGGAACAATTACTTTGTTGACTTGAATTTTCACATCCTTCTCCCCCTCACTAACTTGAGTAATTGCATCTTTCTCCCCCTTTTTGTTATCATTAAGTTGTGCAGGGTTAGAAGTCTGAGCAGCCACCAATTTTTGTAGTAATTGAGTTTGATTTTGTTGGTTGGAAAGGATTTGAGCAACTGAGTCTTCAACTTTAGACAGTCTTGAACCCAGATTCTCAACCTTTTTATTGAAGTCATACTTTTTCCTGAGATTTTGATTGAGACTGGTCATTGTTGTATCAGGAAGTTTGGTATCCAGTTTCTTATAAAGATCCTCCTTGACTTGGGCCAAATCATATTTCTATACATCTACAATTTGATGATGTTGAAGATCTTGAATTTTATGTAACTGTAGAGACTCCAGATGGGTTTGCAGAAGTTTCCTGGTGCTGGTGTTGTTGGTGGCTTGAATAGCAGCTTGAGTTTCATGAACTAGATTGAACAATATTGACTTGAAATGATGAAGATTGCAATCTATTGAGAACATCCAATCTGGAGTTTCAGTCTCTCCCCTTATGTTCATGCTTATTTCTTCATCATCCTCTTCAATAAAGTAACCACCAAAAGAATCACCAGAGGCTGCAGAATTATACTCAAAATCCTCACCAGTTATGGAAGGAAGTTAGTTGATTGCATTTTTGGCCCTTAGCATGAAAGCTGTTGTATGCACCAAGTGTAATGCTCTTTCAGCAGCCTCATTGCCTTGTTCAGCTAAAATTTGATAAGCTGGAACAGGATGAGTAAATGCCTCAGATTCAAAAGAAACAGAGTCTAAAATAACTTGATATTCTTGTTGAAATAGCTGCTTCTTTTCATCCTTATTGACATCCCTTAACTCACTAACAATGGGCTCTTCACATTCTTTATTTGTACCTGCTTTTCTCTCATGATCTCTCTTTTCTTACATCAAGGGCTCCCCTTGGCTTCCCACCCTCAGACCCTCACCTTCACCATCTAAAGTGGGATTCCTCTCACTCACTCTTGCCATGCTGGAAGAAATAGCATGCACTTTTTCACTCATTCTCTCATTTTTCTTGAGAGCAACTCCGCCTCTCACTCAGTTCACTCCATTCCCTCGATCCTAGTAGTGATTGAACTACTACTAAGTAATCTGCACTTGTAACTTTTGTGGAAATTTCAAGTGTTGCAGAGACTTTCAATGGATGAGTGACATCCATCGAAATAGTAGTTGAGAAATTCAATGGATAATTGCTGTTAAGCACATCCGTCGAGAGACATTCACTAGTCGACGGATGAAAAATATCCATCGAGAGAGTATAAATGATATAGTTTAGAGTAGAAACTACTGTAGAATCTGTGGTGATTGATTTGAGGTTATCCATAGATTTCTCAGTATTTTCAATAAGAAATGGCAATTGGGCCAACAAATCATCTAAAAGATGATGCTCACTTGCTTGAGATTTTGGTTTCTCCATGAGAGTTAAAGATGGAGAATGAGGAATTGATGTGTTTATCATATCCACATCCAGTGAGTTTGTGGGATAATTTTCTGTTTGATGTGTTTCAATTAAGAGAGATTTTGGCCGTGACTCCATATTTATTGGATCCACATCAATTTGACTTTGAGAAGGTGCATTAATTGAGTCTTTGAATGCAGTTAGCACTGTGTGTGCACTCTGTGTATCCCCAATTGTTCTAGATTTCTCTTTTCTAATGTAAGTTTGAGGTTGGTCTGTGTCTCTTACCCTTTTGGCCTGTGCTCTTGGTGGAGAGCTTGTTTCAATAGTCACATCCTTTTGGGAGGATGCAACTAGCAATGAGCTTAAATCCTTATTAAGCATTGCTGTGTGTTGGGAGACTGCAATGTGGCTAGTTTGGGGTTCACTTTCCTCACTCTCCTTATCCTTAGGGTTTCTTTGATTTTCACCCTGTTCCTCACCAATCTTACATCCCTTCACACTCCCCACTTTGTGTTTAATAGATTTTGAAACTAGTCCCTTTTGAGAGGAACTAGAGTGGGGTTTCATAGACTTGGATTTGGAAACTTTTGATTTGGTGGATTGGGTAGGCATCTGTTGGGTCATAATCACAGATGCCATAGCCACACTTGTTTGCAAAGAAATTTGTGGTTGAGAAGTAGTAGAGACAGAAATATTTACCTCACTTACCTGAGGTTCCTCCATGATTGGCAGATAGATGAGGGGAACCTCACTGTGGTGATTTGCCCTATTTAAGTCAGCAATATCTCTCCTCTCTTAAACCCAATAATCAAGCTTGATGGTTGGGTTCAAAATTACAAGATCTTCAGAAACAAAGTTAGCTAGCAACATAAAGAATCTAGCATAATAAATGTTCTTAGACCTTTTCTTAATGTCTCCTAGTTTGTACCCTAGCTCATACAATACAGAATTACTGAAATTAAAGTACTTATCACTCAGAAGCATGTAAAGCATGTTAACAATAGAATAGCTAACCGCATCAAAATTACTAATTTTCCTAGAAAATACCTTAATAAAAGAATCACAGAGAAAGCTCCACTTTTTCCTAAGGCCCATTCTCCTAACCTCGCCTAATTTAGCGGGACTAAGAGAATAACCCATAGAAGTAAGCATGTTACTCACCTTTGTGTCTATGTGTGGAGCAAGAATATTATTTTCAGGCAGTTTAAAGCATGATTGTAGTGTATCACAGTTACTACAGTGTTCCTTACCTTTAAGAGAGAAGGTAATGGTTTTATCTTTTGAAATGGACACGGCAGTAGCCCAAATCTCTTCAACAACTTCACAATAGATGACCAGAGATTTAAGCATAGCATAACTCAGTTTGCAGCCTCGAATGAAGTCCATCATTTTGTGATAGTCCTCAGAAGCAGCAATCTCCTTGTTCACCAATACTACAAAGTTGTTCTTCTCATATACAAACCCGGTTTGAGACATAATTTTAACTACTGGTGCCATTCCTGTGATTGAAAGTAGTTGCAGAGAGAAAGGGGTTTTTGCTTTGGAGACGAAGAGAGTTAGTAGAAATTGCTTTGAGAAAGATAAAAGTAAAATAGAAAATGAAATGGGGCTTATATACTTTCTCAGAAATAAACAAGTAAGAATTAAAAAGTACAATTAAGTACCCAATGAAATTTTCCCAAAATAGTCGTTTAAAATACAATAAACTGTAGAAATTCTAAAGGTTATCCATCGAGATATACTTACAGACTATAAGTAAATTCGACGGATAAGAAATAAAATTAACGGCTATGATTCCAACAACTCGACGGATGATAATTAACCAGGACACTAGCTTGTTTTCTAGAAATTGATAGGTTCCTGTTGTACTTTTTCTATCAATTTTACAACCTGCATAATCTGCATCTTAATAACAAATTAGATTAAAATTAGAATCTCCAGGATATCAAATGCCAAGTTTTGGTGTTCCTTTGAGATATCTGAAAATTCTCTTTATAGGTACTAAATGAAACTCTCTAGGATCAGATTCAAATCTAGCACAAAGACACGTAGCAAATATTATATATGTCCTACTAGTTGTTAAATATAAAAATGATTCAACCATGCATCTATAACTTGAAATGTCCACAGACTTTTCAGTAGTGTTCAATTCAAGTTTAGTGGCAGTGGCCATGGGAGTTTTTGCAGATGTGCAATCCATTAAGTCAAACTTCTTTAAAAGATCGTAAATATATTTGGTTTGACTAATCAATATTCCATCACTAACTCTCTTAACTTGTAAACCAAGAAAGTAAGTTAGTTCTCCCATCATGCTCATTTCATATTTACTTTGCATCAATTTTGCAAACTTTTCACAAAGTTTTTTATCTGTAGATCCAAATATAATATCATCTACATAAATCTGAATAAGTATACTAGAGCCATTAACATTTCTAAAGAAAAGATTTTTGTCAACAATAGCTCCTGTGAAATGATTTTCTAAAAGAAAATTTGACAAAGTATCATACCAGGCTCTAGGTGCTTGCTTCAAGCCTTAAAGTGCTTTCAAAAGATAGTAGACAAATTCTGGAAAGTTGGGGTCTTCAAGACCAGGAGGCTGACTGACATAGACTTCCTCCTAGAAATATCCATTCAGAAATGCACTTTTGACATCCATTTGATAGACCTTGAAATTGGCATGGGCTGCATAGGCTAGAAAAATTATGATGGCTTCAATTCTTGCAACAGAAGCAAATGTTTCATCAAAATCTATTTCTTCTTGCTGACAATAGCCCTTAGCATCCAATCTAGATTTGTTCCTGACTACTATACCATTTTCATCCATCTTGTGTCTGAATACCCATTTAGTGTCAATAGGATTTTTGCCTTTAGTTTTGGATACTAGCTTCCAAACTTTATTCCTTTCAAATTGGTTTAGCTCTTCCTGCATAGCTAAACCCAATCAGGATCCAACAAAGCTTCTTCTACTTTCTTTGGTTCTTCCTGAGATAGGAAGCCGCTGTTAGACATTCTTCTTGAGTTTCTTTCCTAATTTGCACTCTTGAAGTTGCATCACCAATAATAAGTTCAAATGGGTGATCTCTGGTCCATTTTCTTTGTTGTGGTAGATTAGCTCTAGATAAAGAGGCCTCATAGTTGTATTGATGTGTGATTGAGTTTTAATTAAAAAGAAACTCCCCCTGAGTTTGTGGATCTTTGACTTGAAGTTAGAGTCCTTTCTGTTTGTGATATGTACTGACTTTCAACTCCTATTGATGTCTCAATGGATGTTGATCTTTGCCTTTCGACGGATGATGCAGATTGTCTCTCAACGGATGATGCACTTGGTCTTTCGACGGATGTTGAATTATGTGCTTCATTTGTTGCTGACTTATCTACATTATCCTTAGAGATTATTTCTTGATCACTTTCATCTTCACTATCATCACAAATCATCTCAACATTGTCAAATTTGAGGCATTCATGGAAACCTTCATCTTGCAGTCCTTTAATCTTCTTATCATCAAATACAACATGTACATATTCCATAACAATGTTGGCTCTAAGATTGTAGACTCTGTATGCTTTTCCAACTGCATACCCAACAGAAATGTCTTCATCTGCTTTGGCATCAAACTTTCCATTTTGCTCAATTTGATTCCTTAGAATATAGCATTTGCAGCCAAAGACATGTAGAAAGTTTAGTGTTGGCTTCCTATTCTTGAACAATTCATAAGGACCCTGTATTTTTCTTGATTGACCAAAGAAATATTATGAGTGTAGCATGTAGTATTCACATCTTCAGCCCAAAAATATGTTGGTAACTTTGATTCTTCTAGCATTGTCCTTGCATCTTCAATAAGATATTTGTTCTTTCTTTTCACCACTCCATTTTTTTGTGGAGTTCTTGCTGCTGAAAAGTCATGCATGATCCCATTCTCATCACAGAATTCTTGAACTCAGTTCCATTGTCAC
The DNA here is from genome assembly GCF_009905375.1 of Apium graveolens. NCBI lineage: Eukaryota > Viridiplantae > Streptophyta > Magnoliopsida > Apiales > Apiaceae > Apium > Apium graveolens. Next base: position 288,586,237 of record NC_133652.1, on the reverse strand, counting down.
TCCTAATTCTTCTAACTTTGAGATCGAGATGATTGTTTACTTGCCTTATATGATTGATTATGATTTCACTAGCTTCATCTTTAGATTTGAGAAAATATGTCCAATAGAACTTTGAGAAATCATCCACAATCACTAGGCAATATCTTTTCTTTGAGATGGACAATACATTGACTGGTCCAAATAAGTCCATGTGCAAAAGTTGTAATGGTTCTTCAATTGTTGATTCAAGCTTCTTTTTGAATGATGCCTTGATTTGTTTTCCTTTCTGACAGGCATCACACAATCCATCCTTTGAGAATTTCATTTGAGAAATGCCTCTTACCAGATCTTTTCTGACTAATTCATTCATAGTCTTGAAGTTCAGATGGGACAGCTTCTTGTGCCATAGCCAACTTTCATCTTGACTTGCTTTACTGAAAATACAAGTAATAACATTTTACACTTGATGAGTTAAAGTCAGCTAAATACACATTTCCTTTTCTCACTCCAGTGAGAACCACTTTGTTGTTCTTCTTGTTTGTAACAACACAGGCTTCAGAGTTGAATGTTACTGAGTTGCCCTTCTCACAAAGTTGGCTGACACTCAAATGATTATGTTTGAGTTCATCCACTAGAGCAACTTCCTCAATAATGACATTGTCTTTAGAAATCAAGCCATATCCCACAGTATATCCTTTGCTATCATCTCCAAAGGTAGTACTTGGGCCAGCTCTCTTCTTGAACTCAGTGTGCAGGGTAGAATCTCCAGTCATGTGCCTTGAGCAACCATTATCCATATACCAAAGATTCTTTATGTTTGCCCTGTACACATCAAAACCAAATCAAGTTGATTTTGGTACCCAAGTTTCCTTGGGTCCTGCCTTGTTAGCCTTTTTTTAGGTTTCTTAGGCTTGTCCCCATTTGACTTAGGTGATTGAGATTTAACCTTGGTCATTTGAGTAGTGCCACTAGAAAAATTCATTATAGCAGAATTATCATGCATAGGTTGGTTAACATTAAATGGCATACTCTGTGCAAACATGTTATTCCAATATGGCATACTAAATGGCATTTATGGCATACTGAATGCAACATAATAAGAATTGAGTGCAAAAGTCATATTAGTATATTGTGCAGATAAGTTATGTGCAGGCATAACAGGCATTTGTGTGTGGGCATATTGGGAAATAGGGAATGTGCATATATGGGTGCAGGCATGGCAGATTTGTAATTAACATACAAGTGATTAACACTACCACACTTAAAAAAGATTTTTCTGGGTGCATATTTATCAGGTGTGTAGTTGTTATGTTTGTTAATTCCAACTTTCCCATTCATGTTGCTTTTTCTCTTAGATTCTGCTTTGACCTCCATTTTCTCCAGGCTGTCATTTAGTTGCTTCATTGACAAATGTCCCACATTGACTTTTTTGTTCTCCTTAACTTGACTTGATTCTCCTGTAACAAAGTTCTTAGAAACTGATCCATATTTCTCATTGAGTTTAGCTAGATTGGCTTTGCTAACCGGATTTTTCTCACTCGACGGATGCGGTTTTTTGTCTTTTGACTGATAAGTCCTTTTTTCTTTAGACGGATAATCTTCATTATCCGTTAAATCCACATCCGTTGAAAGTCCTTCTATCAACTCAGGATCTAGTTTATCTTTGCTCTTTTTCTAGGCTTCTTCACAGAATGACTCTATGCCTTGAACTTTAGTAATTTGAGCATGGACATCTCTTGATGATTTCCAATGCTTGATTACCTCTTGTTCTCGTTCAAGCTGCTTTCTCAAAATCTCATCTTTCTTCAAAAGATTTAGTCTATTTATCTTTGGCAATCTTGCAGTCTATCTTCAATTTCTCAAACTCAATAAATTGAGTTTATAACACATAATTTATTTCACTTAAAAACAGATTATTCTTTTTAATTTTTGTGTTTTCTTTAGTGAGTGATTTAAGTATAACACGCAATGATATAACTCTGTGGATATGTCATTTATAGCATCATTACACTCATCTTTAGAAAGATGTGCTAGATTAGTATTGATTACCTGATTGCTTGATGAACTGACTTCTATTTCATCTGATTCAGCCATCAGGGCTAGGTTAACATAGCTTGTATATTCATCTTAATATATCCCATCAGCAGCCCGGTCATTTTCCTAATTCAAGAAAGCCCTTTCTTGCTGTTTGAGCAATTCAAAGTATTTCTTCTTGTAGTCCACAGGCTCAAACTTCTTTATATCAGAATCAGGCTTTCTGCATTTACTTGGAAAATGACCACTCAAGCTACATTTGAAATATTTGAATTTTGACTTGTCAACCATGTTTCTGTTTGGCTTGGATGCTCCAAAATTCTTCTTGAATTTTAGCTTGGAAAACCTTCTTGATAGAAAAGCCATATGTTCATGTATGTCTTCCATTTCATCTTGACTAAGATGATCTTCATGTTCAGCTACCATCCCTTTTCCTTTGCCTTCACAAACCCTAGAGTTTGGTGTAGATTCCACAACTTCAACCTTTATATCCTTCACTTTGTCTTGATCAGCTACCAAGGCAGTAGATCCTCCCTTCTTCCTTTATTTCTCTATCTTCTCATCCTGTTCCAACTCAAGCTCATAAGTTTTTAGAATGCCATACAATATCTCCAAGGTGAATTCCTTGTAATCTAGAGAATTCATGAGAGAAACAATCATAGGCTTCCAATCTTTTGGTAGAGACCTTAGAAATTCAGGTTTCAATCTTTTTTCTGATAGACTCTTCCATGCAGTTTTATTGTATTTAGTAGCTTTTGAAACCTACTAAAGATGTCACTTAAAGATTCATTTTCTTCACAATGAAAGTGATCATACTACTGGATTAGAAGTTTTATCTTGTTTTCTCTCACTTGTTCACATCACATATGATTTGTATTGTATCCCAAATGTCCTTGGCAGTTTTACAATTAATGACATTATCTAACATGTCACTGTCAAGGCCATTAAACATAATATTCATAGCCTTTTTGTCTTTGTGCACTTGTTCTATATCTTCATCTGTCCATTCAGATTGTGGATTTGGGACACTTTGCTCATTGCCTAAAGCACCTTCAGTATCTATAGCAGCTCTTCGTGGAACGTAAGGACCATTCTCAATACAATCGACATACCTTTCATCTTGTGAAAGAAGATACATGTGCATTTTCACCTTTCAATGGTGATAATTGTCTTTGTCCAAGAAAGGGATCTTCACACCAACGTTATTCCTGCTCATGTTATTAGTTTTTGTAATCTTTAAACTCTTAGTATGTTAAGAGCTTGCTCTGATACCAATTGTTAATCCCAAACAATCTAAGAGTTGGATTACAGTAGGGGGTTGAATGTAATTCTTGGTTTCTTCTCGATTTTAAAAACTTTTCAAAAATATAAATATATCAGTGTTGAATATGCAAAAGTATGGAATAAAAATTACAAAGTATTCAAACATAAAGTAATTAAACACAAGGATTAAAAACTTTCTGGTGGATTAAACTTATCCTCCAGAGATATATATATATATATATATTTCAAGAACTCTGTGATACAAAGATTGTACACAGCTGCTTACAAGTAGAATAACAAGGAACAGAGAAATTCTTCACAAATACAACATTTTCTATTTCTCTAGTTTATTGCTGAATTTACTACTAGCTACTCTTGGTTTATATATTACCAAGTTACAAGTGAATAAGAAAAACTAATAAAATAAAATACGTCTTTGTCTAATCACATGCTTCTTCATTTCTCCATCCAGTATATTTGATTTTCTTCAAGTAAGCATGGAAATGGAAATGCTTCTTTGTTCTCTAAAACCTGTAAATAGGCTGCCATATTCCATTTGCATACAATCAACCCATGTGACTGTCAATTCACTATCAGCTGCTTTTTGAAATCTTATCATCCGTTGGAACTCTGTTGGATCATCCGTTGAGACTTTGTTGAATCATCCGTTGAGAGTCTGGTTGATCATCCGTTGAAACTCTAGTTGATCATCCGTTGAAACCTTGTGGAACATCCATTGAGAGTATCTTCATGGAAGTTAACTCTACTTCACTTATACAAGATTACAAGGCATCCAATATTTACAATTAGCCAACTTATCTTGCTTATCAATCTAGTAGTCAACATGACTTAGAATATCCGATAACTTCTAGTTCTCTAAGGCATTACAGTATGCATGAATGTGTTACAAAACTTAATAAAAATATAAGTTACTCTCTCAAAGGATGACAAAGTAGATTATCCTTTGAGAGCCATAAAATATACTTAATTAAATCTACTATGATGTTTTGGTTAGCTTATTATCAAGCCTACGATATATTCCTAACAAGAAGTCTTAGAAGTTTCATTTGGACATCAAATAATATATAGGATTTATAACAAGTACTTTAAATATGGTTAAGTCCAAGTCTACTTTCTATCCAAAATTAAAATTGATATTTAGTCTCATTTAAATCCTATTAAACCTCAATTAAATCATGAAAAATAAATTAGCTAGATTAGCTTTTTGCTTAAAAAATGAAACATGACAAAATTGATAACATCGACACTTCGAAGAAATATTTGATGTAGTGCATATCACTAGAGTATTTGGTGAATGTGCCTTTTATAATATTAATAATTATTACTTTTTAGAAATAGAAGATCAATTTTTTCGTAATATCAAAAAATGGAAAGTATGATAATCTTTTGGGAACTAGGGTTGTTTAATTTTTACCAAATATTTAGGTTATGTGTGTTACAAGTCAATATAAGTTAAGACAAATCTCGGGGTGAACAAGATTCGAAGAGGACCATAAACGATAAATGATTACCATTTTGTTATCTTATTACACTCAAGAGAGTATTAGTTAATAATTAACATTGAATAAAATAACTTAATATAACACACTTCTACTTTTAAATTTAGTTTATTGTTGTCTTAAGATTTTGGATGTATGTGTAATCATCTTTGGCATGTATTGGACATTTATCTTTCCTTGAATTAGGACCCCTAAATATTTTTCTTATTTCAAAGTGATTCAAAATCTTATCCCCTAATTTCAGTCACGAGAATTTAAGCTTTGTTACATAGACTAAAAAAATTTACAAGCTTTCTACCACATTAGTTGTGTTGCGTTGAGTGGGTTTTTCATGATTGTTTAATAAACCCACGTGTTTCGCATTATTAGTTGTATATACAAATATTCTCTAGTTACCCTACTTGAACAGTTATATGAAAAGGATGTAGTAGTACCCTTTGGCTGCCCTAGTACTGTAGACGCAGTGTGTGCATCGAAGTTACCACTCGTACCCTCGAGACTTAAAGAAACCTGGTCATTCTTAATCTTTTCAAGGTAGAGGCTCTTATACTTCTAGAAAGTTCATAGGTCGAATATAACCAATAAAATGGATATAGGTGCAATGAAAGATGTTAAGCATGCAGGCTTAGCTCAATTAGTGTCGATATATAAAGCTCGTCCCAATGAGCATCAACTAAGAAAGCTTACCCCAAGAAAGCTCAGCTCGATGAGTACTAGCTTAAGAGGATCGACCCATGGAATCTCAGCCCAATATCAAATGAATGCAAGCTTATTCCACAACGATAATCGTATGTCATAATCGAATTAGTATATTATTTTATCATGAGATATATTTTTAAAGATTTTCCTTGCTCTTAAAATATTGGATGAGGTGATGTAAATCATAAAATAGAATTATGTGGGCTTGAGCTTTTATATATAGGAACGTCATTAATATCATTATCACCAGAAAAGGAATGAAGTGGCTATATTTTATGGAAAATTGGACAATTTGGAGCATGCAATACTTGGTGGGGGAACCGCTCACTACTCTATGCAATCTCTTCTTGTGAGGTATATCTATGTTGTTGTTCATACTGTCCCCAAAATGTCATATTATAATAGCAAGTGTAATCCTATGACAATGTCACTCAATTAGAAAGGTGATGAGATTGGATGGGCATGACATGACCATGTGTCAAATGTTTGACGTGTACGTAAAGGAAAGTGCTCGAGGATGGTTTCGTACTCTGGTTGCGAACTCCATCACATCATTTGATTATAGAAGGAGTAAATTTCTGAAACATTTTGATTACAACATGTGAACAGGAAAAACTGACCATGTCACAGAGGTCACATGAGTAGCGTGCATAAACAGCTTTAAGCTAGAGTGTGAGAGAGTTTCATCCTTAAACAAGTCTCAGGCAATTGATTTCATATGGTGCTTTTAGTTACATTTAAAGTCATATTTTATTAAAAAAATCATTTTTTAGCAAGATATAAAAATATTTTTTTATAATACCACATAAAATTAATCAATAATCATATCTTTTTAAAGATATCAACAAATTATATATATGTACTACATAAGATCAATTTTTTGCATATATGGATTTTCAAGTTTTTTAATGTGCATTCGAATATTAAAAACATTTTTAAAAAATTTAGTATTTATATAACTAGTATTGATTTGAGTATGTCTAGAAACAGAACATCATTTCCGTAAAATTTCTGTGTTCTCGAGAATTGTTTAACCATAAAAATTTAATGATTTACCTAATTTAACAATTAGTAACCTAGTTCTCGACAAATGAGCAAAATTACAAGTACTAGTTAGTATCCTATGATAATTTTAGACTAAATTGCACTATACATAATTGTATTTTAAATTATGCGTGTTAGTGGCTAAAATTATATTCGAGCCAATTTGATGTCTAATTGTTTATATTCTTAACGGTGTAGTGGCTGCGTATCAAGCATGTTAGTTAGTCAATTTGTAACTTATAACGGGAAAGTGGGGTAAAATTGGCAAACCAACTTCCAACGGTTATGTTATGTATATGAACTCCATTTTGCAAAATTTGATCAATGAGCCAATATCATCATAGAGAGTGTATATGAGTCCCAATTAAATGAAATGAAACCAGCAGAGCAAACCCCAACCAAAATCAAATTTTACCTAAGAAAATTACTGAGCATGTCTCTTCTTCTATATATAATAGAAGAACAAGGGGATAAAATTAATGAGATTTTTTATTCTCAGTAAAATATCGATTTTGTCCTTCTACATTTTATTTATGCATTGAATTGACCAACTTACCTCTGTAAGTAATATTTATATAAAAAATGTTATTTGTGGGATTTTAACTTTGTCTTTACATTCACATGTACATCTTCTTACCACTACATTACATTGTTACTTGTGTTTTTAATCAAACACATAATATATGAGTGTCGTAAATAGTGACAATTTATTTATAGATTTGCTCGTGTGTGTTTATTAAAATAAAAAGATATTGTTAAAGGGAATCGAACATGAGTATACATACTCGCTGGTATATCCTTACACCAATACACCAAATTGTCACTTTGTTCTCTTCATCTTACATTTAATATGTGAGTGTGGAAACTGTGATATTTATTCAACTTTGAATAAAATTATTGAATTATTTATGAAGTTAATTTTAATAAATTAAATTTAAGTATAAGTTTAAACACGGAGGGGGCACTGGAGGAGCCCAGGGTGAGGCACCGCAAAAGACCCCTGAAAATATAGGGCCCCTAAATTTTAAAATAGTATATATATTTACGTACGACTATGTGGAAAAAAAGATAAATAGATTTGTTTCGATGGTAATTGAAACTAAATTTTTAAATGAAATGGACATCGAAAGTGTTTTAGATGAAATTGATACAAAATATGCGAGTAGAGTATCTCTTTTTAAGTGCATTTTTTTGAATGTATTCCTTATTTACAATGTATTTTGATAGTTCATTTTTTGTAAGAATTTATCTCATTTTACATTTTTATTGATATTTAAATTAAGGCCCACTTTGAAAATTTCTTACATGAGCCCGATTTTTTTCTCTCTTTTTAAGGAGTTTTTTAGAAGATATATATTATTTTTAATGTATTTTGATAGTTTATTTTTTTTGAAATTTTCTTATATTGCATTTATATTAAAATATACATTAGGGTTCATTTTTTAAATTTTGCATAGCCCCCCATAAGTTTGTCCCGACCCTGCTCAAACATATTATATTAAAAAATTATTACCTTATTTACTAATCATTTTTAAGTTTAAAAATATATTTTAAACCATTTTTTATATAAACTGAATTTTACAAATTCCTTAATTTTTTTGAAAACATTTACTGAAAGTAAAAGCACAAACACACACATATATATAGGGAAATGATCAAATGGAATCTAAAATTAAAATAGAAATAGAAACTATTCTAAGCCATTGGATTAATGTAATGGTCCCCGTAAAAGCACCACAACCAACTAAGCTCCACCCTCTCACACACAATTTCAGCTTTTCCCTTTCGTTTTTAATTTGATTTTTCCCGTCAAACAATTTTTTTTTTAAATTCGACCTTACTGTATTTTTCTTCATCTTTCAACGATCGATTTGCATACCATATGTATTATATTTCGAAGTAATTTAAAAGAAAAATATATGGTTTCTGGATTTTATTCTAATATTGGTTTTATTAGAGTAGCCCCTTATATATATTAAGTTTTATGGAGTACACTATTTCATTGGAGTCTTTGGAGTCCATATATGTTCTGCAAGTAAAATATAGCTTAAAATATTGCAAAACATATTATTTTTCGACAAACATCACTATTCTATTAAAAATCTTGTAGATTACATACATTTTACAAGCAGAACATTGCAAAATATATTATTCTACAAAACATGTTTATTTTGCAGAACAAAAATGTTTATGTTGCAGAACATATTGCTGTACATACATATTGTACTGTAAATATATGAGATTTGCATGATTTTGTTGAAGGTATGCTATTTGTGTAACATGTTTTACAAAATAACATGCTTTACAAGATATTTTATTTGCAGAACGTAGATGGACTCCGAGTACTCCGACAAAAAGGTGGACTCCATAGAATTTTACTCATATATATATATATGATAACACTCAAATACAAATATATATAGGTCACTTTGTACTTTAGTTTAATTTGAAATCATAATTTGACCAAATTTTTCTCAAAAAATACTAGAAATACTTCAGTTTCATTTGAATTCGAAATTTGTCCCATTTAAAAAAAAATAAACGTCATTTGGCTATTTGAACTGATTCACAACATAGGTTTAGTCAATTTTTATTAAAGGTTTGATGAATACATCTTATAAATATGACAAAATGTTCTTTATTTCTTATATGAATAAATTGTGTTTGTCATTTGTAATAAGACCAATTTAATAACTAACGTGTATTATTTGAAAATTGTTAAATACATATCGTTGTCATGAATATAACAGCCATGTTGGAGTTGGACGGAGACATTGTTAATTCTAAATATGACAAGTTTCAATTACCTTATACGCATAAATATCGGATCTGCACAAATTACCATCAGTATCAAGATATCTTTCACTCAAATATCACTTGTACCCAAAATATATATCTTGACCAGAATTATTAAAATCTAAAAAGAAAAAAATTGTAAACACTGTACAATATTTTATCACTCAAGGGTCTAAACAATTATTGAGTATAAGCAGCTTCAAATGATATTTTTCATACACTTCAAATAAATTATGAAAGACAATATATTTTATTTTCTAACAAAATCCGTGCTTGAAATTCGAAAATTAAACATTTAACATTACGAAACATTGTTAGAAAAGGGTCTATGCCTCCTTGCACGGGTTATCATGCTAATTGAAGTTAATAATGCATCTGTTTTATGTCCAATCTAGATAATTTGATCAAATCTTATGTCACTTACCCCCTCTTCTACAGATTTTGAAAGCATTCATGTGGAAGATGTGGCCGCTTGTTTTCATAGAAATTTTTGTCAAGAGTGGCACCCTAAATCATTTTTCATTATTTTGTAACTGAACCTAAAGAGGTCCAGACCATAATTAAATGGTCTCCACCTGTAAATTGAAGGAAATTAGGGTTTCGTTTGTCTCCAACAAGAGATACATCAAGGACACTATAGGAAGATCCACAAACCCAATCCAACATCTCTTGGTGTAGCCAAATCGTTTGTAGCCAAATCTCTCTCCTTCCCTTTACAGGATGTCTAGGGTTTGAAACATGTGAAAGACAAATGGCGGGTGAGTGAATGTGTTTATCTAACTAATTACTCGACTGCTTAGAAGGATTCTTTTTATTCTTTTTTCCATGAAGAAACCATGGCTTTCGAGAAGCTAAAGAGAGATATGACACCCATGTCTTTGCTGAAAAACGTGATGCATCATGTCAAAGGAATGTGTTATTTTAATGCTAGAGGTCCATTCCATTACCTATGTGACCGCAAATTTTCAGCAAAGACTATGTAGTTGTCAGCTTGCAAAACGGAGCCTGGTGATGCAACCTTTCTTAAAAAATGGCAATATCTGGTGATGCAACCTTTCGTAAACAAGAAAACCAACAAAGTTGCGCTTCAAGAAAATATTGCATTTTGCACCAGACTACTTAAATACGACGTACTGTGTTACCCTGCATAACATCCTCATTACTCTTGAAATAATGGTCAACTCAAAGGTTTCATGGATCAAACAAACATTGATACGCATCTGATATCTTAGAACTGATATTTGATTTTGCAACTAAAATCTCATTATCAAAATATAATTAATACTAAACTATTGAAAAGAATGGACAATTTGACAGTAGGACAAAAAGCAAAAATTACAATTACAGTAACTCCAAAGGCAAATAATATATTAAATTCAGTATCTGAAAAAAGGGAGATAATAATTTTCGCGCAGCTTGAACGTTTCATGCCAAAAAATCTGTCAACCCCATAAATTAAGAAACTTGTTTGCACTAAAGGAATCAAAACAGGTCAGAGAAACACCTTGATCATCACAGATACGTTGTATGAATATCAAAATATAGTCAACTTTTCCTATCATTTCAGTTAAGCCTACAAACTGCCCACTTCCATTAACTTGACATACAGGAGAAAAAAATATGTTAGGTGATACTTGTTAAATATATTACGCACATGAGATACACAGGTAAGCTTTTGGAGAAGTGAAGAGAAATTTTATACAACATTGGAAAAATAATAATACAAACCCTTACTGAATAAAAGAGGAAAATTAGACAAATAGTGTTTGCGTCGCTTGTTTCTTTTTGTGAATCACGGAATGAAGTATCTAATTTTTTATTGCCACAAGGGGTATTAGACCAAACATTTTATTTAAAGCTTTTATGTGTGTCATCTTCACTAATTAGTTTGATGACATAAAACTTAGCATTGTCATATTTGGTCTTAAAATCTTCTAGGTTATACTCTTCTCTTCGTATTGAGAGCCACTTCCTTTTATCCACATCCTGTATATTTAGAACCCTATTCCTTCTCTGCCTCCTAGGACCCCAAGCTAAATCAGCCATTGCTTGAAGCTCTCCACGCATGTTGTGCTTTCCTTTCAAACTTAATCGATCACTTCCATTCCCAATTCTAGCATTTGGACTGTAATTCAATTCACTATCACGAACACAGTAACCACCTTTGTTAATTTTACTACATGATGAAAGTTTCCTTTGTAATTCAAACTGAGGGGTTGATCTAGAACCAGAACTGAACTGCAGCATTAAGAAACAGATCATGGGAGTCAGTACTCAGTATGACTCAGTACAGTTAGGCCCATAAAAATTGATATAAACCACCAAACCAGCTCATACCCAAACCAGACATGCTATAAATAGCCTCATACAATCCAGCAGGACACAGGCACAGATGTAATTTTGTAACATGGAATTAGTTGACCCAAAATAAGAAAAATTAACATGAGCTGTAAAGAAGTAGTTATATATGAAACTATATTTTAAAAACCTAAAACCAAAACTTATGTTCTAAAATTTAAAATCGGAAGAAACCCAGACTATAAAACTAAAGAAAGAAAGTTATAACAATCATCTAACAATTCTATTGGTCGACTTTTAGAAAATTTTGTACATGTATTAGTAAAAATAGATAACAACACAGTTAACAAATAAAACATTGTAATATTAATGATATGCGTAATACATTACTTAACAATATACATAGGTACCTGATTTGAGGACCTTATAGGCTGTGTGTTAAAATGGGGATTAGTTATACTTTTCGAGGTAGCATATTGATACAAGTTCTTATTCTGTCGAAAATTAATGGAGTTATTTGTACTGACACTACAAGAAATTTGCCCATTTGCGACGAAATTTTTACACTACAATTCGTCGCAATTGGCCCAATTGCGACGGAAAATATTCGACGTTTTTGCTCAAGTCTTAAGTTCAGATTTTCGTCACAAGTAACCATTTCGTCATAAGTATCAATTTTGTCGCAAGTTCCAATTTTGTCACAAGTACATCTTTTCGTCATAAGTAACCATTTCGTCATAAATATTCATTTCGACACAAAGTTAAAAAAAACGTCGCAAGTTAGGGAAGTGGAACCCACCTTTGATAAAATAAAGGATGATGGCCAAAAATACCACTTTTTTTGAAATTTGTGACCAAAATACCAAATTTGAGAAATGCGGCCAAAAATACCGAAGGAATACCCTTTCTCAGATTGGGTATTTGGAATACGCTTTCTCAGATTGGGTATATGCCCGATTACCCATTATCAGATTAGGTATGTGCCCGATTACTAGGGGTGTACACGGTTTGGCCAACCCGACCAATCCAAACCGAACCGACCCTATTTCGGGCGAACCAAACCGATTTTTTTCAACCCGATATATAGTTGGGTTGAAAAATGTCCACCCGATTTAATTGGGTTGGATATGGTTTTCGATAATTTTAAACCAATCCAACCCAACCCGATTAAAATATATATGTACATGCTAATAAGTTAATCCAAAATTATATTTAGGCCATTTACATAGTTCCATATATCTCTAACTCTAAATGTAACTTATAACCTCAGTGTTCATAGTTCATTTCGTAACAACAATAGATGTTTAATTAGTGTTATATTTTTTGCATTAATGATTCATTCCAATATTTAAAGCGTAAGCAATATTATTAGTACTTTTGATGTCGAAAATTAGATGCTTAAGACTATTCAATATGGAGGATTGTAATATTGTTTTGAACTATTTTCAAGTGTTTTAAACTTTGAAATCTTATGTTTTATTATAATTTTTTATATTAATTTTGTAAATTTAATAAACCGATCAAATCGATCCAAACCGAACCAAACCGAAGTATACAAATTGGTTTGGGTTACAAATTTAAACAGTTTGGGTTGGGTTGAAATTTTGAAAACCCGAACTAATTGGGTTGGGTTGCTAAATTCTCTCAACCCGCCCAACCTGATCCGTGTACACCCCTACCGATTACCCATTCTCAGACCGGGTATTTCAATTTTCAACCAATTTTTTTTATTTGTTTAAAGTTGAAATACGCTTTTTGAGATTGGATATATGAAATACGCTTTCTCCTATATGTTTGAATACCCATTCTCAGATTGGGTATTTCAACTATTTTTTTTTGTTTTTTCTTAAATTTTTTTTTGAGATACCCAATCTGAGAATGGGTATTTGATTGATAAAAATGGCCATAATATTGAAAATATGTATTTTTGACACTTAGTCCTAAAAAATTGTTATTTTTGTCATTATTTCTAAAATTAAACATAAACTAACGAAACAACGTCATAAATTAGTAACTTACGACGGAAAATAATGTCGTATTTTGGAAATTGGGGCCAACTTACGACGAAATATGTGATGAACAACAGTCGTAAATTTGTAATTACAGAGTAGCCAAATTCTGATTTTCCAGTTTTCACCCATTTCCGGCTTCCAATTTAAATTCTAAACATGTCAAAGTCGAACGCAATCACAAACTCAACACAAAGTGGATAGAGCTGTAATTTCATTTTTTATCGTACTTTACCACACATACAATCATAACAATATAAAGAATATAAACATATTCACAATATATATAAACATTTGCTCAAATTCAAAAAATCAACTCGAATACAAATCCAAATATTGTGTACATCATTTTAAAAAAATAACTAAAACGACCATCACATATTCTATTTTCATCTAATGAAAAGTACAATCTACAAACAGACATGATAAATTCTGCCAAAGTCGTCATCCAGATCATTATGATGTTGTGATCCCTGTAATTAGCAAAAAAACAAGTTATATATACATGGTATATATTATATATGCATGAATCAATTATACAAGTTAATTAGTATATATTTGATGTTGTCAAGAAATTATCCACGAAATAAACTTATTAAAAGAAAAGGGACAAACCGATTCAGTACATGATGCGATCATATTTCAACTTTGAGTTTTTAATATAGTTGCCAGCAACTGATATATAACAGATATAAAATTATTTAATGCAAAGGCACTATGAGGCTTTCTCATCGACGTGTGTCTATTTGTTGGACTAAGAATGCTTAAGCTATGAGTCAACTAATGATGTTTTACAGACAAAAATGTTGTTTAAGCTATACATCACTATAATTACATAGAATTTTTAATGATAGAACATTATGGCCAACCTATACATTCTTTTAGAGTTAGCGAATAAAACTTATTTTATCTAGATTTTTGGCAGCTAGATATTGTCTAACAGTTGAGAGTTGAGACTATTACTTTAAAACGATTAACAAAACTTAACTGATCCTTCTCCTCACTCATATATACACTCTATTAATTTAATACAATAATTAAGTTCATGTTCATAATATATATAACATATATGTGACCATATGTATATCCAAGGTATGTTTTTTTTTATTAGACAGAGGATTAAGGAAGTAGTATCCCGATTACATGTTAATCAATTAATTTTATTTATCTATCTATGGACACTAACCTACTCTACTTAATCTTGTATATTTTATCTTACTTATTTTTTTAAATTTATATCTACCTTAATAGTATATTATCTCAATTTCCATTAAAAGAATAAAATAATATAAATTTAGATACCTGTAAAGACATTTAATATCTAATATTTACAAGTTACTCATATACATATATTCTCTAAATATTGTAATCTAAAGAAAAATAATAATAAACAAATTTAACAATAACGGTTTAACTTAATTGAGGAGTATAAGTTCACGAGGGAAACTAATTAAAAGAGAATTGAATTTTCTATGTATATATACTAGTGCAGATTTAATTCATTTCAATATGTATGAATTGAGGAGTATACCTCTGGACCATTTCAATTTGTATTCTTTTGCTAAATTTTTTAAGAGGTGGGACTTGACTTGCAGAACTATTTCAAATTAGTAGAAAGTTTCACACATTTCAAAGTACAATCTTATCCTGTCATTATAAAAAATGGTAAAACGAGACACAGATAGAAGGGAAAAATGTAGTAGAAATGAATAAACAGGCAGAATATACCTGCCTCGAGACAGATGGCACAGATTCAAACCACCACAGCTCAAACTGAACAAGTCAAGAACAACCTACTAAAATCTTATCTGAAACGGAGTTATTCCACTACATCTATACACTCCACTATAACCAAAGAATCCGAACTTTTTTGAATCAGATTGAGCTTAAAGAGCAAGAGCTCTAGTTTACATGAAATATCTCGTCAACATAATCATAATCTGCAAGACCCTTCGGCCTTCAACTTAAAGCCTTTAGCGATATTCAGAAATATTCACTTTTATACAGTCATACAACTTTACAAGCATACACATATGGCCTGAACATTCTTTCTATTTATTGAAGGAGAACACTTGTAGATAACACAAGTGTAAGTGTAGTGTACAAGTCAGCAATATCTACTTGAATACCAAATCCTATATATTCTAAAACTCATATTCAGGCTGCAGTCATAACCTTGAAATTCAATAATTTTGCCAAACCTTGACATGTCACTATATTACATAATTAACAATGTTGCTTTACAGTTAATTCTCCGAATAAAGGGAACCCCCAACTAGTAAAAATTATGGGGAAAAGAAGGTTTTGAAGAAAAATTTTGCTATTATAAAATAATCTGCAAAACATTTTAGTCGCAGGGTTATATTCAAGATGTCCTATTGAACTTTTCTTCAGCTTGCACTATAAGTTTTAGTTTGAGTTGATAGAAAAAATATTTTCTGCAGTTTCTAGTTCAAAACCTCATCAAAATAGTAAGGAGAAAGAAAGGACAAAATACGATGTAATGGAAAAAAGTTTTAGCAACATAAATAACAAAAGTAAGAAACAACTTGATTTGATATGAAAAGAAATTTACCTTCTTCATGACTTGGTATTTCTAGTGGAAAGTTCTGAGTTACACTTTTCAGCCTTTATTTTACCTTTTTTGGCTCTTAATTTAGAATCCCCTGAAAGTATAAAGCGAAGTGTTTGATTACCATAAAATCAAAGCAGAGAAGATCAGTGCTTAGGCTACCTATAGGAATAACATGGGCTGACTGAACCTCATTATCAGCGACTCAGGTTCTATCAGCTTACTAGAAGCAGGTGAGCTCTCTTCGGATTCTGAAATTTGCTCGCGCCGAGTTGTGGTGACTACTTCATCAATGACCTCATTATCTATATCCTTAACCTCTTTACTATTCAACGGCCCCATCAAACAATGCCCCGAAATCTTCAAAACCAGCTGTAAAAGCTCCTACGGAAGTGGAATCCTCGCCCCCTTCACCCCTACTTCACTTTCCCCATCCTTCGTAATCCTCAAATCCTTAATTCCCTCCCCGACCTCATCAATCTCCTCAACCCCAACCTCCTCCCCAAACGCATTCCCAACCTCCTTATCAAACTCCGTCCTACACTCACATTTCTGCCCCGCCCAATCCTCCACAATCCTACAAAATTCCAACTTCGACCACACCGGCATAAATCTAAAGCAACAAAGCTTCAAAACCACCTAAAAAATTATTCGAATTAGAATAAATTCGAGAGAGACAAATACCCGATAGCAGCGAAATGTAGGAGAGAACAATGAGACGGAGATCGGGATCAGCAGAGAGGAAAGTGTCGTAAAGCCAGTGACATAGCGGGTCGGAATCGACCAGGAAGAGGGGGAGGAGAGAGAAAGAGAGTAATTGAGGAGGGAGAGAGGAGGAGAGAGTAATTGAGGAGTGAGATAGTAATTGAGGAGTGAGTGTGGGATTGGGGGATGTTCATTGTGAGGTGGGAGAGATTGAGAGATTTTTGAGAGAGAACGGGAGAGAGAGGGGGGTTGTGTGTGTGTGTCTCGGTAGATCTGCAAGTGTGAATAGTTTAGGCATTGATCCAAAAGACAAGGAACAAAGTGAATCTTTGAAGACATGTATTTTTTGCTGTAAAAAATGGGAATTAAAATTATTTGATAAAGGCATTGTCTATGATAAATTGAATAATTGAGAATTAATGGAAATGCGTATTTGGGTTATTAATTGGGATTAAATTAATAATTTTTAATAGGTTTTATAGAATTTTAACCGAATAACTCAATTTTTATTTGGTTTGACATTTTAACAGTTAAACATCAGTTTGACTGGTACACCTAACTAGTTTTTAATCCTGAATTGGTTTTTCGATTATTTTAAAAATATTTTTTTAAAATATGGAAATGGGAACATATCGCAATGGATTTCGTGGTAGGATTACCTAAAACCAAGTCTAATCATGATGCGATTTGGGTGGTAATTGATCGACTGACAATGTCAGCACATTTCTTGCCGATAAACGAAAGGTTTTCATTAGAGAAGCTGGTCAAAATGTATCTGGATGAAATTGTGATGCGTCATGGAGTTCCTGTATCTATCGTGTCTGATAGAGATCCAAGGTTTAATTCGAGATTTTGGCGACAATTCCACGATCATTTGGGAACGAAATTGAAAATGAGTACAGCATATCATCCGCAGACAGACGGACAAAGTGAAAGGACAATTCAGACAATTGAGGATATGTTGCGAACCTGCGCAATAAATTTCAAAGGAAATTGGGACGATCATTTGCCCTTAATTGAGTTTTCCTACAACAACAGTTATCACGCAAGTATTGGCATGCCGCCTTATGAAGCGTTGTGTGTCTTGGTAGATCAGCAAGTGTCAATAGTTTAGGCATTGATCCAAAAGAGAAGGAATAAAGTGAATCTTTGAAGACATGTATTTTTTGCTGTAAAAATTGGGAATTAAAATTATTTGATAAAGGCATTGTCTATGATAAATTGAATAATTGAGAATTAATAGAAATGCGTATTTGGGTTATTAATTGTGATTAAATTAATAATTTTTAATAGGTTTTATAGATTTTTAACCGAATAACTCAATTTTTATTTGGTTTGACATTTTAAAAGTTAAACATGAGTTTGACTAGTACACCTAACTAGTTTTTAATCCTGAATTGGTTTTTCGATTATTTTAAAAATATTTTTTTACGATCCAGCCATATGGATGTCAATAGATATATATTAGTTATATAACCAAAATTTCATATCAAATTAAATTTAAATGGTTTGACATTTTAACAATCAAGCATCACTTTGACTAGTACAGCTAACTACTGTTGATTCCTGAATTAGTGTTTCAATTATTTTAAAAATATTTTTCAACGATCCAACCGTATGGATGTCAATAGCTATATATTAGTTATATAACCAAAATTTAATATCAAAAGAATTTTATTTGATTTGATATTTTAACAGTAAAACATCAGTTTGACTAGTATAGCTAACTAGTTTTTAATCCTGAATTGATTTTTCGATTATTTTAAAAATATTTTTCAACGATCCAACCATATGGATGTCAATAGATATATACATTAGTTATATAACTAAAATTTCATATCAAAATAAATTTAAATGGTTTGACATTTTAAGAGTCAAGCATCACTTTGACTAGTACACTTAACTAGTGTTGATTCCTCAATTAGTGTTTCGATTATTTTAAAAATATTTTTCAACGATCCAACCGTATGGATGTCAATAGATATATATATTAGTGATATAACCAAAATTTCATATTAAAAAAAAATTATTTTGTTTGACATTTTAACAGTCAAACATCAGTTTGACTACTACACCTAACCAGTATTTAATCCTGAATTTGTTTTTCGCTTATTTTAAAAATATTTTTCAATGATCCAACCGTATGGATGTCAATAGATATATATTAGTTATATAACCAAAATTTCATATCAAAATAAATTTAAATGGTTTGACATTTTAACAGTCAAGCATCACTTTGACTAGTACAGCTAACTACTGTTGATTCCTGAATTAGTGTTTCTATTATTTTAAAAATATTTTTCAACGATTTAACTGTATGGATGTCAATATATATATATATATATATATATTAGTGATATAACCAAAATTTAATATCAAAAGAATTTTATTTGGTTTGACATTTTAACAGTAAAACATCAGTTTGACTAGTACACCTAACTATTGTTTAATCCTGAATTGATTTTTCGATTATTTAAAAAATATTTTTCAATGATCCAACCATATGGATGTCAATATATATATATATATTAGTTATATAACCAAATTTTCATATCAAAATAAATTTAAATGGTTTGACATTTTAACAGTCAAGCATCACTTTGACTAGTACACCGAACTAGTGTTGATTCCTGAATTAGTGTTTCGATTATTTTAAAAATAATTTTCAACGATTCAACCATATGGATGTCAATAGATATATATATTAGTGATATAACCAAAATTTTATATCAAAAGATTTTTATTTGGTTTGACCTTTTAACAGTCAAACATCAGTTTGACTAGTACACCTAACTAGTGTTTAATCCTGAATTGGTTTTTCGATTATTTTAAAAATATTTTTCAACGATCCAACCGTATGGATGTCAATAGATATATATATTAGTGATATAACAAAAAATTCATATCAAAATAATTTTATTTGGTTTGACATTTTAACAGTTAATCATCGGTTTGACTAATACAGCTAACTTGTACTGTTGAA
Source organism: Apium graveolens (assembly GCF_009905375.1). Taxonomy (NCBI): domain Eukaryota; kingdom Viridiplantae; phylum Streptophyta; class Magnoliopsida; order Apiales; family Apiaceae; genus Apium; species Apium graveolens. Next base: position 288,566,335 of record NC_133652.1, on the reverse strand, counting down.
TCCTAAATTGGGTTTTCGATTATTTTAAACATATTTTCAATGATCCAACCGTATGGATGTCACAAATATATATTAGTGATAAACCAAATATCATATCAAAATAATTTTATATTAAATGATTTTATCAAAATATTTATTTTTTTTTTGAAATTTCTAAAATGTCACGCAAACAAAGAAATGCTGACTTTAATATAGTTGGATCATGAAATAATATTTTTTTAATAATTAAAATTATCAAAAATCATGTGCTAATTTACGATGGAAATCGTCATATATTATTGGCAACCAAAAATTTGAGAAAAGTCAAATTTACCGCCAAAATTTTGGGAAAAAAGTTGAATTTCCCTCATTATTAACTTACGATGAATCTTAATTTCCGTCGTAAATTGGTGGATACAATCTTTTTCGTCACAAATATTTCATCGTAAATTTAGATAAAATATTTTTTATTTATTTTAAATTAAATTTCTAATCAAAATATTCAACTTACGACGAAATAATAAAATTGTCGTAATTTTAAATGATTTTCATTTTTCCGCCAATATTTTGGGGAAAATTTTGAATTTCCCTCTTTGATAGCTTACGACGCATTTTAATTTCCGTCGTAAATTGGACGATCTCATCTTTTCCGTCACAAATATTTCATCGTAAATTTAAATAAAATATTTTTTATTTAATTTTAAGTTAAAATTTTAATAAAAATATTTATCTTACGATGAAATAATCAAATCATCGCAACTTTAAATGATTTTCATTTTTGTTTAATCGTGTCGTGTAGAATTTTATTAATAAATTACTAAACTTGCGACGGTTTTGAGTTTCGTCATAAATAATTACGACGTTTTACTTTGTTCCGTTGTAAGTTGGGCGCACATTTTTTTCCGTCGCAAATTTTCCGTCACAAATGGCCATATTTCTTGTACTGTGAACACATCAGTGGTGTTACTCTTAGAATCACTGACATCTCCTGAATTATAGGTCAGTGTCATGCATAATTTCTGATGAAGAAAAGGCTGGTGCCCATCAAGAACTATCAAACTCCCAGTAAAATAACATTACAGCCAGGTAGATAATAAATGGAAAAGTCAAACTGTTGGTGCATCCTGAAAAAATAAAGCTGAAAAAAATGAGAAAGGGAAAGTCTATTGTCTCACAAGTCTCACCTTTATGTACTATGTAATTCAGCTGAACTGTGAATTTCAAAAATGCCATAGATACAAAATTAATTATTTTGAGAGAGAATCTGAAGTACTTACTTTATCTGAACCACTTCTTCCACCCAAGTGATTTAAATTTGCATTACATTCTGTCAAATTTAACACAGAAAACAAATCGTCAATTTTAATTACAATTACATTCATGAATTTTTTGGTAATATTTCACACAATATTTGTTGTACAAGGAATAATGACAATTATAAAGACTATAATGCCAAGAATAGGCAGTTATGCATAATAATAGTAGTAGTAATTGTTACTAAGGGTACTATGGTCTTTCTGTATGGCCTGAGTAGTATAAATAGTATGGAGGACTTGTAATTCTGTTATGTTGAATCTACAATCAGAAAATTGAAATGTTTTCCACCAATTGCTTTCTCTCTCTAATTTCTGAACTTTCTCTCTCTGTAACTGATTTTTGCATCTCTAGAAACTATCATTCTTCTGCTAATCTCCTATTTTCTAGCTTAAATCTCTTAGATTACTACTTGTTTTCCTGTTCTCTAAAATCAAAAACACCAAAAACAAATTGGTAATAGAGCTTCAGAACTTGATCTATCACTGCTTTCACTGTGTTGTGTGTTCTATTTCGAGCAGATCGAGCCTACACGTGCAATAATCGCAACTATAATCTCTGAGATTTGTTCATCTATGTTCAGGTGTCTTGTTTAATACTCTATCTGATAGATCTGTTGAATTTAAATAATGTTCAGCGTGTCCTTGAGTTATTTTAGCCGAATTAAGTTCGTTTAATCATTGCTTAGCTATTTCAGTTGTTTAAGTTGATGAAAAGTACAAAAATAGTAGCAGTAATAGTCACTCTAGAGCTGTGTTCGTTTTGTGATCTGTTCTAGAGATAATTGATTTAGATCTGTAAATCAGAGTGAAGTTAGTCTACTTGTGGATGATTAAGTTGTTGTGGATGAAAAATTGGTGGAGAATTGCTGTTTGAATACAGATCTGAGAAGTTTTGAATAGATTGAGTATAAATTGTTTGATATATTCTCCGAGAGAATGAGTTACTATAGGAATGATGAGTTTGTGGAGACTTCTCATCAAGGAGCTTTAAGGATGATACAACTGGACTTACAAGGACACTTGTTAGGTACTGATGAAAAAATTGAGAGATTACAAAAGAAAATTGAATTGCTAGTAATTGGAATGAATCAGAAGACTAGTAGGCAGAGTGAAGTGGAGAATCGATATGAGGAGGAACTGGATGACTACAAAGAGAATGTAACTCTACACTTTACTCAGAGAGGCATGTTCAGAGATCCAACACAGGCATCTACTGAGAGACAGAAGGCTTTTCACAGACAGTACAAGGTGGATGATGATGCTAGGGCTGGTGGATTCTTGGAGGAACTTTGAAGGATAATCAAAGTCTAAGGCACCTCAAGTTATCATTTCCATTTTATAAAGAAGGGACTGATGCTCTGGAATGGCTTAGGGATTGTGAAGAATATTTTACAATCTATGAAGTCAGTGATGGGAAGAGAGCTACTATAGCAGCCATGCATTTAACTGGCGTTCCTAGGTCTTGTTATAAATCTTTCTTGATTGGCCAAGACAAGGTATCCTGGAAACAATTTTCTGATGCCTTCACTTCCAGATTTGGTGAAGTGGACACTGGCTTGGTTTTTGACAAATTCAAGAAGCTGTAGCAAGTGAATTTAGTAGAGGAATACTTTGATGAATTTGAGAAAAGTAGAGGTCAGCTTTTGAAGAAGATTCCTAGTCTAACTAAGGAATACTTCCCGAAAAACTTTGTTGGTGGACTACAAAGTGAATTAAATGTATGATTAGGTTATTGGAACCTAGTTCATTGGAGCAAGCTCTCAAGCTAGCTAGATATTATGATCAAACACTAGGTGCATAACCAAAGAAGTATAATAGTTTTGGAGGTGGATATAAGTCCAGTGCAGTAGGACAGGGAACAATTAAAAGCAATGTGGCAATAACTGGAACATCTACTAACAATAAGGCTCCTCTGTTGATACAAAGTAAGGTTCCAGAGAACATTCCCTCTAAACCAAGACCACTTATAATGGAGAAACTTTAACTAGTACTGAGAAGTGTGAAGAGTTGAAATGGAGGTGGAATGATGTAGAACTTTGTACTGAGGTTTGGATTGCAAAGATACAAGATTTTGAAGTTATACGTGGTGTGGAATGGTTGTCTAAACTTGGCAACTTTCAGTGCAATTTTGGCACTCATACTCTGAAATTCCAGTGGCAAGGAGTTGATTTGGAGATAACTCTTGATACTAAGGTGGGATTAGTGGGGGAGTGTAATCAGTTGACTACTGTGGTGCCACTTTGGATGGAACAGATAGTGGAAAGTTATGAAAAAGATACTGAGATTAAGGACATCATTGCTGAAGCTTTTGTGATGAGATGGGGACCTCAACAATACTATCTTCAGCAAGAGTTACTGCAATACCAAGGCAAGTGGGTTGTTGGAGTTAAAGGAAACTTGAGGAAGTAAATATTTGAAGAGCTTCACTATAAAGGTGTGGGAGGGCATTCAGGAAACAGGGCCACCTATATGAGAATTATAAAGTATTTCTATTAGTATACCATAAGACAAGATGTGGGTCGATGGGTAAGGGAGTGTGAGATATGTTAGCAAGTTAAGGGGATAATGCGAGAAGTCCAGGCTTGTTGGTACCATTACCCATTCCTCAGGAGCCATGGAAGGACATAATTATGGACTTCATAACATGTCGACCAAAATCTAGAGGTTTTGAAGTCATTTGGGTAGTAGTTGATAGGTTTAGTAGATATGCACATTTCATATCACTGAATCATCCTATTACAGCTAAAGGTTTGGCTCAAACATTCTTTGAGCAAATATATAGTCTCTAATTCAGTGAGTTTTGGCAAACTCTATTCAAGAGATCAGGCACCAAACTTTGCCTCAGCTGTTCATATCACCCTCAATCTTATGGGTGTATAGAAAGAATTAATTAGTGTTTGGAGCAGTACTTGAGGAGTATGAACAGTCAGACTCCAAGGAATTGGGCTACATGGTTGGTGGCTGCTGAATGGTGGTATAACACCACTTTTCATACCACTTTGAATACCTCTCCTTACCAGGTGGTTTATGGAGTGAGACCAAGACATATAGCCTTAGTTCATAGGGTTCACACAAATCTTTCTTCCTTAGAAGACATGTTGACTGATAATCAGCAACAGTGTACCCTTTTGAAAGAATTACTGGAGAAGGCTCAGCTTAGGATGAAAAGTTTTGCTGATAACAAGAGGTCCGAGAGAGTATTTAAGGTAGGAGAGTTGGTTTATTTGAAATTGCAACCTTTATAGACAGTTTACTGTGGCAATCAGAAGGAATTGTAAGCTGTCTGCAAGGTATTTCGGTCCTTATAAAATACTGGAGAAGATAGGTGGAGTTGCTTATAGATTGGATCTACAAGAAACTTTAAGAATACACCCTGTCTTTCATGTGTCTCAGTTAAAGAAAGCAGTGGGCCAGGCCAAAGCTCTCAGGCAGCTACCTCAGGTCAATGAACAAGGGGTATTTGATCTTAGTCCTCTAAGAAGCTTGGATACCAGGAGTATTGTAAATGATCATAAGGTGGTGCATCAAGCTTTGATACAGTGGAAGGGGTGCAGTATTGATGAATCGACATGTGAGGATGAGGATCTCTTGAAGCTCAACTTTCCAAAATTTATTTCAACATGAGGACATGTTGATCTTGAAGGAGGGATGATTGTCAGGAATAGGCAGTTATGCATATTACTAGTAGTAGTAATTGTTACTAAGTGTACTATGGTCTTTCTGTATGACCTGCATAGTATAAATATTATGGAGGACTTGTAATTCTGTTATGTTCAATCTATAATCAGAAAATGGAAATGTTTTCCACTAGTTCCTTTCACTCTTTAATTTCTGTACTTTCTCTCTCTGTAACTGATTTTTGCATCTCTTTCTCTAGAAACTATCATTCTTCTGCTAATCTTCTATATTCTAGCTTAAATCTCTTAGATTACTACTATAATCAAAAACACCAAAAACATAAAACTTCAGAAAATACAAGTAAAAAACCTCAGTTCCTGACATATAACTTCATTTCTGAAGATATTAGAAGAATAAAAATCTAAGGGTTCTTCCTGGATGTGCATAAAAGATCTCTAGAGTCTAGGAAGCTAGATTCAATTTCTAGGACCCTGGAAACTGTCTCAAGGAGTTGAAGATAGTTTATTGACCCTAGAAAGAGTTTCTTTGGGCTAACATGTGTTTACCCATTAAAATTTTTACCCATCTAATTTTGCTATAACTTCTGATACTTGTTTATCATACTTAGTTTTGGTGTTACTATTTAAACAGCTTCATTAATAGGGAATTTCCTGACCATACTAAACCTATTTGGTAGCAATATATGAGAAACATTTAAAAATTCTAGAAACTCCTGTAGTTCGATCACAAATTTTGTTAAAACCACCACAATTAAACAAATTTAATTTAAACTAATGGTAAAATGTATAACAATCTCTTATTTACAAAGCTTCCGCAAAAAAATTGTAGGCCATCCATATACTCGTGCAGGTAACAAGTCAACTAATTATATCATGATATAAATTTATGCTTACACACTTACCACCCACCCCCGCCCCCAAAAAAAATTGGGAATTTATTTGTCTTACTAGTTAGTAATTGTAGTGTTTTTTACATCTATATATCTAAATAACCAAATCAGACCCTCCTTATTGCCCCTCTTTAATCAGTCATCACACAACCGCCAGTAGTTGTTATCAAATTATTATATTTACAAACAAAATTAAGTAAATCAATCTATAAAAATAGGAATTTAAAAAAAAAATTGTTGATAATATCTACATGTGTGATGAAGGATCGGGTTTGCCATTTTCCAAAACATGTTATATTTTCTTTTAACTGACTATACTTTTGCCAAAAATAGTTTACTACAAAACCTTCTTTAGAAAAATCAAAAATTTGTATTATAAAGGCTCTTCTTTCTAAATTTGAAACTTTTTAACCTAACCCAAATATTCTAAGCAGACATATAGTATATTGATTTTGTCTGAGTCCTATAATATTTGTTTTGTTTGACTTTTGGTCACATATTTTTAATTTTTCACTTTAAAATTAATTTATCCTCATCTAACTTGGTCATATAAAATTAATCTGCTACTTGCTTACTTTACACAAACACAGCCTTGTGTTGAAAGACAAACCCGTTCACAAAATGGTTCTTAAAATGTTTATGAAGGAATTTACTTGTTAAAATAAATTTGAATTATCTTATTGCTATTATATATAGATGTTCAAAATAAATATTGTTTAAATGACACAATGTTTGTTAATGCACAAAGAAGTACTTTTAATTGAATTATTAATGTACTTATTGCAACATCATTGTAGCACTAACCCTTGTAGAAGAAATTTGTCATCAATTATGTATGTATTATCTCCGTTTCTTCACTAAATATACAATGTCCCCGCCAGGTTTCGACCCTCGCCCTGCCACTGTCATATATCCCTAACTTCGACAACAAAAGTGAATGCTAGGCATCCGGTTCCGATTTCACTTATTACTACGACTACTAAGCTACAAAATCTACTAAAAGATAAAAAAGCAAAAGACACAAGGACATAAGCAAATGAGCAATCTTACTAGCAGTTACTTTTACTAATTAGTGACTAGTCTTACCATTACCAGCAGGTATAACATTTCCTGAATAAGATTCGGATGAAGTTGTGTGGGCTTGAATTCCTTCTCTTGAAGCCTAATAGAAAACTTACAAGAATATATCAAGTTTTACCTTTACCAGATAAAAGATGTTATCGGAACTCTTAAATGTGATAAGATGAACACGATAAATATCAAAAGCAAACATTTTATCCTTATAAAGCATTTGAATCAAGAAACAATAAATACTGAACCCAAGCAAAATCTGCATAAAGAATTTAATGCATAAAACTAGTAAATGCTTGTTCCTGTAAATAAACACAAGGAAGAATATATGTGCTAATGGTTGCACACCCACATCAGGTTAATACATATCCAAATTAAAGGTTTTGTAGGTTACATAAGAATGAGTTTAGGTATCGACTAACAAGCTCATCACATTTCCTCCATGCTTGTTTATGGCACAGTAATATAACGGTAAGCTAGAAAAACATTATATAACAGAGCATCTATGCAAATGGACAAAAATCTTTAGAAGTTGTCAAGTAGGATACATGAGATATAAATAAAGCCCTGAGAATTTCTTTGGCAACAACTATAATGACATTGAACAATTTCTGAAAGCGAGAGGAACTAAACTACACTCGGTTAATTCAGAGCAAAATTACTGATGGCGTAACCTTTCTTGCTCAATTATGGTACATACATCAGACTTGCACCCAGCATCAACTATTTCAGCTGTAAAGTGTGGTTATGTGATAACCAAACACAAAAACCCCCAATGATAGCCAACAATTTTTATGTTTATGGCCTACGAACACACGAGGAATAAAATTGATGAGTAATTAGTTTACAAAACTAAGTAGATAGCTCCAATAGAAACATCTTATATTCCTTGTTCAATTACTGGCATTTATCTTACACATTGACAGTAATTCAACCACCAAAACTATATGCTAAACATAATGATACAACAATATGAATCCACCGATCAATCGTCTTCATATAGACTGCAATATTTTAATACATTAAATGTTGTAATATGATCATCCTTTATTTCAAAAATATGCCAATTTGAACTTGATATTAGTTTGCACAGATCAAACTAAACAACTACTCCGCAAAGATAACAGTCCCTAAGAGCAAGTCCAAGGGTGCCCTATTATGTTTTTTTAAACTAAAATTTGAGGCATGTTGAGCAAATAAGTGATCCAACAATGTCCTAGTGGTGCATTAAAACACTAGGACATTCATTACATGCCTCATCCCTATATAATTTATTTCAATAAAAAATTACTTCCCTCCCTTTTTACACATCTCTTTCCTCTCATCATTTACTTTCCCTCTAATTCTAATTCAAATATATTATTATTTTAATAATAAGACACAAATATAAGGCAAGTTATTGGACTTGATGTACAAAAACATTGTCCTAAATCACTAGGACATTCTATTTTATTATATTCATGAGGCAATGAATAGGACAATATTGGACTTGCTCTAATGAGGCATCTAATACCGAAACGCAAAATGTGAAACAAACAAGAAACAAGAAAAGAACAAAGGATACATCATTCCATTTTATTCTCTTTAAACATAGTAAACGTTGGTTCTCAATTGCCCACCTGCAACGTTGCTAAAATTAGAATAACATTTGCAAATACACTCGCATTCTGCAAGGTAACCATGTTCTGTTTTCAAAGAAAAACTCCTACATAGAGATTCAAAACATATTTGACCAATATTTCGACATGCCAACATCCTAAGTAAATATTAATTTATCATGCATTCGAATTCATCACACAGAATTACACTAATAATATACATGTATTCCAGATATCACAGGGAATTTCCAAGTACATTACTATATAAAACATAGTATTCTATACATCTAACTTTCCTCTGCATGTTATCAGCAACAAGAATTAAAGTTTCATGGTAAAAGACACAGTAAGATGACCCAGTACTTGAAAGGGAAAAAAGTTTTAAAAATTTTGTGTATCTTGTTAACAAAGAATTTGTTGGATTTTATTTAAACTAAACATGTTTTATTTAAATAAAATATAGCTGTTGATAGTGCATTTTAGTGTTAGACTTGGTCATTGGGTATTTGCATATTAGTAAGAACTGAATAAAGAAAGTGGGTTAGTGATAGGAGTTTGTTTAGCTGCATGCCTAGTTTTTTGCTTGCTTTGTACTTGCATATTTATTCTTGTACGATGATCTATTTTAATAGAGAAGTTTATCTCCTTCCAACTCTAAATACAAACAGGTGTGTGTGTGTGTATATTGTGCTTTAGTGCTTTACTTGGTATCAGAGCCATGGTAACCACTTAAGTTTTCAGACATGATGGAACAGAAAGACAAGACAAAAAAAAGTACAAATATTGGGTTGAGTTATCCTATGCTTACCAAGACGAATTATGCAGCTTGGTCTCAGAATATGAAAGTGATTATGCAGGCGTATGGCTTGTGGGAGGCGATCGAACCAAAGGACCCGAAGGGGACTGTTGAGGACAAAACGGACAAGCGAGCCTTGGCAATTATATATCAAGGGATTTCAGAGGAGATGTTGCTAACACTTGTAGAAAAGAATACATCGAAAGAGATTTAGGAAGCTGTGAGAACAATGAGTTTGGGAGCAGACAAGTTGAGACAGGCAAAGGCTAAAACGCTGAAATGGGAATTTGAAAGCTTAAGTATGAAAGATGGGGAGCAGTTAGATGACTTCTACATGAAATTACTTGGACTGGTCAGTAACATTTGAGCACTAGGAGAGAAGATGGAAGAGAGCTACGTGGTGAAGAAACTTCTCACAGCAGTTCCTTCAAAATTTTTACAAATTGCGTCTGCTCAGGAGCAATTCGGAAATTTGGAGGAGATGTCAGTTGAAGAAGTCGTTGGTTCTTTAAAGGCCCATGAAGAACGATTGCGTGGGACAAGTGAGATGAATCAAGGGCAACTCTTACTGAAAGAGGAAGAATGGCGAAAGAGAGAAAACCACGAGAGATAATTGTTATTGACTCGTGAGGAGTGGATGAAAATAACCAAAGAAGGGAATCGAGGTCCTAGTGAGAATCGAGGAAAAGAATCAAACTGAGGAGGACGTGATAGGAGCAGGATGAGGTGCTTCAATTGCCAAGCATTTGGACTTTTTGCATACGAGTGCCGAAAATCATGACGTGACAAGGAACCACAAAAAGAAGTGAACCTCACCCAAATCCAAGGAGATGAACCGGCCCTATTGATTGTTGAGATCGAAGAACCTGTGAAGGAGATGATGTTGCTAAACAAAGAAATGGTAGTTCCAAAGCTGACCGAGAAAAATGAGGGACGCAAAGATTTGCGAGTGTGGTACCTGGATAATGGGGCGAGCAATCACATGACTGGACAACGGGAAAAATTCAAAGAGTTGGATAAAATTGTAACTGGAAAAGTGAAGTTTGTTGATGGGTCTACTGTGATGATAAAAGGTAGGGGATTAATGTCATTTAAATGCAAGAATGGTGAAGAGAAGACATTAAGCAAGGTATATTACATCCCTATCTTGTACAATAATATTATTAGCTTGGGTTAACTTTCGGAGGCTGGTAACAAGGTTATCTTGGATGGAGAATATTTATGGGTGTATGAGGAACAAGGTCGACTGTTGATGAAAGTGAAGAGGAGTGAAAACCGTCTCTACAAAATAAGCCTTGAGGAAAGTAGCCCTATGTGTTTACTCTCAAAAACCGAGGAAGATACATAGTTAGGGCACACAAGGCTCAGCCATGTCAATTTTCAGGCCTTAGAACTCATGTCAAAGGAGAAATTAGCTTATGGAGTTCTGAAGTTGATTCAACCAAGGAATAAATGCGAAGGATGCTTGATGACAAAGTTGGTAAGAAGTCCGTTCCCAGCAAATACGAGCTTTGAAACAAAGAAGCCCCTTGAACTAGTGTATGCAGACATTTGTGGCCTGATCACGCCTGAGACTTCTGGAGGTAATCGATACTTTCTCTTATTTGTCGATGATTATAGTAGGAAAATGTGGGTATATTTGTTAAAAGAAAAAAGAGATGCTTTTGCATTGTTCAAAAATTATAAGGTAGTGGTAGAGAAGAGAATGGAGAGAAATATAAAAATGTTAAGGACAGATCGAGGTGGTGAATTTTGCTCGAATGAATTCAAATTGTTTTGTGAAGAAATGGAGATTGAACGTCAATATACAACCCCGTATACCCCGCAACAGAATGGTGTAGTCGAGAGAAGAAATAGAACCATGACGGCGATGGTCCGGAGCTTTCTAAAAGGATCGAAGTTGCCATCAACCATGTGGGGGGAAGCGGTAAGGCACACAATATACGTGCTTAATTGTTTACCAACACGAGCTCTAGATGGTACAACACCGTATGAAGTTTAGGGAGGCAAGAAACCAGATTTGGGACACCTTAATGTATTTGGTTGTGTAGCGATCATGAAGGTGCCATCTATCCATGTTAAAAAGTTGGATGACAGAGGGAAAAGAGTCGTATTTTGGGACGAGAGCCAAGGACTAAGGTTTGTAGGTTGTATATTCCAGTGATAAAGAAAATACAAGTGAGTCGTGATGTAGTATTTCATGAGAAAGAATTCTGGATATGGGAGAAAGAAGGGAAATGTGAGGTGAAAGTTCCTCGATACATCACCATGGTTGAAAATAGTGTTGAAATGAGTGTTAATGAAGATGGTGGTGAAGATGGAGGTTTCAAAACTCCACCACACACGACTAGTGGCTTCACAACTTCGGTACACATAACTGGTGGCAGCCATAATGAAATGTCCTCTGGAAATTTGGAATCAGAAACTGAAAGTGGACCTCATAGGTACAGAACTCTTGATGAATTGTATAGTGAGACTGAGGTGATTGAGATGCTGGACGAGCTTATGTTGTTAAAGGTGGAAGAACCTGTGAATTTTTTTAGAATCAAGCAAGGGAAAAGAATGGATGAGTGCTATGAAAATCGAGATGGACACCATTGAAAGGAATGATACTTGGGTTTTTACAGAACTTCCATCGGGACACAAGCCAATAAGATTGAAGTGGATTTTTAAAATAAGAAGGATTCAGAGGGAAATATCGTGAAACATAAAGCTCGCCTTGTCGCAAAGGGCTATGTACAATGAAGAGGAATTGAGTACAACGAAGTGTTTGCCCCTGTAGCACGAGTGGAAACTATACAGTTGTTGTTAGCAATGGCTGCAAAAGAAGGATGGGTAGTACATCACCTCAACGTAAAATCAACATTTTTAAATGGGGATTTACTTGAGGAAGTGTATGACATACAACCGGAAGGTTTTGAGAAGAAAGGGGAGGAGAACAAAGTGTATAGGCTGGTGAAAGCAATGTATGGGTTGCGTCAAGCACCAAGAGCTTGGAACGCCAAGATGGATAAATATTTAAAGGAGTTGGGTTTTGAAAAATGCCAACACGAGCAAGCCGTTTATACGAGGTGCATAAATGGGAGTATTCTGATCGTTGGTGTATATGTTGACGACCTGTTGGTTGTTGGCTCGAGTGAGGAAGAAATCAAAGCATTTAAGAAGCAAATGAATATGCAATTCGAAATGAGTGATCTAGGTGTATTGTCATAATATCTTGGGATTGAAGTTCTTCAAGGAAGGGAGTGTAAAATGATAAAACAGTATGGGTATGCTAAAAAGATATTGGAAAAGGCTGGGATGTTGAGTTATAACTTGGAAAGGTGTCCTATGGAACATAATCTGGTGTTAGATAAGGAGGAGGGTGGTCAGAAAGTGGATGCAACTGAGTACAGGAGTTTAGTTGGCAGTCTTGGATATCTCACACATACGTGACCTGATATTACTTATGTAGTCGGAGCTAAGACAATTTTTTTCTTTCTCTTGTTAATACTGCAAGGTCATGAGTCTGTGTCTTTGTTATATTAAAAGATATGATTATTTATCTCTTTATGCATAAAAACAGACTCGTGCACTTGAACAGTTTTAAAAGAAAAATCAAACTTCTTTCTACGGTGGTGATTACTTATTTCATGAAAATCTTTATGAAATCACTATTGTACATCATTTTTCTCAAAATATTAAATGCATGATTTTCATTCATTAAAGATTCATGTGCATTCTATCTACTGTGTAATATGTTTGATAATGTAGCTTCAGCCTCAATGGCCTTCTTTTATTTGATAGTCATGAGGTTGAAAACCCACAACTTCCATTCTAGACTGTAAAGACAAACACATAAACAGAACCAACCAACACTCTCATACCATTACTGTAACATCCGGGACATAACGTCTAATTATTTTTATCAATAAATGCTAATTATGTGATTATTATGTGAATTTTTGGTGAATTATCTGATGATTTATAATAATATTTGGATGTTTGTATATAATAAAATGTGAGCATGTAAATTTTAATATGTCCAGAATAAAATATAGATAATTAAGGTATTTTTCTGGTAATTTTTGGAGAGTTATATGATTTTTGTAATGATTTATGAATTTATTAATTATTTTCTGAATAACTGCAAAATTATTTTATAAAGTTGGGAATTGTCCGACTTCAACCGTTTTTACGTTTTAACAACCCGAAACTCTTCCGAAAACTCCTTCTAACCTAATCTGGTAATTCCGGAAATTTTCCGTGTTTTGACTTTTTCGATCCGGATTACAGTTTGACTCGTGCGTGGCCCGGCGCAAAATTTTCTTTACAATAATCATCTCGATAAATCAACAAAACCCGTATTATCAAAAGATGGGATAATATTACATTATTTTCGTATAAAGTTTTTTATAAAAGCCCGGTTGGGATAATTATCCAAAACTGATATCAAATCGGATCGTTATTGCAGTTACTTAGCGGCTAAGCAACTAATTTATCGATCCAAAATGATCCAGAACGAACCAATATTCCTTAAATATAAATAGCATATTTCTTATTTCATTTTATTCGTTTATTCATTTACAACCAGTAAAAATATAGTAATTACAGAGAAAAACCCTAAAAGCGATACGTTCTTGAGAATCAAAAGCATGAACAAAGGCGTTACCGAACTCCGATTCAAGCGTGTAATATATATCAAAACAAAGCTCTCGAAATATAGAATCATAATCAATCGTCAAATCAAACCCAGAAATTTCAGGTAATCCTCTGTCCATTTGTTTTAATTCGAATTTATTAAGATTTTAAATATGAAAATTTGTTCTTGAAGTTGTTGATATGATTTGATGCTATAATATATGTACAGAATAATTTTTTGATCATTTTGATTTATAGTATGTCAGATTTTGAGGTTTGCATCATGTAAAAAAAATGAATTTGATTCTGGAAAAAATAAAATTAGGATTCTTGTTCAAGAACAGTTTTAATTGATTTTTGGGCGTTTTCGATTCTGGGGTTATAAACTGAATTTGATGATTCTAAAAGCTTCCCTGTATGGATTACTATCGAATTATGCTATTTTGTTGTGCGTGGGATTACCGAATTACGTGGCCGAGTTCTTGGTTTTTCCTAAATTTTAAATTGATTTTCTGGATTATTTGTTAATAGTCAGATGATACGAGTAGTCATAACTAATTCTACATTTCACAGGCTTTAATTTCATATATATTGTTGATTTTGGTTTAATATTAATGATTATCGAATTTTCGATTGTTTGATAGGAGTTGATGGCCGGGGTTGTTCGGGAATTGTCGATTTCGGCGATTCAAACAACGTGGCATGCTATTATCGTTGTTATATTTTTGGATCGATATACGATCGATTGAGTGCAGAAATACGGTGTAACATATGGGTTTTGTGGCCTGATCGGAGATGGCCAGCGGTTCTCCGCCGTTGCCGGAAGATGGGGGAGAAGACGGGTCTACCCGGTTGTGTTCTTCACAACCCGGGATTTGACCCGGTTTCGATCCATTTTTCAACAATTCCATGTTCCTAAATTCTGTTTTTTTGGAATTTTATTTTCAAAAATAATTAAAAAAATCCTATTCTAATTCTAAAATCAATATTTTTAATTCTAAAATTATTTTTAAATACGAAATTAAATTTTAATTATTTAATTAAATAATTTCAAGCGATAATTAATTATTTAATTAATCAATAAATTAATTAAATTATTAATTGGTTAATTATTTTCTTTAATTATTAATTAATATTATTTGATTTAATAATTAGATTTAATTATTTATTTTTGATTTAAAAATTCCGGAAAGTAGTTTCGAGCTTTAAAATATTATTTTAAATTATCTTCAAGATTCGATAATTTTTATAAAATTATTTTAAAGACATATTCGGGTATTCAAACCCCATTAATTAATTATAAAATGATTCGTAGACCCATTCTAATTTCGAAAAATGTTCAAAAATTCATAATAAATCAACCGTTAGTCCGTTTAATACGAAACGAACGCGTCTAGACTGAGAAAAATATTCTTCTTTCATTAAAAATACTTTCAAGATGAAATTTCTTCTTTATCAAAATATCGTTTGTTTTATGAGTCATTATGAGTTGATTATTGATCGATAAAATACTTTTTGTGACCCGATTTTAATTCTAAACGCATCGAGACCTATCTTTTGACAATTCAACTTATATGCTACATGAAATATGTGACTCCGTGTTATATGAATAACATGATTATGTGACTTATGTATATGCGTTATGTGACTTATGAGTCAACATGTCTTTTAAACGTTATCTGATTGAGATGTGATCCTTATTTGCTATTATCGGGCGGGTAGACGATAAGGATAAATGTATAGACTAGACAACTATATATTGTCAGTTAATTGAATGGTATCTTTTACGATAGATACACATAGTGTGAGGCATTCAAAACCAGACAGAGATTGTAAAAGTAAAGCATGATTACGTATAGTAATGAGATGAGTGGATTCAAAATAAAGATAAACTTGAAATAGCGGTTGTTAAGAAAGGTCAAGTGGCATGTCAATGGAAATATAGATACATCAGGACTGAGTAATATGACGGATAGTTAAAAACCACTCAAGGTATCAAAATACTCAAATATAGACCCAAATATTATATCATCCACATAGACTTGGACTAATATAGTATCATTCTTATGCTTTTTAGAAAAGAGAGTTTTGTCTATGACACCTCTAATAAAGTTATTTTCAATAAGAAATTCAGAGAGAGTGTCATACCATTTTCTCGGAGACTGTTTGAGTCCATAGATAGCCTTGAAAAGAAAGTAGACAAAATCCAAATGATCAGTATCTTCAAAACCAGGAGGTTACTCTACATACACCTCTTCATCCAGCTTTCCATTCAGGAAGGCACTCTTGACATCCATTTGATAATCTTTAAAGTTAGAGAATGCTGCGAATGCCAGAAATATCCTGATGGCCTCTAGTCTAGCCACTGGAGCATAGGTTTTATCATAATCAATGCCTTCAGCTTGAGAGTATCCTTTAGCTACCAGTCTTGCTTTATTTCTTGTAACCACACCATCTTCATCTAGTTTATTCCTGAATACCCACCGAGTACCAACAGCTTTCTTGTGTGTAGGTCTAGGTACCAGTTTCCAGACTTGTTGATGTTCAAACTGATTGAGTTTATCTTGCATAGCAATTACCCAATCTGGATTAGTCAGTGCTTCTTCAATCTTTTTAGGTTCCATCTCAGAAAGAAATCCTGAGAATAGACATTCATTTTGAGTAGCACGTCTAGTTCTGACTCCAACATCTGGATCACCAATAATCAACTCAAAAGGATGAGCTTTATTCCAGACAGTCTGTCTTGGAAGATTTGATCTTGATGATTTGCCTCGAAACTCATTGGAATGTTGTGTCCTACTAGTTGATCCTTCAACATCTCCCCCTGAGTTGTTGTCAGGTTGACTTGATGATTCTTCGTCAGTAGCAGTGGTATCTCCATTGTTGCCAATGTTTCCATCACCATTACCTTGAGTATCATCATGATTAACAGGTTCTTAACAACCTACGGGCTGGATATCATATATATGATTTGATATCAAAATACTCTACGGGCTGGACGGTTGTTATGAGGACCAGTGGTAAGCTGGATACTATGGGTCGGGGATGGACCGGACCCTTGGGCCATGGTGCCTGGGTACCTATATGTTGGTGGGTCTATGCAGTTGGGTATATATCTGCACTGTATCCTGACTGATCAGTAGGGTATAGTGCATATATTGGTTTCTAGTGTCTAGTCTAACTTATTGTTGATCGCCATTAACGACATTCCTTCGTGAATAGTTCATAATTACAAAATGAAACAAAGAATTGATTTAAAGGGATGAAATATTGAAACGTTCACTGTTCTTTTACGGAAAAATGTGATTTATGAGTAAAGGCCAATGAGGACCGACGTTTTGTTCTCTCAACTGTTTTAAAAATATAAAGATGTTTTGAAACCATTCAACAATCGTTTTTAGGAGTTTCTTTGATCTGATACCTGGAAACCATTTATGATACTTGCTGGGCATTTTTGGCTCACTCTTGCTTTGTGAACTTTTATTTCTTTCAATATCCAATGAGGACAAAAGTGAATAGCTTTTAATAGATAGCAAAAGTAGTGAGATTCCAGCTGAAGAAATTTAGAGGTGTCAGAGTGATCAATACAAGGAAAGTAGTAATGAGGCAATGAACTTGTATTTAGACAATGTAAATTTTAGAAGGTTAGATTCTTATTTCATACCATAACCTGTAATTGATCCTGAATAATGAGGAGTTATCTGTATATTTATTTTAATATACAGGTTTTTATTATTTAAAGTTGTATAGTGACATCAAATCTTGACCCCAGATTTTGGGGGGTGTTACAATTAAAATGAAATATGAATGAGCGTGAGGGAGAAAATATCTTAGTGCGCCACATGATAAAGGTTCTAAAGTCAACCCATCAGCTCTGTCTCCTACAAAGTTAAGATATATTAAAACTAAGGCAACTGCTAGCCCCCATACATCTTCTTAAAAAGATGTAATAGCTGAAAAGGCACAAAAATAGTTACTAGACTCATCCTCTCAACAGGGTGCGTCTATTGAAATTCACATGTCAGTCAGGGTATCTGATGTAGTGTCACCACCTCAAACATAAAAAATTCTTGATGCACACAGATAGATCACACACACAAAGGAAGAGTTGACGAAAACAAGAGTTTCGACCATTTTACGGTCAGATTCGATTGTTCAAGGTTCTTTAATGGACCAATTGCCTTAACATCTATTTGGAGAGGATACTCATCCAATATCCATATATCAGTGGTCAGTGTCTACCTTCCTAGGATTAAATTCCCTGGATGCATCTACGGATATTGGATCTGACATAGGTGCAGATTGGCAACTTGTTTATAATGATTTAGATTTACCTGATGAGTCATAATGAATTTCCTTCACATACATTAGAAGGGAAATTTTATCTTTATGCTAAATTCTTTGGATCATTGTTTACCTTCACAAAGTTCAAATCTGGAACCCTCAACGAGAAACTAGCAATTTGTAGGTTATGACTCAGATTCATCTGACGAGTCTAATAAGGATGGGGATTTGCGAACTCCCATTGTACCACCTGTGACCTCCTTAAGGATGGCTAAGGTGATTTTGGAGCTATGAGAGGAGCGATACACTTGTGAGAATGAGTTTAAAAATGAGTGGAGAGAAGAGTGAAACACTTGTGAGGTACATGAAACAGAATCACAGACTTACAGTGAGGAAGAAATAGAAACACCATATCCCATTCCCTATCTCTAAACACTGGTTATTGATACTTCGGACCTCAAAATATGTTTATGATTGGAACCTAACTATTAGGGACCTAACATTTACATATTGGAGTCGAATAGTTAGGGCCTAACAATTGTGATCTTACAGTTAAGAGGTATAAGGATGTTGGGAAGGTTGGTGAACAGAATGATCAACGGTGAAGTCATTCTTGCAGCATTTAAAGGGACATGGTTGATTAGACTCTGACTTGTTATTTCTTTTCCAACCAAGTAAAATATGTGAACTCCTTCAGACAACATCATACATTCCTTCTCTAAGGGGGAGATAAAAGCTTAAATAATAGTTTGGAGGATTTCTCAACTAAGGGGGAGAGATAGCAGGAAGGAAGAAAAAGGTAAAGCACATGTACACTACATCACACCATTGTTGTTTGTAACTACGAATCCTATTGTACGGGAGAGGTGGTAAACATAAAGGTGATTTCCTAGTTGTCAGAAGAATGGTTTGGTTCATCACTGTTCTTCCAATACACCATAAATGTCCTACAACAACACCAAGAAAATGTTACAACATGCCCAAAATAGTGTTACCACAGCCAAAAAAAGGCCTAAGGTAACATAAAAATTAAGTTGCTTTTTTCGAGTTACCTTTGGCCCCTAAGGTAACATTACGTTTGCCCTGGTGTAACATTGACATTTGTGTTACAATAGCAGTCAAAGGTAACATCAATCTATGTCTATAGTATCACATTATATATGTTACCTTTGCACTTAGATTTTCCAAAAAAATGGGGCCCACCAGTGGGGCCCACCAGTGGGGCCCACCAGTGGTGACGTGGCATGTAGGTTCCACAGTGGTGACGTGGCATGTGGGTCCCACAGTGCTAGCATCAAATTTGTACCTGGGGTAACCCTTTGAACAACCTACTCTAACACTTTATGAAGCTACTGTAACAATTTACCAGGAAGAAAAATGAAAAACTAATATTATAAAGTGTAAAATCGACTGCCAAATTTGAAAATATATTACATTATTAATCTAATACATTCCAAATTTCATAATCTCAACTACATTCATAACCAGTTTATAATCTACAAAAATCACAATAAATTTAACCAATACAACCAACTAATCTACATCCCAAAACTTGATCCTTTTCCTGCTAGTAGCTGCCGAGAACTTGACACGTATGCATTCATCAACAAATATATTGTTGTTAAAGCTAAAATAAGAAAGAAACAAAGGTTAAGTCATACAATACCCTATATATATAACCCATGCAAAAGTATTGTACTTCTATATTCTATAACAACTACTATTTTACATACCTGATCCATATATACATACAACAATGCCTGGAAACTCAATGATGCCAATGTATCTCTCCATCTAGCTAGCATTTTTTGCTGCATTAACATGAACAACAAGCACAGTCAGAATTTTATGTTTGGCCATTAACTGGACAACTTCAGCAACACTAGTGCCATAAATAATCAGGTTTAAGGTTGCTATATATAAGTATACATTACATAATGCATACTATGCATATTAAATTTGAGGCTAAACTTCTGGACTTGAACACATAAATTTTCAGAAAGAAAAAAAAAGAAGAAGTAAAATTTGAACATTTTATCACTATACCAGTTCCCTTACAAGGTATTGAAATGGACCGCAACAAGTCTACCATTATTATTTAGTTTGGCAAAAATATACATATTTGTACCAGTTGAAGTTGTAATTACAGTCTAGAAGTGTACAAGAATAACCATAAGTATCACAAATATATATATATATCAATAGGGACTAACAAGAAAAAGGATATGATGTCATGTAAATTACGGAATCACAGAAAACCTACAATGCAAGGAGGTTTTCCCCTATTAGGCATCAATTTGCAATTCATGTGCAATTGTGTCATTGGCTGGATGCGCCAAAGGGAAACGGAAGTTAAAACATAAATTACATTTATTGAGCCCCATGGGTAGAAGTGTTAAAACAAGCTTACTCTTTTGACTCTCTATCAAAATGAATTACTTTAACAATGAACTAATCATCTTTATCTGCATCCTCTAGCCTGACCCTAACTGCTACCTGAAACAATATACTTAACTGCTTCAAACAGAAACAAAATTAGGATTTCGGCTAAAGATTGTAGTAATAGTCTCTGTGTTGTAAAGTAAATAAACCATACAGCAATAGTGATACAGTACACTGTGTGATATTTACAAACATATCTACGCTAGATTACCCAAGGCAATGCATACCTGTTCACCCTTTAAACATGCAAGGGCATCCAGGTGGTTCCGCATCGAAGGGGAAACTCTTTATATATCATAATCTCCTTTCATTCTTTTCTTTTTTGCTCGTTAACTTCTACAGTGGAACTACACCCAAAAAACTTTATACAATCAAAACTCTTTAATAATATACACCAGAAACATAATCAGCCTCACATGATATATCTTTAATTAAGACAAGTACTTAAACAAGAAATTTAAGAAGAATAGAAGGGTTTAACATTTCTGGTTCTTTATAGTATATGTTTACGAGTAACTAGGACAAACAACAGTTTATAAAAGAAAATAGCTATAAGTAGATTATTTTTTAAAAAAAGGAGAATGCTGATCACAAACATCTTACCACCAAACCAAGAAACCATCCTCATTTAGACTCATATATTATTAGTCTATAAGATAACATCCAATTAATAACATTCTATAACTTATATAACCCACCTACTCTTCTTCGTTGTTGCCCTGGAGGTCCAGAGGGCAGTAGAGTATCCATCTGACTAATCAACTGAGTGGCAATACTGCATGGATGTAAGTAATAGTTACTTATGTATCATATATAAAGGTCACAAGAATCACTAAGGTGGAAAGTAAGTAGGATGCCAGATACTTTAGACAAGTTTAAGTAATATTACGGTCAACCTAGACATGCACGTTTAAAAAAGGGCCCTTGTCTTTTGACCTATAGAAACAATAACTGTGCATCTGTTTGTACAACATGCATACGTCACTTCACTTTCAGAAAGGTCTTTTGCTTGAGTGTACAACATCTTGAGCCTGGATAGTGAACTATTACCAGGCTTCTCAACCACCTCAGGAGCTGCATCCAAATGCCAACATTCACATATCATGTAAAACTTATATAGGACAGATAAGCTAAAGTAGAAGTGTTAAAGTTGGCCACTACCCCTATGCGGATTTTTGAATTTCAAACCCATGACCTTTTGATGCGAAAGAGGCATAGACCTCTACCCTAGACTATCCCCGAATCATCAAAACATCGTGATCATTTACATAAATATTTTTAAAAAGGCTAGTAATTATATTTACTACAATCCACTATTTAAAAAACTCTTAACATTTTTGTCAACGAATTAGCAGGCAACATAAAATCAAATAAACACCACAGAAAACCGGAATTTGAGATAGCAACAGTCAAGTACCCCAGGCCCTATAAAATCATTCATTAAACCATAATAAACAATTAACTAGAAAAAGGACATTATGGTCATGATTTATCTTTCAACAACCTGAGTGCCCCTATACCTAGATTTCCTTCTAAATAATTCAAGTAAGGGTCATGCATGATTTTTGCATATCAGTTATTGGATGTTGATAAACTTTAAGTACCTGCATAACAAGAACTACAGTATCAAATGTATGTTCTAGTGGCACAATATTAAACCAAACGCAATCACTTTTTTCCCGGAGACTACAGGCCAGTCCAGTGTAGTTCGAGTAACTTATGGCACTAAAAAATTCGTAAAACAAAAGAATCAAAAAAATCATTTGCAAACATGTAAATTCTGACCAAAAATTAATATATAAAGGGGAAGAGAACATTAACCCCATGTATTCTCTAATCAGACGAGACAGTATAATAATTACAAATAGCAAAAAAGATACTTTGAATAATAGACTTCCTTGTAGATCAGTTTAGAACTTTAGGTAATACTAGTTCAAATCAGCCACATGACCATTTAACAAAGTTAACTAGTGAAATTTGATTTCATATTCAAAGTACATATAAAAAGTTTTAACATGCTTAAGAAAAGGTATTAAAGATTTAAATAATAAATATAAACTCACCATCTTCATTGAGCTTTGTTAGAAGTTGTGCTTTCGTGGGAAGAGCATACATGCCTACAACGACAGCTTTCCCGATAGCCCAATTATGGTGTGGAGCAAACACATGTGCATAAGTTGTGGAAGCTGGACTCTTCAATGAATTTCCTCTGCCAAAGAAAAACAAATCAACAGATGAGGACAACTAAAGCTTATGCATATTCTCCATTGCAAAACTTGATTCAACTGACTTTTGGATGCTAATTACGCAATCATCACAAAAAACTATCTGAATTCTGCTTTTCTTCTAAAAAGGTAAAACAATAGATATTTTTACTCTTTATAGTGTATTGACTTGATTACTTTACTGACCCTAAGTTGCACGGTGAAGAAATTCAACAAAATATATATTTTATTACAACTTCCAACCAGTAACAGTTCAATGACAAAATTCTCGGGTTCCATTGGTGACTGAAAATATTTCTCATTGGCACATGATGCATTTCAATAACCTCGGAACCAAACGATGTCAAACCAAGCCACATCGTAGTGTAAAGAAGTCAAATAAAAGAAAGTATTTGTCTTATCATATTTTACTGTTTATGTCATATCAGTCTTAAGAACTAATACATTAGAAGTTGTGTTATAAGCTTTGGCTATAGAATATAAAAACTACTTATGGAACTTAATTATAAAATATAAGTTTTATCTGAACTGAAATATAAAAGTTGGAACATTGGACATGATATAGTTGCAATCACAATTTACTATAGAAAAATCAATATAGTAAAATCAATTTACTAACTTCGAACCCATTCGTCTTTGTCTTCCTCTTGCTCTCGTACATTAAAACCCCTTCGGGTTTTTTCACTAACTTTGTCAGCCTTATCTCTCATAGAAACCCATTCCGATTCGTCAACACTTCGAAACTTCCAATATGGAAATCGTGATGCCTATCTTATCTAGGGTTTGTCCTGACAAACAAGAAACATACTCCAATTCGAAACTTAAAATTCTAAAAACAAACTAATATATCGATATGCATAATAATAGGGTAACATACACATAGAATCAGAGAAAGAGAGAGAGAGAGAGAGAGAGAGAGAGAGAGAGAGCGAGAGCACCTTAAAGTAGAACCGCAAGTTGATTTGACCCCAAATTCGCAGTAAATAAAAGACCCCCAATTCCAATTTAAAACCCTAGTTTTATTTGAAACTCGAATCTGTGAGATTTTATCAATATTAAACCATAGCTAGAATAATAGATCTGTAAGGTAGTACTTTAGGATGATTAGATTCGATTCAATTGAAAGCTTAGAGAGAGAGAGAGAGTGTGAGAGGAGAGAGCGACGGAGAAAGCTTAGATGGTTAGACAATAAAATTTTGACTTGTTAGCCGCTTCTCCAAAAGTTTTAAGCTAATTTTAGCCCGCCTATTTTAGCATGCCTGATGATAGCCCAACATTGCTAATTTCACTTTATTTTTATTTTTTTAACAAATTTTTAAGTTTAGATAATGTTCAAATTTTTTATTAATAAAAAATTATAATTATTATATAGTATAGTGTATAAAATTTAACAAAAAAATATATTTTATCAATCTTAGCTAATATTAATGTTATTGCTTAGTTATATTATTAAAATAGATTAATTTTGAAATCAAATAATTATATATATTTAATTATTTGTAAACTGTTATCTTTTTATCCATTAACACCCTATTATAACATAAGTTCCCACATGTTACCGTATGTAACACTTTGAAACTATAATAACATGTTACAAAGGCTATAGTAACATCAAAAATACTACGTTGCGGTAAGCTAAGACGAGCATAACTAAGGTAACATAATTTTTTAACACGCATGGTTAAACCATTGCGATAGGCCATCTATGGCGTAGTGTTCATAAGGGGATTTCCTAGTTATTAGAATAATGGTTTGGTTCATCACTGTTCTTCATAAGGGGAGAAGTTGTTTTCAAAAAGGGTAGTACCAATGGTTTTTATCTGCGGATCCTATTGTACGGGAGAGGTGGTAAATGAAGGTGATCTTCTTTAATCATTTGATTCTAATGGGGGAGAAGCAAGAGAAATATGTACTTCTCAACAAGAAATATGGTTGTACAAAAGAAGATGCTGATGATTACTTCAAGACTGAGATGTGTTATCTGGAAGAGATTTGAAGAACCAGTGAAATGAAGATGAGATTACTTGAAGATAAGTTTAGTGCTAGAGGAACAAGCATCTTTCATTTCAGTTACACAAAAAATTTGGAAATGCAGAATTTGAACTAGAAAACCAGTAGCATTATTTGCAAGTGCTCGTACTTTACTTTTTCTAGTTGTTAGTTGAGTTATCCTACCTATTTAATTTGTTTGTTATGTTTAACAATCAAATAGAAGGAGATTGTTGGTGAGACTGCGTAGCTATATGAACAGTATACGTGATAACTCAACACTAGATCAACACTAGAACATGACAAGTAAATAATACTATATCTATACAAGAAATCAGAAGAAATGAAGACAAGGCAAACACAAAGAATCAAAAGATTAGAAGAATACTTGAAGTTTGTTTACAGGTCATTGAAAGAAGTTCATTAATATGTTCATGCCTCAGTGAAGAAAAAAGGTTAAAGACTTTCAGGGTTTCTGAAATTATCAAGATTCAGTGTATAAAAATCTAAAAAATTGAAGACATGGTATAGATAGAGGTTAAAAAAGACAGCTGCAGTCTTGATGTTAAACTCACTGAAAGGAGTTCACTTATATGTTCAAACATCAGTGAAGAATAGTGAATGAAGTATTCAAGATTGTAGTAGCAATGAAGACGTTATCTAAAGTACCAAAAAGGATTCCAGTGAAAGTACATTTGTTTATTGAAAGTCAGTGTTCAAAGTGATGAAGTTGTTGCAAGCTTAACAATTTAATCAAGGATATAATACGAAGACCTGAATCGAAACTAGTCGTTTGTGAACCATACCAATTGCACTAGGCGTTAGTGATTTGTGAAAGGAGTCTGAGTATTATAATTAGGAAGATTGTTAAGTGAGGATTCATATCTG
Source organism: Apium graveolens (assembly GCF_009905375.1). Classification (NCBI taxonomy): domain Eukaryota; kingdom Viridiplantae; phylum Streptophyta; class Magnoliopsida; order Apiales; family Apiaceae; genus Apium; species Apium graveolens. Next base: position 288,540,599 of record NC_133652.1, on the reverse strand, counting down.
GATATGGTAGATATATGGTTTATACGAAGACTCAGAGAGAAGAGTAGAAGACGGGACAGTTTAAGGGTTTAAGCGTTCTATAGAAACTAAGTCAAAGTGATCACTACCTTGTAGTAGGAGTCAGTGAGATCATTCTATTGCTTAGCAGGAGCAAGAAAATTGAAGTACAGATTATAACCCAAGTACAAGAATTGGTTTTGACCTAGTAGGAGCAATAGGGAAGAAATGGAAAAAGAAACTAACTTAGAAATGTTTCTTCTACACTCTAGTCGCAAATTAAAGATTTTTCTAAGGCAAAAGACCTTACTAGGGTGAAGGGGTCGTAAGTAAAGGTCCCTAGGCTTCCTTGGTCGCAACTTGGGATTTAAACTAAGTCAAAAATGCATACTAGTGAACCTTGGTCGCAAGTAAGAGCTATACTACGGAGATGGGTCGCAACTTTGGATTTTTCCTAAGGTAACCACTTCCCCTAGGTGGTGTGGTCGCCAGTTAGGTTTTTTTGGAATGCAACTAATGCAAATTCACTCCCTAGAGCATTAAGAAGTCACAAGTAAGCCCTACAAGGGACTAGAGGTCATAACTCATGAATTTGGCTAGGGCAAAGTTCACTTCAAGGCTCCCTGGTCACAAGTAAGAATGCTTGGAATTAATTCTAAGTGCTAAACCTCCTTGTAGTCGCCAGTTAGGAGTTGTGTTGTTAATTCAAATGCTAGACTCTATCCTTGTATGCGCAAGGAACAAGTTTTCTCAGCCACACTTTATTGATTCATTCATTTGATTTATGTGGTAAACAAATGATCACATATGTATATTGAATATAAAGACTACACTACAGTAGCAGATCAAAATGTGTAATTGTTCTGTTCATCTTCTCTCTCACGAGAGTTTATGCAAACAAGAAACAAAGAGAATACAGAGAAGCTCGGCACATTGATATCCGTTTAACTTCTCACCGGAGAAATGTTATAATGCCCGATTTAACTCTTGTATATTCATAGGGGCATTATAATCGTTATCTGGTAATTAGATCCTTATGCATAAAAAAAACTAGATCATTGTATAGAATTTGATTTGTATATCTTTGTAGAAGCAAGAACATTGTTGTTCTTGGATTGTAGTCGGTTAATTTATTTATATTGTTGTTCTTGTATTCCTCGTTTTCCTGTTCCAAACACTATTCACCTCAAGAACACGGAACCACTAACCGAACGCTAAATTATTTATCCGTAAAAGACTCGAAAGAATTTTTTTAATTTAGTGAGTATCGTATTAAATCCCCCCTTCTACGATACTTCGGGACCTAACAATTATCGGTTAATATATTCAAAAATATATATATTGAAATGATGTATGTCAAATATACTTTCTAAAGATACTTTTTCATTATTTTAATATTAGATATTAATAACTTAAATCTCCTGCGATGCACAGGTTTCATTAATATTTAAATAATTTTTTTTTATTAATCATATATTAATTTTAATATATTTATATAAATATATAATAATTATTGATATATAATGAAAATAATAAAAGAATTAGAAAATGAACTATTATCGTAGTTTAGTAGGATAAGTTTTAGTCGTAGTTTAGCGTGACAAGGAGACTATATCTAGTGATTTAGCAATTTAATAGTTAATATGTGTATAATACTATTTATTTATTTTTTTAATAATCAAACTAAGGGGAGAACCGTTGTACCAAAATATACTCCATTCTAATTATTATATTATAGTAAAGATTCATTTTTTGTTGGTGAAAGTTGATTTGACTTTAACTTTGAAATTTTATAAAAAGTCAGTTATTATGTAATTGAGGGAGTATGTATAATAAATGGATAATGTGAAATATCATTTTTATTTGGCTATTATCTTATTTATTTTTATATTATTTTTTCTTTTGTTGAAAAGGGATCAAATAAATTATTAATTAAAAGAAGAATGTTGTGTATGCGCCCTGTTAAAGGGAGAATTTCGTTTAACAGTGTTTTGGAGGTTAATGGCACAAATAAAGATTAAGGGTGGTGTTTCAGGGCGTATGAAGGTGGTGTTTTAGGGCGGGAAGGTTTTGTATGGTGGTGGCTGAGCTTGTATGGTGACTGCTCATAAAATAATAGGAATTTCTTTATTTTCGTCAAGCGTGAACTCATATCTAATACAAGTGCAAACGTACCCTATTTATAGGGATTAAGGCTCACGTATTTCATGGGGAACAAGTTACTTAGGCTAGGGTTCGGGTTTTTTTACCCATGCTAACGCCACACATTTCCTACAATCTTGCGGCATCTTCACATTTCTTCTCGTGATTGTACGAATATTTTGTATCGACCCCGAAATTTACGTACAACCCAATCATCTATAAGTCATAATATTACCCAATGCGAGCCCGCCTGGTCACTTCGGCTCACATGAGCTTTTGTCTGACCAACAAGCTCATGTGATCTCTCAATATCTCACTTGTGCGAGCTCACGAGCCCAGCTCGCATCTGAATGGGTTTCTTCTATTTATATGCAATGCGAGCATCATCTTATGTAATGGGCTTGTATCTCACTAGTCTGAGAATAAAGTAATGCGCGCCTAGCTCGTAGCATTGAGTCATCCTTAACATGACTCATGGGCCATTTTAATGCGTAGCGAGCCCGCCAGCCTGCTAGCCTTCTTCATAAGATAGAGAATCTTTAAAGGATTAGCATATTGTGGATTCGCACACCTCCTTCATTCTAGATGCACCAAATTATATATTTACCCATCCAGCTCTCACTTTTCACACATACATTATCAATTCTTCATTATGCTCGTAATAATCTATTTAAGGCATAAGCCTACAAGTGGGCATAACACGCCCTTAATTGTAGTATACAATATTTGCAATTACACATCTGTATTAGTATGGTATAATTAATATTTGTTTGTTTAAATGTTTTTTTATTAGTTCTTTTAGGAGTAAAGAAAATATATATTATTTTGATAATGTGCAAAAAATTGCTCTACAATTTTTTCTATTTGGGTTATTTAGATACTAGTTTATACCGTGCCATACATAGGCTGATTTATATATAATTTTTAATTGAAAAGATTTTTTAATTTTAAAAAATTGTATTATTGTGTAATGATATTTTTTTGTTATATTAGTAATAATTTTATTTATGCTAAGGCAAAAAATATATTGATAGTAACCATCATATATAACTTAGGTCCAAATTCTTGAAGTTATTATTACATTTTGAGGGTAATCATAAAAATAATAATAAAAAAATAAAGTTAAAGAAAATTAACTATAATTTTAATTGTTATTATTTTAGTATTAATGAACAACAAAATGTTAGTTAAATATTTTTTTATACTCTAATAAATTGTTTTAATTTAAGTTTATTTGTATGTGGGGCATTATTTTTTAACACTTCAATTGAATATGATATCCTGTGTTGCTTTATTATATTTAGGTATAGAAGGGATGTTTCATTATATGGTAAAATATTCATTTAAGACATATTTATTATTAGAAAATGTTGTTGAAATAAAATTACATTTGATTTATGAAATGTTGTTTTATTTTATTATATATTATAGTTAATTTAGATAAATAAATTTTATTAATATTTGTTTTGTTCTTTAATTTAATTTTATTTATAAAACTGTTTAAAAATAGATTTGGAACACAAGTTAATATTTATATTTTTAATTATGTTTTTAGTGTGTTTGTAAAGGATGTGTTCATATAGAAATTTTTACGACTTGCACCAGTTATATTAGTTACTTTTAAAATTTCTAAAAATATTAAAGTAAAAATATTATCAAAAATCTATATTTAAAAAAATGATACAACTTCAACCCGATTATTAATGATTTGTGAATTGTTACTTATATTTATTTTTATTAAGATAATTGTTACTACTTAAGTCCAAATTCTTGAAGCTATTATTACATTTTGAGGGTAAGCATAAAAATAAGAAACAAAAAAACATAAAGTTAAAAATAATTAACTATAATTTTAACTGTTATAATTTTAGTATTATGAACAACGGAACGTTAGTTAAATATTTATTTTATACTATAATAAATTGTTTTAATTTTAAGTTTATTTGTATGTGGAGCATTATTTTTTAACACTTGTGTTGTTTTGTTATATTTACGTATGGAAGACATGTTTCATTGTATGGTAAAATATTCATTTAAGGCATATTTATTATTAGACAATGTTGTTCAAATAAAATTACATTTGATTAATGATTTATATTTAATAGTGTTTACCAAGTTTTTGAATGATGATTTTCTGAAAAAAAATTAATTTTGAATTGAATTGTAACTATAAATATTTTTTATGCAAACAAATAATTTGTATAATGCACTAATCTTATAGAATTATGGTATTGACTAATTTAAGTTATCAAAAAAGTAGGTTATACGGTTAAAATAACAATAATGAAATAATAGGGGAAAGGTTAATGCAAAATTACATAATTAAACAACTACATAACCCAGAGGGTCCTAAACCTATTCGTCAAACAGATATTTGTAATAGCAAAGCATATTTAAGTATAGACAGATTATATGAAAAGATTTCAACTTTAAAGGTTGGTGGAAAGTGGAACCATGGTGAAGGAATATATGTCATGCACCAAAGGCAAAGGTGAAATAGTTAGTCACAAGTTTGAATAAGTCTTTAAGTAGTTTCTAGTCAATGTGTTTCCTACTATTTAGGAATAGTAGTGTTTAGTTTGTTATTTATTTTGTAGGCATGTTTGTGTCACGTTTGTTGCAGTTTGTTTATGCTTGTAAGGATATATATCCCTCATTCAGTTATTAATAAAAGTAGTGTAGTTCTCAGAGTAATATCATTGTGACAACATATGGTATCAGAACTATATACAGAAAGATTAATTTAGAGAGAGAGTGTAAACACAGAGAGAAAAGATTATGAAAACAGATTCTGAGAGAGAGATGACAGAGGCAAATAACAATTTTTCTCAACCTGCCATTCCTAAATTTGATGGAGATTACGATCACTGGAGCATGGTCATGGAACATCTTCTTCGATCTAAGGAGTACTGGATAGTTGTGGAATCATGTTATGATGAACCAGATAAGCAGGAGATGTGGACGGCTGAACGACACAAGTCACTAGAAGATTTGAAGCTGAAAGATTTGAAGGCTAAGAATTATTTATTTCAGTTTCTTGATAAGACGATTCTGAAGACTATATCTCTGAAGGAGACATCCAAGTAGCTTTGGGATTCAATGAAGATGAAATGTCAAGGAAATGCCCGTGTATAGAAGGCACAACTCAATCGTCTTTGCAGGAGTTTTGAAATATTGGAAATGAAGAAGGATGAATCAATTATTGACTATTATTGTCGGGTAATGATTTTTGCCAACAACATGAGAAATTGCGGAGAAAAATTGGATGATTCTAAGATTGTTGAAAAGATCTTAAGAACTCTTACTGAAAAATGGAATTATATTGTTTGCTCAATCGAAGAACTAAATGATAATGATAAGATGTCTGTTGATGCCTTGCAAAGTTCGTTACTTGTTCATGAACAAAAATTCAAGCCTGAAATAGAAGAAGAATAGGCACTTACATACGAAGGAAGATCTAACTCAAGGGGGCGCGGAAGGATCTCATATCGAGGAGGCAGAGGTGGAGGAAGATTTCGGCAATCATATGATAAAGCCAAAGTGGAATGTTACAAATGTCATACTCTTGGGCACTATCAATATGAATGTCCAAAATGGGAGAAAAGGGATAACTATATGGAGTTTGATGAGTCAGAAGAAGTGTTGCTCATGGCATCTGCGGAGATTAATGAAGGTAACTACAATAATTTATGGTTACTTGATTCCGGGTGTAGTAACCATATGTGTGGTGATCGTTCTTTATTTTGTGATATTGATGAGAGTTTTAAGCATACTGTGAGATTGGGAAATAATGCGAAGATGAATGTAGTTGCTAAGGGAAATATAAGATTGTTCTTGAATAATTCCTTCTATGTTGTTACAGAAGTTTTCTATGTGCCTGAGCTTAAGAATCATCTTCTGAGCATTGTTCAGTTACAAGAGAAGGGATTAACAGTCTTTTTTAAGTCAAACAATAGTAAAATCTATCATCCATCAAAAGGTGTGATCATCGAGGTAGCTATGACTACAAATAGAGTTTTTGTATTAGAATTTGAAGCGCGAGTGGAAAAAGGAACTGTGAACTTAGAGGTTTGTCTACATACTTGTCACGATGTGACTAAACTTTGGCATCAAAGGTTTGATCATCTTGGATACAAAGGTCTCAAAACGCTTCAGCATAAGGAAATGGTGACAGGGCTGCCCGAGATTACTGAAATAGAGGAAGTTTTTAATGACCATTTGAAGGGAAAACAACATCGAGATTCTTTTCCGAAAAAGAGTAAATGGAGAGCATCTGAGAAGTTTGAACTTATTCATTTGGATCTATATGGACCAATTTCTCCCATGTCAAATAGCCACAAAAGGTACTTCATTTGTTCTATTGATGATTTTACTTGAAAAGCATGGGTGGAATTTTTTAGTGTCAAATCAGATGCATTTTCTATTTTTAAGTTATTTAAGAGCGATGTAGAGAAAGAAACATGCCTTGCTATTAAATGCTTAAGAACTGACCGTGGTGGAGAATTCAAATCGAATGAATTCAATGTTTTTCGTCAAGAGAATGGAATTCAGAGACACTTAACTGCAACATACACACCACAACAGAATGACGTGGTAGAACAGAAAATCGGACGATGATGAATATGGTAAGATGTTTATTGTCTCAGAAGGGGATGCTTAAAACTTTCTGGCCAGAGGTAGTTAATTGTAGCTTTTATTTATTGAATCGATGTCCTACATTGTCATTAAAGGACATTACACCGAAAGAGGCATAGACTGGAGATAAGCCTTCGGTATCTCATTTTAGAGTATTTGGCAGCATTGCACACGCTCACATTCCTGATGCACAGAGAACAAAACTGGAAGATAAAAGTCGCAGCTGTGTTCTACTAGGAATGATGAAAGGGACAAAAGCTTATTGTCTCCATGATCCAGTTGAGAGAAAGATAATAATCAGTAGAGATGTTATTTTTGAAGAAGATAAGAAATGAATTGGGATAAAAGTTATAACAAGGACAACATTCTTGATTTGGAGTGGGATGGTAATGGAGATCTGCATAATTCAAATGAACCAGGCGAGAATAGTTCAGGTGTCAATAAAAATGAACAAGGGGACAATAATTTAGGTGCTAATGAAAAAACTGAATAAACTCATAGGAATCCAGAAATTTTAGGTGTACGATCAAGCACAAGTGTTATGAATCCAGAAAGTTCAGGTGTACGATCAAGCACAAGAGTTATAAAAACTCATGTATATATGCAAGATTATGCTTCTGGAGAAGAGATTTCTGATGTGGATGCCGAGGTTAATTGGGCACTTTCTGTACACACAGATCCCACAAGCTACGAAGAAGCAGCAGCTGATGAAAAATGGAAGGAAGCCATGGATCGAGAAATAAAATCTATTAAAAAGAAAAACACCTGGTACTTGACGGACCTGCCAGCAGGTGCGAAAAAGATTGGGCTCAAATGGGTTTACAAGATGAAGTTAAATGAGAAGGGTGAGGTAGAATGACACAAAGCTCGCTTGGTTGCTAAAGGGTATGCATAGCAGTATGGGATCGACTATGAAGATGTGTACGCAATTGTGTCACATATGGATACTGTTCGAATGATTCTTGCTTTGGCTACACAAAGAGGATGGGATATGTATCAACTTGACGTCAAATCAGCTTTTCTCCATGAAATTTTGAAGGAGGACGTTTACGTTGAGCAACCAAGAGGTTATGAGGTGAAAAATGCAATGCACAAAGTCTACAAGCTTATTAAGGATTTATATGGACTCAGGCAGTCATCAAGAACATGGTTTGAACGTCTGGAATCTTATTTTGTGAAAGAAGGTTTTGAGGAATGTAATAGAGAGCCAACATTCTTCACTAAGACTAACAGACAAGGTAGGCTTCTAGTTGTTAGTGTTTATATTGATGAATTAATATACGGGGTAGATGATAAAGATATGGTTGCTGAGTTTAAGCAATCAATGATGAATGAATTCAACATGTCTGACCTCGACAAAATAAGATTATTTCTTGCCGTTGAGGTTTCACAACTTAGTGAAGGGATATTTATTAATCAAAGAAAATATGTGCTAGATGTCTTGAAGATGTTTGGTATGGAGCACTGCAATCCTATCCATAATCCAATTGTTCCAGGTTGCAAACTTTTTCGAGATGAAAATGAAGTGGTGGTCGATGGAACTTATTACAGGAAACTGGTGGGTAGCATGATGTATACCACAACCACAAGGCCAGATATTGTGTTTGTAGTTCGTCTGCTCAGTAGATATATGTCGAGACCAACAGAGCTTCATTTGTTGGCTTCCAAAAGAGTTTTACGCTATTTGCAAGGAACTTCTGATTTTGGGTTGTTTTATAAGAAGGATGGAAATAATGAGCTAATTGGATACACCGATAGTGATTATGCTGGGGATAGTGAAGATAGGAAAAGCACCTCGGGCTATGTTCTTATTTTAAGTTCAGCTGTAGTAGCTTGGTCTTCACAAAAGCAGCCCATTTTTACTTTAAGTACAGCTAAAACAGAATTTGTGGCTGCTGCAGCATGTTCAACTCAAGCAATATGGATGAAAAGAATTTTATCTGCACTCGGTTATCAAGGAGATAAAAGCACTATCATATTCTGTGATAATAGCTCAACTATAAAGCTGGCCAGAAATCCAGTTTTCCATGCTAGGAGTAAGCATATTGAGGTGCGTTTTCATTTTCTGCGTGATCTGGAAAACAATGGAATTGTTCAGTTGGTTCACTGTGGTACAAATGATCAAGTTGCTGATGTTTTAACTAAGCCGTTAAAGTTGGAGTCTTTCCGGAAAATGAGAGAGCGGCTAGGAGTTTGTGAAGCCCCTGTAGTAAACTAAATGTATCTGTGACATACAGTTTAGTTTAAGGGAGGGAATGAAATAGTTAGTCACAAGTTTGAATAAGTCTTTAAGTAGTTTCCAGTCAATGTGTTTCCTACTATTTAGGGATAGTAGTGTTTAGTTTGTCATCTATTTTGTAGGCGCGTCTGTGTCACGTTAGTTGGAGTTTGCTTATGCTTGTAAGGATATATAGCCCTCATTTAGTTATCAATAAAAGTAGTGTAGTTCTCAGAGTAATATCATTGTTACAACATAAGGAAAGATTGGATCATTGGTAAGCTTGGAGTAAATCATAGAGCCGGCGGTAGCATCTGGGAAAACCTTTTAATATTTGCAGTGTGAAGATGAGTATGTGTCCAGGTTGTTTGGAGGTTTATATAACTATTAATTACTAATAATTTGTTCTATCCCATATCCATAATTAGTTAATTACCGATTTATCCCTGATGACAAAATCATAAAAATATACCATCAAAACTCTTTACTCCAATTATATATAGGACATAATATAATTTTGTTACTAGCATCGCATTGATATGTAAGACTTGTACAAGTTTCAATTATCTTACACTCATAAATATCGGACCTACAAAAATTATAATTAATATCGACATATTGTTAACTCAAAGATCACATATACCAAAAATACTTATCATAACCAGAATCAGTCTGAAAAGAAAAAAACTGTAAACTCTGCACAATATTTCATAACTCTGTCTAAATAGTCGTTGAGTATAAACTGTCTTGAGTGATATTTTTTATATACTTCAAATAAATTATGAAGGTCTGTCTATTTTATTTTTTACCAAAACCCGTGCAAATTGAAATTCAAAAATCAAAGTCTCTGCCTTACGAAATATTGCTAGAATGTGGCGTATGCCTTGCACGGGTTTTTATACTAGTTCATTATTGAAAAACAAAGACACTAATTTTTGCCTAGTTCAGATGTTTTTGAAAAGAACCTGTTCAATAAAAAAAATTATGACACTCTGCTCATGTCATATTTCCATTTATCATCCCTTATTTTCATTTTTTTTCACAAACTCTGGAACACTACTTCAGTACTTCACTCAACTTTCACTTGTTTTCCTTATTTTTTAAAACTTTAAATTAGGAATTAATTTAAAGATATGTTTTCCTTCATTTTTAAAAAACTTGGAGCAATGGGTTAATTTAAAAACTATTACGATAAAAGCGAACTCTTAATGTAATTCATTATTGAAAAACAAACACACTAATTTTGGCCTAGTTCAGAGGTTTTAATATAGTCCAAACGAAACATGTCGACTTTGGTTCATTCTTCAACACGGGTCATAGGAACAGAAAAGAGAGTTTTTGGGCTATACGAGTTTTGGCTTCAGAGAATTTAGAAAAGTTCTTGGTAGCATCTCGACTAATTGTTCTTTCTCCTCCTGCTCTTCCATGTTCTGTGGATCATGAGAAATACGAAATGTGAAACGAAAAAGATTTCCAAAATATTAATATAAAAAAGAATTTAACTTCAGATAACAGGAAAGCATGTTGCATTTAAACCTCTGTTTAAGTTGCTTGCATTACTATTCCTCATCGCCCTAAGCGAATGCTCCGCTCCCTCTTATCATAGAAGTTGATATCATCCAGCATTGATGTCATTGTTCAATAGTTCTTGAAAATTCTCAGCATTTCTAAACCTTGTTCGAGTCCAATCTGAGAAGATATGCAATATTAATATCCACAAGTATCAGAAATTATCAAGATAAACCTTAACAATAACATAACATTAATGGCAGAAAGGAAATTAGGAATATGGTAAGTACTTTTTTATGCTTTCACTATAAAAATTGTTACTTATAAATGCTCTTGACATCATTATTTTTTGTGAATGATGATTTTTGAATCAGAAAGCCCCTGAGCTAATAGGTCATACAAATGCCGGGTACCTCCTGCAGATCCCTGGTATGTGTTACAGGTATATTAATTCTCTAAACGATAATGTGACTCAGTTGTGTGTCGGGAACATCCTTAATTATGTGCCACTTCACTCGAAAGAACCCATTCCAGTTTTTTCTCTGCCAAAAGTCCAGTGTCTTGACAAAGTCTGCCCTTCCGATCATTTCAGCCACGCCTACAAACTGCCCACCCCTATTGACCTGATATGCAGGACAAGAAATATTAGGCAACACTCATCTGACTAAAATGCAAATATGATATAGACAAGAAGTCAAGAAGAATTTATATAAGACTCCGTAACAGAACTTTACAAACCATTACCGCAAAAAATAGGAAAATTGGACAAACAGGATCAGCTTCACTTGTGTCCTGTTGTGTTTTACAAAAAATGTCATTCAGTTTCCCATTACCATGATTGGTACTTGACTAGACACTGTATTTAATGCTTTTATGTATGTCATCTTCACCAATAGACTTGATGACATAAAACTTGGCATTATCATAGTTTATCCATAAATCTTCTTTATTGTATTGATCTCTTGGTGATAAGATCTGCAGCTCATTGCCTACAACACCTTGAGTATCTGTAGCATCTCTTCGTGGAACGTGAGGACGCTTCTCAATACAATAGACATACCTTTGGTCTTGTGAAAGAAGATATCACCAACATCCTTCCAGCTCATATTGTTAGGCCTTTATTTGACTAAAATGCAAACATCTTATAGGCAATAAAACTTCAAGTCACAGAAGAATTTATATAAAGCTCATTAACAAAACTTTACAAAACCTTTACCCAAAAAATTGGATGAACTGCTTCACTTTTTTATATTGTGTAAGCATCATTCACTTTTCCATTACCATGATTGCCTACACTATATTCAGTGTTTTTATGTATGTAAACTTCACTACTTGGCTTGATGACACTAAGAAGACTCAAAAACTAAAAAAATCAATGCATAAGAATCATCTCATAATTCTAATAGAGGGTTTCTAGAAAACTTCTAAAACTAAAATAACCAACCTAAAAAAATCATCTCACAATTCTAATATAGAATTTCTAGAAAATTTTATATAGGAATCTTACTAAAGTTAAATAAAAACATTGTCATACCAAGATATCATATGAATTGTTTAAAATTCAAAATTACATTAGTCAATGATAAATTATAGTACACCATTGTGCAAGATATACTCATAAAATATATTTCTAAAAATCAATACACTACAAATTTCATGAAAGTGTTAAATATACTGTAACATTGATGTATGGTAAATTAATGATTTTGTGTACCACATACCGGTGAAGTAATTGGAGCATTTTCTTCATTATTTAATATGCTGGATAAGTAATATATCATAACTTAATTGAGTACATCATATAAAAAAATACTATAATACATAGATATATCATACACCAAGATGAGTACCTTTTCTTCTTCTTGATCTATCTCAACAAATTATTTCTCTTCATCTTTCTCATCTAAGCTTCCATTTAGGAGAAATGATTTGTACTCATTTACTAGTATTATTGGTGGCCAGTATATATAACCATGACATGAGATTATATCTTGATAAGTTAAATTGGGGGTTAAGGTGTATTGAATCTAGATTAAAGATTTTTTTGGATTTTTTAAAATCTAAACTATTTAATTTGGATTCTAAAAATTCTTTTAAAATTTACTCGTATTGAATGATGATTGTAAAAAGGTTTTTAAAATATGAGGTATTTAATTTTGATTTGAAAATTTTAATTCAATTTGTATTTTCAAGAATATATTAAATTTTAATGGTTTTGTATTTTATTAAATTGTAGATTTTAATAGATTTTCTTTGTAATTTGTGTGTTTTGAAAGCTTAGAAAAATACTATATATCAACAACTCTTCTAGTAGGATTAAAATCAACAAGTAAAATCATATTAAATAATGGATCATTGTAAATCATACTAAGGGGTACCTTTTACTATGTAAAATAAATTAAATTTGGTTTACCACTACAACTTGACTTTATATTATTGTAATGTATAATATCTTTTAAACTCACATTTCTTTGGTAACCTATAATGTCTTGCACAAATTTACATTTTCATTAAATCAAATAATCCAATCTCCCATCTAATTTACTTCTAATATTAAAGATAACTTCCATAAACTATTTTGTATGTACTAAGTAAAATTTTTACAAATTTAAAATCGAACATTATACTTAAAAAAGAAGTCTAATAATTCTAAGACTAATAATAATAATAATAATAATAATAATAATAATAATAATTATAATAATAACAATAACAATAATAACAATAGTAATAATTTATTTTATTAAAATAATAAAGTGACGGTAGAAATCTAGCACAAAAACAAGTAGCAAACATTATATCTTGCCTACTAGCTGTCAAATATAAAAGTTAACCAACGATGTCTCTATAATTTAAAATGTCCACAGACTTTTCAGTAGTGTTCAATTCAAGTTTAGTGGCAGTGACCATTAGAGTTTTTGTAGATGTGCAATTTATTAAGTCAAACTTCTTTAAAAAGATCATGAATATATTTAGTTTGATTAATGAATATTCCATCACTAACTTGTGACTTGTAAACAAAGTAAGTTACTTCTCTCATCATGCTCATTTCATATTTACTTTGCATCAATTTGTTAAACTTTTTACAAATTTTCTCATCTGTACATCCACATATAATATCATCTTCATAAATCTGACCAAGTACACTAGAGCCATTAAAATTTCTAAAGAAAATATTATTGTCAGCAATACTTCTTGTGAAATTAATTTCTAATAGAAACTTTGACAAAGTATAATAGCAGGGTGTAGTTGCTTGCTTCAATCCATAAAGTGTTTTCAAAAGATAGTGAATATAATCTGGAAAGTTGGGGTCTTCAAAACTTGGAGACTGACTGACATAAACTTCCTCCTCCAAATCTCCATTCAAAAAGACACCTTTGACATCCATTTGATAGAATTTGAAATTGGCATGGGCTGCATAGGCTAGAAAGATTTTGATTGCTTCAAGTCTTGCAACTGGAGCAAATATTTCATCAAAATCTATTCATTCTTGTTGACAATAGCCCTTATCAACCAATCTAACTTTATTTCTTATGAATATGTTTTCTCATCCATCTTTTTTCTAAATACCCATTTGGTGTCAATATAATTCTATCCTTTAGGTTTGGGTACCATCTTCCATACTTTATTTCTTTCAAATTGTTTTAGCTCTTCTTGCATAGCTAAAACCCAATCACGATCCATTAAAGCTTTTTTTACCTTCTTTGGTTCTTCCTGTGACAGAAAACTGCTATATAGATATTGATCTTGAGTTATTTTCCTTGTTTACACTCTAGATATTACATCATCAATGATCAATTCAAAAGGGTGATCTCTTATCCATTTCCTTTGAGGTGGTAGATTAGCTCTAGATGAGGTGGCCCCATTAGTGTCTATTTCATGAGTTTTTGGATCTGTGATTAGAAGATGGGGTTCTGTTAAACGATGATCTAGAGTTATTTTCAACTGATGCTGAATTCTTCCTTTCAATGAATGATGCACTATGCCTCTCAACAGGTGTTGCACTTTGTCTTACAACAGATGCAGTATCTTGTATTTCAACGGATGCTGCATTTTTTCTTTCAACGGATACAGCACTATGTGCATCAACTGTTGTTCCTTCATTTGAAGTTAACTTTGAATATTCTTTTGTCATTATATCTAGATCACTTTTATCATCACTGTCATCGTAATATATCTCAATATCATTAAATTTGAGACTTTCATGGAGACCTTCATGTGTCAGTCCTTCAATATTTTTATCATCAAATACAACATGTACACATTCAATTACAATATTGATTCTCATATTGTAGACTCTATATGCTTTTCCAATAGCATATCCAACAAAGATACCTTCATCAGGTTTGACATCAAACTTTCTATTGTGATCAGTTTAATTCCTTAGAATATAACACTTATATCCAAAGATATGAAGAAAGTTCTGTGTTGATTTCCTATTCTTGAACAGTTGATAAGGAGTCATGCATTTGGCTTGATTAATCAAAGAAAGATTCTGATTGTAGCATGAGTGTTTACAACCTCATCCTAAAAATAATTTGATAACTTTTATTCTTCTAGCCTTTTTCTAGTTGCTTCAATCAATAATCTATTCTTTCTCTCAACCAACCACTCCATTTTGTTGTGGTGTTCTTGCAGCTGAGAACTCATGCATGATTCTATTTTTTTCACAGAATAACCTCATGGTTGAATTTTTGAATTCATGATCTCGAGAAAGTCTTAACTTTTCTGGTCATTCAGGTTCACTTACAACCTGCCCACTCTCGTTGACCAACATGACATGAAGTTTTATGAAAATTTTATTTTACTAAAATACAAATATATTATGAAGAAAAAAATTCTTAAAAGTTAAGAAGAAATATATTATACAAATGCTTACTGAAGGCAAGAGGAAAACTGAAAAACTAGGGTCAGCTTCACCCATGTCATATTGTATTCATGGAAATCATGATTCAGCCTATTACCATGATTGTACTTGGGTGCACATTGTACCTTATACTATTATGAATGTCATATTCACTCATAGACTTTATGACATGAAACTCAACATTATGTAAGTTTGTCAGGAAGTCTTCTTCGTATAAGGTGAGGTTAAGTGTAACACATCATAAACAATTCATCCTAGTCGGCTCAATTAGGTCTAGAAAATAAACTTTAAAACCCACACAAAAAATAAAACTATCTTGAACAAAGTCATAATTTATAATAAAATACTCAATGATTATTTCCATGTATCTAAATAAAAATAAATTAAAACAAAGTGATTTCAAGATTTCTTTTAATTTAGTTACCCTAAAAATCCTAAAATATTAGTTCAAGATAAAATATTTGATGTACTTTGTTAAAATTCAAAATTACTTTAGTTCAAGATAAAATATTTTTCACTATTTTACAAGACATACTGATCAAATGTATTTTATAATTTATCAAAAGTTCAATCTACCTTTAAGTTACTTTGTGATAATATTATATAGTTTAACCATTTTTGCACCACACAACAAGTGTGCCAAAGTTTAGATATGGTATATAGAAAATTAATAAATAAATATGTTTCTAAACAAAAGCTAAAGTGAGAGAAATTAGTACACCACCTAATACCCATGAAAGTGTTAATGTGGTTTAAAATTATATTATTATTGTTTATGTGGTAACTTAATATTATTTATAATAGATAAATATTTTATATATAGTAATTATTATATGGAAGTACCTGTCAATTAATTGGAGGATTTTCTCCATTGTTTACCATTGTTTACCAAATTTGTTACATAATTTTACTGGTAAAAAAATCAACTAAGATAAAAAATTTATTACATCATATTAGATAGAAAACAATATAAAAAAATTCACACAAGTATCTAGTAGAAAATCACACAGTAGTTTAAACATACACCAAGATGAGTACCTTTTTTTCTTCCTTCTCTATCTTGCTCATTAAACAAATTTATGTTCATGGTACTTATGAAAGTATAGTTTTGGGAGAAACTATATCATAGTTTTTACTAGTATACTCATATTATTGGTGGCTAGTATATATAATCATGAAATGATGTTACATTTTGGTATTACATTTTAGTATTGTAGGTGGCCTTACTTTTAATATAAAATTATGTAAAATTTGGCTTTATTAATTTAATTTGGCTTTATATTTTGGTAACATAAAATATCTTCTCCAAAAATTTGTAACTATAATTTGGAGTTATATTTTGGTAACTTACAATATCTTAAATAATGATAATATATAATATCATAAATAATGATAAGAACGGATACTTTTAATGTAACATATAAAATTTACTTATGATCATGATATTATTTCCCATCTAACTTTACTTATCATCGTAAACACAGCTTTGAGTATTTGAAGTAAGGTTTTAACAAATTTAACTAATGCAAAATTTGTGATTTAAGGTCAGAGTAATATGAAGTCTGGATGAAATAGTACTACATCTTTCACAAATGATAAAAATAATAGTAGTAATAATAAAAGAATGAAAAATAATAATAGTAATAATATAATCTTTCAAACTAATTTTTTAGGGTTGTTAGATTAGTGAAAAACTTGAATTTTCTTTTCAACTAATATAATATGAATAATATATCTCAAATTAGGTTAGAGTGTCCAATTTGAATTTGTAAATATTAGTATTTATGTTTTCATTGATAAATGTGCCTATTCAATATTTTGACACAAGACAAAATACTTAGAAATATTTTAAAAAATGAGCGGAATCAATCCACATCTTTGATACTCTATTTTCCCATTTCAAATGGTGAAGAATGATCTCAAGACAACTTTAATTTTTTCAAGATGTATAATATTTGACTATTCTAATTTTAGAGTAGTGAAACTATTTGCATAACATGATGCATAACTTAAAATCTATCATTTAGATATGTAAAAATATTTAACTATTCTTAAATTAGAATACGTAAAGAATACTTGCACAATAATAAGGTTAATGATATTTTACTCCACTAATCTATGTCTAATTTTATTCTATGGCACACTCATGATAACATAACTATTCTATGTCTAATTTTATTCCACTAATCCTTTAATTGTTGCTTCTGCTATTGCTACAAGGCTGATATATTATACCATTTCATTTCACTCTTATCCAACCCCCTCGGCGTTTAAAAGTCTAGGTCTATCCATAAATATCCTACACACAAATGAGAAATTTAAATACAAGAATTTCAAATCACGTTAGCACATAACTCACTTTGCATCTAAACATAAACTTGGTTCTTCAAATGATGGTTCAGTTATATGTGTTTAAATTTGAAAATTATTTCAAAATACGACTTTCATTGACTCATATATATTTGTAAAATAAACAATCTTTCAATATAAAAAAAATCAGGTTTTGAAAGTATATTTAATGAAAGTGGAATAATTTTTCAAGTCTAGACAAGTTCATGTTAGTATAACTAGAACAAACCATGGACTTATTGTTAATAAAATATGAATATTTCAATTAATAACAATATTAATTAATTGTTCCTATAATGATACACTTCTAAAATCTAATTTTTTTAGTACTTTAGTTGACTTCATTATAAATAATCACATTTTGTTTAACTAGTTCTAAATAAAATTAAATGATTAAATGAATGCATAAACTAATTAAACAATTAATTAATTAATTAAAACAGTTATAAATAATTAAATCAAATTTGGATTACCGAAAATCATTTTTTAGTATTAAATTATTTTGTTAATTAATTAAAATAATTAATTAAATAAATTTTTAATTAAAAAGTATTTTTGGAATAAAATAATATAACTTTGATATATTTTAAAATTAAATCATAAAAACAGTTTTTGGATTTAGTATTGTCTTCAACCTTGGATCTAAACCAAGGGCTTGGGGATGAACTTCGCCTAGCTGGCAAGAACATTGCCCTAAATCTCGAGAATCCAAAAAATATTATAGAATCCATTCTATTTTAAATGCCTGGTTCGCTCAAAATAGACCTACAATCTACCGTTTATATGGGTTCTTTAGCTAAAACCATTTCCAACAACGGTGAAACTCGAGTACATCAACAGCCCTGACATAAAATCATCAACACTCGATTTATGATTAAACAATCGAGCCTAAAATGATTTTCCGACAAAAATATGAATTCACTAGATTTTAAACAATAAACAATGATATACATATCGAATATAAGCTAAGGATGCACACAATCTATTACTATAATCAAAACTAACAACTAATACATTGATAATCGAGAAAAAATAAAAATCAAAATAAAAAACTCAATTATACCAATTTTCGCATTCAAACAATTACAAAATATATATGAATAGACTTAAATCAAACGATGTATCATTTATAAAAAAAAAGGTGAATCTATTAATAACATAAAAAAACGTGAACAAACAATCATGAAATATTAACCAAGTTGACCCAAAATGAAAAACATCAATTTTGAGAATTACTTAACCCTATGCAATAATTCTCGGTGCTACTCCAATACTCAGGTGAACATGATGGATGTGGATAAAGCTTTTATTTATGGTGATGGTTGAGCCAAAACTATTGGGGTCTCAACTTTCATAGTAGTGAACGGGAAGATGAGGGGTGTGGTTATAGCCATTTGAACCATTGTTAAATTTATTAAAAGTTTGATTTTAATTCCAATTCTATAACCTTTCCACATACATCGCGAGATGCTACATCTAATTTATGTTAGCGTTTGACGATCAAAATGAAATTTTAGATCTGGTCAATCATATTGATCTCTAATTTAGGGCTCATGACTTTATATGTAATTAAGGTTGAGTTTGGGAGATTTTGTTGAGTATTAAAATCTCCTCTCTTCCTCGTGATGCCTACATACCTATATATATAAAACCTCAATCCCACATAGTTATATTTTATGATTTGCATTGCCTCGTCCAATACTTAAGGGCAATGCACATTTTTTAGATAATAACTCTTGATGACATAATATACTAATTTGATTATGACATATGGTTGTGGTGGTGGAATAAGCTGGAATTCATTGGATATTGGTTTGACATCTCGTGAGTCGAGCCTCTTAAGCTAATACTCATTGGGATGAGCGTTCTCGGCCTCAGCTTTCATAGTTAAGGCTCATTTAGCCAAACTTTATATATTGACACTTATTGGGTTGAGTCTACATGCTCAACATCTAAACAAGTTATGAATATGTGTCCATATCTTCATTGCACCCATGTTCATTTCATTGATAATATCCGACCATGGACTTTCTAGAAGTACATGAGCCTCTACCCACAAGAAAAGCTAAATCTGACCAGGAATCTTTAAGCCTAAAGAGTACGGGCAGTTACTTGGACGCACTCATTGCGTCTACAACGGTGTGGAAACCAAATGGTACTACTACATCGTTCTCATACCAGAGTTCAAGTAAGGTACCTAGAGAATATATGTATATACAACAAAAGTATAAAACACATGGGTTTATTAAACATTCATGAAAAACCCACCAAATGCAACATAACTAATATGGTAGAAAGCTTGTAAAAAATCTTAGTCTCTATAACAAGGTTTAAATTCGCCATAATAAAATTAGTGGATAAGCTTTTAAATAAGCTGAAAATAAGAGAAACATTTACGGGGTCGTAATTCAATAAAAGATAAACGTCCAATGCATGTGAAAGTTGATAACACATACATCCAAAATCTATGAAGAAAATAAACTAAATTCAAAGCTAGAGCTATGTTATATTAAATATTTTATTCAGTATTAATTAATAACTAATACTCTCCATTGAGCGCAATGCGATAACTCAATTCGTAATAGTTTATCATTTGCCATTCTCTTTGAATCTTACTCACCCCGAGATTTGTCATAACATACACCGGCTTGTAACACACGGAACCTAATTATTAGTAAAAAGGGTAAAACTCTCTTGGTTCCCAAAAGATTATCATACTTTCCATTTTTGAATATTTTAAAAAAAATACATTAATGGTCTATTTTTAAAAAGTAATAATTTTTAATATTACAAAAGGCACAATCACCAAATACTTACGATGTCATATATTAGTGGCACATGTCAAGCTAATTAAACCAAATTGAAGTACAAAAATGAAAAAATGAACATCATTGCATCTTAGTTTTATTAGATTATTAGATTATAAATTCCCCATCATCTTACTTTTACGTACAACCCAACATTCTTTACATTTGCAGAATTATTTTATAATATCCCTAATTTACGTAAAATCAATATACATTTTTTTCAACATATGTATACACTTTATACGAGGAGCTTGTTAATCATTACGTAAAATTATTTTTATGTAACCTACAAAACCTCAAATTGAGATATTTATTTACCGGACATGGGTGCTACGCCATTAGCACAAATCTTCTTCCTTGTGTTTATCTACAGGAACAAGCATTTACTAGCATTAAATTCATTAGGCAGGTTTTTATTGGTAACATTATTTATTATTTCTTATTTTTAATGCATCATGGTGATAAAATGTTTGCTTTTGATATTTATCGTGTTCATCTTATCACATTTAAGAGTTTCAAGAACATTTTCTAATCTCGTATAGGTAAAACTTGATATATTCGTGTAAATTTTCTACCAGGCTTTAAGGAGAAAGAATTCAAGCAGATATAAATTCATCTCAATATTATTCTGGATATGTTACACGTGGTGGTAATGGTTATACTAATCACTAATCAATAAAAGTAACGGTTAGTTAGATTGCACGTTTTCTTCTATCCTAGCATCTTTTCCTTTATTATCTTTTAATAGATTTGTAGCTAAGTACTTGTAGAAATAAGTGATCCCCGGAACACGATGCCTAGTATTCGCTTTTGTTATCAATATTGGGAATATATGAAAGTGGCTGAGCTAGGGTCGAAACGTGAAGGGGTTTGACACCAACAAGAATTCACAATACAACTAAACAACACAACAAGCAAAACTATACTACCTAACTCTTGGATTAAAGGATTAGCTACTAATGATAAGTTAAAGAAGATATAAATTTAAATTGCAAACCATGAGTGTAGGAATTTAAGCATAAAATATAACTCGAAAAATTCTTTTGGAATGTGGATGAATTCTTCCACTCCTTGTTGCAATCTCCCTCTCAAGTTGCTTCTATCCGTTCTCTGAAGAATACAACTAACTTTTTTCCATACTATATTATGTTCTAATATTCTATATATAATATGTAAGATCTAATTTATAATAAAGAGTTTTTAATGTCTTTCGCAAATTAAATTGGATTTTAATGTAAAATTCATAAGTTGTCTTCCAGGCCTAATTCTGGGTTGCTCCAGTTGGATTTTTGATGTGCCAATTTATTGATGTGTATTTTTAGAAGTTTGTTTCATTCTCAGGGAAGGACTGACACCAATTTCAAGTATTCTATCTCTTAAAGTTCATAAGTGTGGAGAATAATTTTGTGTGTGTTTTAACTATCCACTAATTTAATCTAATAAATAAATAAAAAATATATAATATATATGAGTGAAATAATCCAAGAATGAGGGCTCCTCAATGGTTATCCTCAATGTATAATTTGTGTCTCTTATTTTATTATCCTTTCAATGTTTATAAAATCATTTCCTAAGGTAGATTATAGTCCATGCAATTATCCTTTTAATGTTTATAAAATCCTTTCCTAAGGTAGATAATAGTGCATGCAATTTAAGTTTTGGCCGATAATTACGACAATTTTATGTATTATTTTAAAAAAATAAAAATCCTTTTAAAAGAGAATTAGATATTTTTTCTAATGATACTAGTTTTAAAATTTATTTAATTATATAATATGCATAATTTGTAGTCAAAGTTTAAACATGACACATAATATGAGATTGGGGGAGTATGCAACACGTAAATTCAAGATATTAGAACCCAGTCAACATTCAAAATCTAAGGGTTCTTCCTAGAAGTGCATGAAAGATTTCTAGAGTCTAGGAAGCTAGATTCAATTTCTAGGACTCGAGAAACGGTCTCAAGGAGTTGAAGGTAGTTTATTGATCCTATAAAGAGTTTCTTGGCGCTAACATGTGTTTATGCCGTAAAGTTTCTACCATTTAATTTTGCTATAACTTCTAAAAGTTGTTCATCATACGCTGTTTTGGTGTTACTATTTAAACGACTTCATTAATATGGAATTTTTATATTATATTATACTATCAAAAGAACTTAGTTTTGAGTCAACATTAAGTATTACCTATATCATGGAAATTGGAGATCGAAGTGTAGAGTTGATAGAAAAATGAATAAATGTTGATAATAGAGAAGTGTTAATCCGAAACAATCTAAGAGTTGAATTACAGAAGTGGGTTGAATGTATATCTTGATTTCTTCTCGATTTTAAGAACTTCTTACAGATATAAATATATCAGTGTTAAATATGCAAAAGTGCGGAATGAAATATAACAAACTATTCAAACACAGAGTAATTAAACACAAGGATTAAAAACTTTCTGGTGGATTGAACTTATCCACCAGAGATATATATATTTATTTCGAGAACTCTGTGATACAGCCTTTTCTATTTCTCTAATTTATTACTAAATTTACTACTAGCCACTCTTGGTTTACATATTACCAAGTTACAAGTGAATAAGACAAACTAATAAAATAAAATATTTCTTTGCCTAATCACATGCTTCTTCATTTCTCCATTCAGTATCATTGATTTTCTTCAGGTAAGCATGGAAATGGAAATGCTTCTTTATTCTCTGAAACCTGTAAATAGGCTACCACATTCCATTTGTATACAATCAACCCATATGAATGTCAACTCACTATCAACTGCTTTTTGAATTTGATCATCCTTTGGAACTCTGTTTAATCATCCATTCAGACTTTGTTGATCATCCGTTGAGAGTCTAGTTGATCATTCGTTGAAAATCTAGTTGATCATCCGTTGAAAATCTAGTTGATCATCCGGTGAAACCTTGTGGAACAATCGTTGAGACCATCTTCATGGAAGGTAACTCTATTTCACTTATACAATATTACAAGGCAATCAATATTTACAATTAGCCAACATATCTTGCATATCAATCTAGTAGTCAACATGACTTAGAATATCCTATAACTTATAGTTCTCTAAGGCATTACAGTATGCATGAATGTGTTACAAAACTTATTAAAAACATAAGCTACTCTCTCAATGGATGACATAGTAGATTATCCGTTGAGAGCTACAAAATACACTTAATTAAATGTACTAAGGTGTTTTGATTAGCTTATCATCAAGCCTACGACATATTCCTAACAATGTCCCCCAATTTATGTCTACTGGGATTATAGGCATAAATTTAGAGGAACTTGATGAAAACAGAATACCTCTTTACTTAGAGATTATTCAACAGTAGATAAAACTTACAAGTGCTGCAAATTTATTGAAAATTGTACAAAAGAAGGTTCATAGAAAATCTCACAAGCCATTTTTAAGGTGCTCCTCTAAACTGAGCAAGTTAATATTTTCTTCTTGAATGTTTAGTCCTCTTTCCCAGTTCTTTATTATTCTCTTCAATCTGGTGTTGAAGTTGTCTGTAGAACTTGGATTCATCTTCATTTGATTGATCGAGCATCTCATGCATTT
The DNA here is from genome assembly GCF_009905375.1 of Apium graveolens. Lineage (NCBI taxonomy): Eukaryota > Viridiplantae > Streptophyta > Magnoliopsida > Apiales > Apiaceae > Apium > Apium graveolens. The sequence goes on along the minus strand of NC_133652.1, from coordinate 288,516,506 downwards.
CCTTGAGAGTTTCATTTATTGATATCTTTAGCTGATCTTCTAATCTGAAGAATCTTCTTATTTTCTTTTCATCCTTGAACTCCATTAACCAGTGTGGCTTCAAATGCACTCTATTCCCATTGTAAGGAATGGTCAAGACTATTGGGTGTGCATTTGGCTCTCTCCTGCTATGTCTTATTTTTTCAATCTGATTATCTCCTTTTTGGAAACAATGTTAAAGCCAAGATTTTGTTGATTGAGGAGAATATCTTCACTAAGACAGAGTAGCCTTCATTGAGAATCCTGTGAAGAGGCCAAGTAAACTTTTTTCCACCCTTGTATCTGAACACACGTCTTTTTAGGAACCTGTTGTGGGCATTAATTGCTCTCACTTTATCTAGCTTGTCCAGATAGAGATTAATGTATGAAAACTCCTTTATATCACAGATAAATAGTTGATCTCCTTTGTTGACTTTTGGTTTGGGTTTGGATAGATTTTTGGATTTGAATGGAACTGGCTTGACTGGATTTCTTGGTTTGGACTTTCTTCTTTTGGCTGAGGTAGATGGAATTGGGAGGTTAAGATCAGTAATTGGTAGGCATTCCCAGTCTATTGGTTCATCCTTAGGAATTATTGGTTCACCATGGAAATTCACATCAGAATAAACCTTAAATTCAGCTTGCTCCATTGTGGGCAAGGTTGGTTAATTTGAAGTAGTAGACTGGGTAGGCTCAGGTTCATCTTCTTTCTCTTCTTCTTCTCAAAAATCCAGCTTCCTTTTGGCGGTTTCCTTTCTCATCCTTTTCATAATTTTCTGCTTTGGTTCCTCCAGATTCTCAGTTTTAGTGATAGTGGCAGGTTTCTCAGCTTCCGATTTGGTAGCAACCTTTTTAGCCTTTTTCTTAGCTTTTAAGGTAGCCTGCTTTTTCTGATTCTTAAGTCTCGGCTTTTCTTTTGTTTTGGCTTCTGCAAATTGTGGATGTCCAGCCATCACACAAATTTCTTTTCCATGTCCGTAGACTTTCGCTATCCTTTTCTTTAAAACTGAATCTCTTGGATCTTTGATGTGAACAATAGAATGAACAAGCAATTTCTTTTCATCTAGCAGAGGAGTTGCATAGACTAGATCCAAAGGATTCATGGTAGAATGTTTTGATGAATGCTTCTTGGTCTTCAAAATTAAATTGGCCTCTAACTGTCTTCTAGCAGAGATTTGACCTCTCTCAATGTTCCTCAAGCTCATTTCACTAATACGAATTTATCTTAGTTGAGTGAAGTGTTTCACAGATTTTTCTTGTTTTGCAACTGGACTAAAAACATTTTCAATCTTCTCATCCATTTGCTTTATTTATTCATTCAGCCTGAGCTCAGCTGCTGCAATACTGATCAAATCAATGCCATCTAGAACTGGTGGCTTTGAGAAAGTAATGACTGGAACAATTACTTTGCTGACTTGAATTTGCATATCCTTCCCCCCCTCACTAACTTGAGTAATTGCATCTTTCTCCCCCTTTTTTTATCATCAAGTTGTGCAAGGTTGGAAGTCTGAACAACCACCAATTTTAGTAGTAATTGAGTTTGAGTTTGTTTGTTGGAAAGGATTTCAGCAACTAAGTCTTCAACTTTAGACAGTCTTGAACCCAGATTATCAACCTTTTTATTCAAGTCATACTCTTTCCCGAGATTTTGATTGAAACCGGTCATTGTTGTATCAGGAAGTTTAACATCCAGTTTCTTATAGAGATCTTCCTTGACTTTAGTAAAATCATGTTTCAGTACATCTACAGTTTGATGATTTTGAAGAGCTTGAATTCTATGTAACTATAGAGAATCCAGATGGGTTTGCAGAAGTTTCTTGGTGCTGGTATTGTTGGTGGCTTGAATAGCATCTTTAGTTTCATGAACTAGTTTGAATAAGATTGACTTGAAATGATGAAGACTGCTATCTTTTGAGAATATCCAATCTGGAGTTCAAGTCTCTCCCATCATCCTCTTCAAGAAAGTAACCACCAAAAGAATCACTAGAGGCTGCAAAATTATACTCAAAATCCTCACCAGTTGTGGAAGGAAGTGAGTTGATTGCATCTTTGGCCCTTAGCATGAAAGCTGTTGTATGCACCAAGTTTAATGCTCTCTCAGCAGCCTCATTGCCCCGTTCAGGTAAAATTTGATAAGCTGGAATAGGATGAGTAAATGCCTCAGCTTCAAAAGAAATAGAGTCTAAAACACCTTAATATTCTTGCTGAAATATCTGCTTTTTTTCAGCCTCATTGGCATCCCTTAACTCACTAACAATGGTCTCTTCCAATTCTTCATTTGTACCTGCTTTTCTCTCATGATCTCTCTTTTCTTGCATCAAGGGCTCCCCTTGGCTTCCCACCCTTACACCCCCAACTTCACCATCTAAGGTAGGACTCCTCTCACTCACTCTTGCCATGCTGGAAGAAATAACATGCACTTTTTCACTCATTCTCTCCCTTTTCCTGAGAGCAACTCAACCTCTCACTCAGTTCACTCCCTTCCCTCAATCCTAGTAGTGATTGAACTACTACTAAGTCATCTACACTTGTAACCTTTGTGGAAATTTCAAGTGGTGTATAGACTTTCAACGGATGAGTGACATCCGTCGAAATAGTAAATTCAACGGATAATTATTGTTAAGCACATCTGTCGAGAGACAATCACTAGTCGGCGGATGAAAAATATTCGTCGAGTGAGTAGAAATGATAGCGTTTGGAGTATAAGCTACTGTAGAATCTGTGGTGATTGATTTGAGATTATCCACAGATTTCTCAGTATTTTCAGAAAGGAATGGCAAGTGAGCCAACAAATCATTTAATAAGAATTTTGTGCAAATGTCTTATTAGTATATTGTGCAAATAAGTTATGTGCATGCATAACAGGAATTTGTTGTGTGGGCATATTGGAAAATGGGGAATGTGCATATATGGGTGCAGTCATGGCAGATTTGCAATTAACAGACAAGTGATTAACACTACCACACTTAACACAGATTTTTCTAGGTTTATATTTATCAAGTGTGTAGTTGTTATGTTTTTTAATTCCCACTTTCCCATTCTTGTTGATTTTTCTCTTAGATTCTAGTTTGACCTCCATTTTCTCCAGTCTGTCATTTAGTTGCTTCATTGACAAATGTCCCACATTGACTCTTTTGTTCTCTTTACCTTGACTTGATTCTCCTGTAATAAAGTTCTTAGAAACTGATCCATATTTCTCATTGAGTTTAGCTAGATTGGCTTTGCTAACCGGATTTTTCTCACTCGACGGATGTGGTTCTTTATCTTTCCACGGATAAGTCCTTTTATCTTCGGATGAATAATCTTCATTATCCGTTACATCCACATCCGTTGAAAGTCCTTTTATCAACCCGGGATCTAGTTTCTCCTTGCTCTTTTTCTAGGCTTCTTCAAAAAATGACTCTATGCCTTATTCATTCTGATCTATATGGACCAATTTCTCCTAATGTCAAAAAGCCACAAAAGGTACTTCATTTGTTTTATTGATGATTTTACTTGAAAAGCATGGGTGGAATTTTTTAGTGTCAAATCAGATGCATTTTCTGTTTTTAAGTTATTTAAGAGCGATGTAGAGAAAGAAACATGTCTTTCTATTAAATGCTTAAGAACTGACCGTGGTGGAGAATTCAAATCGAATGAATTCAATGTTTTTCGTCAAGAGAATGGAATTCGGAGACACTTAACTGCAGCATACACACCACAACAGAATGACGTGGTAGAACAGAAAATCGGACAATGATGAATATGGTAAGATGTTTATTGTCTCAGAAGGGGATGCTTAAAACTTTCTGGACAGAGGTAGTTAATTGTAGCTTTTATTTATTGAATCGATGTCCTACATTGTCATTAAAGGACATTACACCGAAAGAGGCATAGACTGGAGATAAGCCTTCGGTATCTCATTTTAGAGTATTTGGCAGCATTGCACACACTCACATTCCTGATGCACAGAGAACAAAACTGGAAGATAAAAGTCGCAGCTGTGTTCTACTAGGAATGATGAAAGGGACAAAAGCTTATTGTCTCTATGATCCAGTTGAGAGAAAGATAATAATCAGTAGAGATGTTATTTTTGAAGAAGATAAGAAATGAATTGGGATAAAAGTTATAACAAGGACAACATTCTTGATTTGGAGTGGGATGGTAATGGAGAGCTGCATAATTCAAATGAACCAGGGGAGAATAGTTCAGGTGTCAATGTAAATGAACAAGGGGACAATAGTTTAGGTGCTAACGAAAAAACTGAAGAAACTCATAGGAATCCAGAAATTTCAGGTGTACGATCAAGCACAAGAGTTATGAATCCAGAAAGTTCAGGTGTACGATCAAGCACAAGAGTTATAAAAACTCATGTATATATGGAAGATTATACTTCTGGAGAAGAGATTTCTGATGTGGATGCCGAGGTTAATTGGGCACTTTCTGTACACACAGATCCCACAAGCTACGAAGAAGCAGCAGCTGATGAAAAATGGAAGGAAGCCATGGATCGAGAAATAAATCTATTAAAAAGAACAACACCTGGTACTTGACGGACCTGCCAGCAGGTGCGAAAAAGATTGGGCTCAAATGGGTTTACAAGACGAAGTTAAATGAGAAGGGTGAGGTAGAATGACACAAAGCTCGCTTGGTTGTTAAAGGGTATGCATAGCAGTATGTGATCGACTATGAAGATGTGTACGCAATTGTGTCACATATGGATACTGTTTGAATGATTCTCGCTTTGGCTACACAAAGAGGATGGGATATGTATCAACTTGACGTCAAATCAGCTTTTCTCCACGGAATTTTGAAGGAGGACGTTTACGTTGAGCAACCAAGAGGTTATGAGGTGAAAAATGCAATGCACAAAGTCTACAAGCTTATTAAGGATTTATATGGACTCAGGCAGTCATCAAGAACATGGTTTGAACGTCTGGAATCTTATTTTGTGAAAGAAGGTTTTGAGGAATGTAATAGAAAGCCAACACTCTTCACTAAGACTAACAGACAAGGTAGGCTTCTAGTTATTAGTGTTTATGTTGATGATTTAATATACGGGGTAGATGATAAAAACATGGTTGCTGAGTTTAAGCAATCAATGATGAATGAATTCAACATGTTTGACCTCGGCAAAATAAGATTATTTCTTGCCGTTGGGGTTTCACAACTTAGTGAAGGGATATTTATTAATCAAAGAAAATATATGCTAGATGTCTTGAAGAAGTTTGGTATGGACCACTGCAATCCTATCCATAATCCAATAGTTCCAGGTTGCAAACTTTTTCGAGATGAAAATGAAGTGGTGGTCGATGGAACTTATTACAGGAAACTGGTGGGTAGCATGATGTATACCACAACTACAAGGCCAGATATTGTGTTTGTAGTTCGTCTGCTCAATAGAGATATGTCGAGACCAACAGAGCTTCATTTGTTGGCTGCCAAAAGAGTTGTACGCTATTTACAAGGAACTTCTGATTTTAGGTTGTTTTATAAGAAGGATGGAAATAATGAGCTAATTGGATACACCGATAGTGATTATGCTGGGGATAGTGAAGATAGGAAAAGCACCTCGGGCTATGTTTTGATTTTAAGTTCAGCTGTAGTAGCTTGGTCTTCACAAAAGCAGCCCATTTTAACTTTATGTACAGCTGAAGCAGAATTTGTGGCTGCTGCAGCATGTTCAACTCAAGCAATAGGGATGAAAAGAATTTTATCTGCACTCGGTTATCAAGGAGATGAAAGCACTATCATATTCTGTGATAATAGCTCAACTATAAAGCTGGCCAGAAATCTAGTTTTCCATACTAGGAGTAAGCATATTGAGGTGCGTTTTCATTTTCTGCGTGATCTGGAAAACAATGGAATTGTTCAGTTGGTTCACTGTGGTACAAATGATCAAGTTGCTGATGTTTTAACTAAGCCATTAAAGTTGGAGTCTTTTCGGAAAATGGGAGAGCGGCTAGGAGTTTGTGAAGCCCCTGTAGTAAACTAAATGTATCCGTGACATACAGTTTAGTTTAAGGGAGGGAATGAAATAGTTAGTCACCAGTTTGAATAAGTCTTTAAGTAGTTTCCAGTCAATGTGTTTCCTACTATTTAGGGATAGTAGTGTTTAGTTTGTCATCTATTTTGTAGGCGCACCTGTGTCACGTTAGTTGGAGTTTGCTTATGCTTGTAAGGATATATAACCCTCATTTAGTTATCAATAAAAGTAGTGTAGTTCTCAGAGTAATATCATTGTTACAACATTAGGAAGGATTGGATCATTGGTAAGCTTGGAGCAAATCATAGAGCCGGCGGTAGCATCTGGGAAAACCTTTTAATATTTGCAGTGTGAAGATCAGTGTATGTCCAGGTTGTTTGGAGGTTTGTATAACTGTTGATTACTAATAATTTGTTCTATCCCATATCCATAATTAGTTAATTACCGATTTATCCCTGATGACAAAATCATAAAAATATACCATCAAAACTCTTTACTCCAATTATATATAGGATATAATATAATTTGGTTACTAGCATCGCATTGATATGTAAGACTTGTACAATTTTCAATTATCTTACACTCATAAATATCGGACCTACAAAAATTATAATTAATATCGACATATTGTTAACTCAAAGATCACATATACCCAAAATACTTATCATAACCAGAATCAGTCTGAAAAGAAAAAAACTGTAAACTCTGCACAATATTTCATAACTCTGTCTAAACAATCATTGAGTATAAACTGTTTTGAGTGATTTTTTTATATACTTCAAATAAATTATGAAGGTCTGTCTATTTTCTTTTTTACCAAAACCCGTGCAAATTGAAATTCAAAAATCAAAGTCTCTGCCTTACGAAATATTGCTAGAATGTGGCCTATGCCTTACACGGATTTTTATACTAGTTCATTATTGAAAAACAAAGACACTAATTTTTGCCTAGTTCAGAGGTTTTTGAAAAGAACTGTTCAATAAAAAAATTATGACACTCTGCTCATGTCATATTTCCATTTATCATCCCTTATTTTCATTTTTTTCACAAACTCTGGAACACTACTTCAGTACTTCACTCAACTTTCACTTGTTTTCCTTATTTTTTAAAACTTTAAATCAGGAATTAATTTAAAGATATGTTTTCCTTCATTTTTAAAAAACTTGGAGCAAGGGGTTAATTTAAAAACTATTATGATAAAAGCGAACTCTTAATGTAATTCGTTATTGAAAAACAAACACACTAATTTTGGCCTAGTTCAGAGGTTTTTGAAAATAACCTGTTCCATAAAAAAGTCATGGCACTCTACTCGTGGAAAAAGAAATTTACTCTACTGGAGGATAAAGAAATTAATAAAACTTGTGTCCTTACTCTTAGTATAATAAAATAAAGGACTCAAAGGTAAAGAAACAACTTTATCACAAACAAGAAATGCTAGAAAAATATATGTATCCATGAAGGTGCAGCTGGCCTCCATCTAACAATGGCCAAAATGGTCTCGGCACACACATGAAAATTAGCTAAACACACATGTTTGCAGCGAAAATGTTCTTCCTTTGTAATTTTGATAATGCTAAAATAAATAGCCTATATATAGGCTGAATAAACACCAAGTCACTATTATTAATCCACTACTACAACTGCATCAGTTAATAAGCAGGGATAATACCGCCTACTGACTAAAGAAATTCAGAAAAATATATAAATTAATATAGTCCAAACGAAACATGTCGACTTTGGTTCATTCTTCAACACGGGTCATAGGAATAGAAAAGAGAGTTTTTGGGCTATACGAGTTTTGGCTTCAGAGAATTTAGAAAAGTTCTTGGTAGCATCTCGACTAATTGTTCTTTCTCCTCCTGCTCTTCCATGTTCTGTGGATCATGAGAAATACGAAATGTGAAACAAAAAAGATTTCCAAAATGTTAATATAAAAAAGAATTTAACTTCAGATAACAGGAAAACATGTTGCATTTAAACCTCTGTTTAAGTTGCTTGCATTACTATTCCTCATCGCCCTAAGCGAATGCTCCCCTCCCTCTTATCATAGAAGTTGATATCATCCAGCATTGATGTCATTGTTGAATAGTTCTTGAAAATTCTCAGCATTTCTAAACCTTGTTTGAGTCCAATCTGAGAAGATATGCAATATTAATATCCACAAGTATCAGAAATTATCAAGATAAACCTTAACAATATTAGGAATATGGTAAGTACTTTTTTATGCTTTCACTATAAAAATTGTTACTTATAAATGCTCTTGACATCATTATTTTTTGTGAATGATGATTTTTGAATCAGAGAGCCCCTGAGCTAATATGTCATACAAATGCCGGGTACCTCCTGCAGATCCCTGGTATGTGTTACAGGTATATTAATTCTCTAAACGATAATGTGACTCAGTTGTGTGTTGGGAACATCCTTAATTATGTGCCACTTCACTCGAAAGAACCCATTCCAGTTTTTGCTCTGCCAAAAGTCCAATGTCTTGACAAAGTCTGCCCTTCCGATCATTTCAGCCACGCCTACAAACTGCCCACCCCTATTGACCTGATATGCAGGACAAGAAATATTAGGCAACACTCATCTGACTAAAATACAAATATGATATAGACAAGAAGTCAGGAAGAACTTATATAAGACTCCGTAACAGAACTTTACAAACCATTACCGCAAAAAATAGGAAAATTGGACAAACAGGATCAGCTTCACTTGTGTCCTGTTGTGTTTTACAAAAAATGTCATTCAGTTTCCCATTACCATGATTGGTACTTGACTAGACACTGTATTTAATGCTTTTATGTATGTCATCTTCACCAATATATTTGATGACATAAAACTTGGCATTATCATAGTTTGTCCAGAAATCTTCTTTATTATATTGATCTCTTGGTGATAAGATCTGTAGCTCATTGCCTACAACACCTTCAGTATGTGTAGCATCTCTTCGTGGAACGGGAGGACGCTTCTCAATACAATAGACATACCTTTGGTCTTGTGAAAGAAGATATGTGCATATTCACCTTCCAATGCTAATATTTGTCTTTGTCCAAGAATGGGATCTTCACACCAACGTCCTTCCAGCTCATGTTGTTAGGCCTTTATTTGAATAAAATGCAAACATCTTATAGGCAATAAAATTTCAAGTCACAGAAGAATTTATATAAGGCTCATTAAAAAAACTTTACAAAACCTTTACCCAAAAAATTGGATGAACTGCTTCACTTTTTTATATTGTGTAAGCATCATTCACTTTTCCATTACCATGATTGCCTACACTATATTCAGTGTTTTTATGTATGTAACCTTCACTACTTGGCTTGATGACACTAAGAAGACTCTAAAACTAAAAAAATCAATGCATAAGAATCATCTCATAATTCTAATAAGGGTTTCTAGAAAACTTCTAAAACTAAAATAACCTACCTAAAAAAATCATCTCACAATTCTAATATAGAATTTCTAGAAAATTTTATATAGGAATCTTACTAAAGTTAAATAAAAACATTGTCATACCAAGATATCATATGAATTGTTTAAAATTCAAAACTACATTAGTGAATGATAAATTATAGTTCACCATTGTGCAAGATATACTCATAAAATATATTTCTAAAAATCAATATACTATAAATTTCATGAAAGTGTTAAATATACTGTAACATTGATGTATGGTAAATTAATGATTTTGTGTACCACATACCGGTGAAGTAATTGGAGCATTTTCTTCATTATTTAATCTGCTGGATAAGTAATATATCATAACTTAATTGAGTACATCAAATAAAAAAAATACTATAATACATAGATATATCATACACCAAGATGAGTACCTTTTCTTCTTCTTGATCTATCTCAACGAATTATTTCTCTTCATCTTTCTCATCTAAGCTTCCATTTAGGAGAAATGATTTGTACTCATTTACTAGTATTATTGGTGGCCAGTATATATAACCATGACATGAGATTATATCTTGATAAGTTAAATTGGGGGTTAAGGTGTATTGAATCTAGATTAAGGATGTTTTTGGATTTTTTAAAATCTAAACTATTTAATTTGGATTCTAAAAATTCTTTTAAAATTTACTCGTATTGAATGAGGATTGTAAAAAGGTTTTTAAAATAAGAGGTATTTAATTTTGATTTGAAATTTTTTATTCAATTTGTATTTTCAAGAATATATTAAAATTTGATGGTTTTGTATTTTATTAAATTGTAGATTTTAATAGATTTTCTTTGTAATTTGTGTGTTTTGAAAGCTTAGAAAAATACTATATATCAACAACTCTTCTAGTAGGATTAAAATCAAGGAGTAAAATCATATTAAATAATGGATCATTGTAAATCATACTAAGGGGTACCTTTTACTATGTAAGATAAATTAAATTTGGTTTACCACTACAACTTGACTTTATATTATTGTAATGTATAATATCTTTTAAACTCACATTTCTTTGGTAACCTATAATGTCTTGCACAAATTTACATTTTCCTATAATCAAATAATCCAATATCCCATCTAATTTACTTCTAATATTAAAGATAACTTCCATAAACTATTTTGTATGTACTAAGTAAAATTTTTACAAATTTAAAATCCAACATTATACTTAAAAAAGAAGTCTAATAATTCTAAGACTAATAATAATAATAATAATAATAATAATAATAACAATAATAACAATAGTAATAATTTATTTTATTAAAATAATAAAGTGACGGTAGAAATCTACCACAAAAATAAGTAGCAAACATTATATCTTGCCTACTAGCTGTGAAATATAAAAGTTAACCAACGATGTCTCTATAATTTAAAATGTCCACAGACTTTTCAGTAGTGTTCAATTCAAGTTTAGTGGCAATGACCATTAGAGTTTTTGCAGATGTGCAATTTATTAAGTCAAACTTCTTTAAAAAGATCATGAATATATTTTGTTTAATTAATGAATATTCCATCACTAACTTGCTTGACTTGTAAACAAAGAAAGTAAGTTACTTCTCTCATCATGCTCATTTCATATTTACTTTGCATCAATTTGGCAAACTTTTTACAAATTTTCTCATCTGTACATCCACATATAATATCATCTACATAAATCTGACCAAGTACACTAGAGCCATTAAAATTTCTAAAGAAAATATTATTGTCAGCAATACCTCTTGTGAAATTAATTTCTAATAGAAACTTTGACAAAGTATAATAGCACGGTGTAGTTGCTTGCTTCAATCCATAAAGTGTTTTGAAAAGATAGTGAACATAATCTCGAAAGTTGGGGCGTTCAAAACTTGAAGACTGACTGACATAAACTTCCTCCTCCAAATCTCCATTCAGAAAAACACCTTTGACATCCATTTGATAGAATTTGAAATTGGCATGGGCTGCATAGGCTATTGCTTCAAGTCTTGCAACTGGAGCAAATATTTCATCAAAATCTATTCATTCTTGTTGACAATAGCCCTTATCAACCAATCTAACTTTATTTCTTATGAATATGTTTTCTCATCCATCTTTTTTCTAAATACCCATTTGGTGTCAATAGAATTCTATCCTTTAGGTTTGGGTACCATCTTCCATACTTTATTTCTTTCAAATTGTTTTAGCTCTTCTTGCATAGCTAAAACCCAATCACGATCCATTAAAGCTTTTTTTACCTTCTTTGGTTCTTCCTGTGACAAAAGTTGCTATATAGACATTGATCTTGAGGTATTTTCCTTGTTCGCACTCTAGATATTACATCATGAATGATCAATTCAAAAGGGTGATCTCTTATCCATTTCCTTTGAGGTGGTAGATTAGCTCTAGACGAGGTGGCCCCATTAGTGTCTATTTCATGAGTTTGTGGATGTGTGATTAGAAGATGGGGTTTTGTTAAACAATGATCTAGAGTTATTTTCGACGGATGCTGAATTCTTCCTTTCAATGAATGATGCACTATGCCTCTCAACAGATGTTGCACTTTGTCTTACAACAGATGCAGTATCTTGTATTTCAACGGATGCTACATTTTTTCTTTCAATGGATACAGCACTATGTGCATCAACTGTTGTTCCTTAATTTAAAGTTACTTTGAATATTCTTTTGTCATTATATCTAGATCACTTTTATCATCACTGTCATCATAATATATCTCAATATCATTAAACTTGAGACTTTCATGGAGACCTTCATGTGTCAGTCCTTCAATATTTTTATCATCAAATACAACATGTACACATTCAATTACAATATTGATTCTCATATTGTAGACTCTATATGCTTTTCCAATAGCATATCCAACAAAGATACCTTCATCAGGTTTGACATCAAACTTTCCATTGTGATGAGTTTAATTCCTTAGAATATAACACTTACATCCAAAGATATGAACAAAGTTCTGTGTTGGCTTCCTATTCTTGAACAGTTGATAAGGAGTCATGCATTTGGCTTGATTAATCAAAGAAAGATTCTGAGTATAGCATGAGTGTTTACAGCCACATCCTAAAAATAAGTTGATAACTTTTATTCTTCTACCCTTTTTCTAGTTGCTTCAATCAATAATCTATTCTTTCTCTCAACCAACCACTCCATTTTGTTGTGGTATTCTTGCAGCTGAGAACTCATGCATGATTCTATTTTTTTCACAGAATAACCTCATGGTTGAATTTTTGAATTCATGATCTTGAGAAAGTCTTAACTTTTCTCGTCATTCAGGTTCACTTACAACCTGCCCACTCTCGTTGACCAACATGACATGAAGTTTTATGAAAATTTTATTTTACTAAAATATAAATATATTATGAAGAAAAAAATTCTTAAAAGTTAAGAAGAAATTATATTATACAAATGCTTACTCAAGGCAAGAGGAAAACTGAAAAACCAGGGTCAGCTTCACCCATGTCATATTGTATTCATGGAAATTATGATTCAGCCTATTACCATGATTGTACTTGGGTGCACATTGTACCGTATACTATTATGAATGTCATATTCACTCATAGACTTTATGACATGAAACTCAGCATTATGTAAGTTTGTCAGGAAGTCTTCTTCGTATAAGGCGAGGTTAAGTGTAACACATCATAAACAATTCATCCTAGTCGGCTCAATTAGGTCTAGAAAATAAACTTTAAAACCCACACAAAAAATAAAACTATCATGAACAAACGTCATAATTTATAATAAAATACTCAATGATTATTTCCATGTATCTAAATAAAAATAAATTAAAACAAAGTGATTTCAAGATTTCTTATAATTTAGTTACCCTAAAAATCCTAAAATATTAGTTCAAGATAAAATATTTGATGTACTTTGTTAAAATTCAAAATTACTTTAGTTCAAGATAAAATATTTTTCACTATTTTACAAGACATACTCATCAAATGTATTTTATAATTTATCCAAAGTTCAATCTACCTTTAAGTTACTTTGTGATAATATTATATAGTTTAACCATTTTTGCACCACACAACAAGTGTGCCAAAGTTTAGATATGGTATATAGAAAATTAATAAATAAATATGTTTGCAAATAAAAGATAAAGTGAGAGAAATTAGTACACCACCTAATACCCATGAAAGTGTTAATGTGGGTTAAAATTATATTATTATTGTTTATGTGGTAACTTAATATTATTTATAACTGATAAATATTTTATATATAGTAATTATTATATGGAAGTACGTGTCAATTAATTGGAGGATTTTCTCCATTGTTTACCATTGTTTACCAAATTTGTTACATAATTTAATTGGTAAAAAAATTAACTAAGATAAAAAATTTATTACATCATATTAGATAGAAAAGAATATAAAAAAATTCACATAAGTATCTAGTAGAAAATCACACAGTATTTTAAACATGATGAGTACCTTTTTTTCTTCCTTCTCTATCTTGCTCATTAAACAAATTTATGTTCATGGTACTTATGAAAGTATAGTTTTGGGAGAAACTATATCATAGTTTTTACTAGTATACTCATATTATTGGTGGCTAGTATATATAATCATGAAATGATGTTACATTTTGGTATTACATTTTAGTATTGTAGGTGGCCTTACTTTTAATATAAAATTATATAAAATTTGGCTTTATTAATTTAATTTGGCTTTATATTTTGGTAACATAAAATATCTTCTCCAAAAAATTTTAACTATAATTTGGAGTTATATTTTGGTAACTTACAATATCTTAAATAATGATAATATATAATATCATAAATAATGATAACAACGCATACTTTTTATGTAACATATAAAATTTACTTATGATCATGATATTATTTCCCATCTAACTTTACTTATCATCGTAAACATAGCTTTGAGTATTTGAAGTAAGGTTTTAACAAATTTAACAAATGCAAAATTTATGATTTAAGGTCAGAGTAATATGAAGTCTGGATGAAATAGTACTATATCTTTCACAAATGATAAAAATAATAGTAGTAATAATAAAAGAATGAAAAATAATAATAGTAATAATAATGAAAAACTTGAATTTTCTTTTCGACTAATATAATATGAATAATATATCTCAAATTAGGTTAGAGTGTCCAATTTGAATTTGTAAATATTAGTATTTATGTTTTCATTGATAAATGTGCCTATTCAATATTTTGACACGAGAGAAAATACTTAGAAATATTTTAAAAAATAAGGGGAATCAATCCACATCTTTGATACTCTAGTTTCCCATTTCAAATGGTGAAGAATGATCTCAAGACAACTTTAATTTTTTCAAGATGTATAATATTTGACTATTCTAATTTTAGAGTAGTGAAACTATTTGCATAACATGATGCATAACTTAAAATCTATCATTTAGATATGTAAAAATATTTAACTATTCTTAAATTAGAATATGTAAAGAATACTTGCACAATTATAAGGTTAATGATATTTTACTCCACTAATCTATGTCTAATTTTATTCTATGGCACACTCATGATAACATAACTATTCTATGTCTAATTTTATTCCACTAATCCTTTAATTGTTGCTTCTGCTATTGCTACAAGGCTGATATTTTATACCATTTCATTTCACTCTTATCCAACCCACTCGGCGTTTAAAAGTCTACGTCTACCCATAAATATCCTACACACAAATGAGAAATTTAAATACAAGAATTTCAAATCACTTTAGCACATAACTCACTTTGCACCTAAACATAAACTTGGTTCTTCAAATGATGGTTCGGTTATGTGTGTTTAAATTTGAAAATTATTTCAAAATAGGACTTTCATTGACTTATATATATTTATAAAATAAACGATATTTCAATATAAAAAAATTCAGGTTTTGAAAGTATATTTAATGAAAGTGGAATAATTTTTCAAGTCTAGACAAGTTCATGTTAGTATAACTAGAACAAACCATGGACTTATTATTAATAAAATATTAATATTTCAATTAATAACAATATTAATTAATTATTCCCTATAATGATACACTTCTAAAATCTAATTTTTTTAGTACTTTAGTTGGCTTCATTATAAATAATCACATTTTGTTTAACTAGTTCTAAATAAAATTAAATGATTAAATGAATGCACTAACTAATTAAACAATTAATTAATTAATTAAAACAGTTATAAATAATTAAATCAAATTTAGATTACCGAAAATCATTTTTTAGTATTAAATTATTTTGTTAATTAATTAAAATAATTAATTAAATAAATTTTTAATTAAAAACTATTTTTGGAATAAAATAATATAACTTTGATATATTTTAAAATTAAATAATTTAGTGTTGTCTTCAACCTTGGATCTAAACCAAGGGCTTGGGGATGAACTTCACGTAGCTGGCAAGAACATTGCCCTAAATCTCCACAATCCAAAAAATATTATAGAATCCAATCTATTTTAAATGCCTGGTTCGCTCAAAATAGACCTACAATCTACCGTTTATATGGGTTCTTGAGCTAAAACCATTTCCAACAACCCTGAAACTGGACTACATCAACAGCCCTGACATAAAATCATCAACACTCGATTTATGATTAAACAATCGAGGCTAAAACGATTTTCCGACAAAAATATGAATTCACTAGATTTTAAACAATAAACAATGATATAAATATCGAATATAAGCTAAGGATGCACACAATCTATTACAATAATTAAAACTAACAACTAATACATTGATAATCGAGAAAAAATAAAAATCAAAATAAAAAACTCAATTATACCAATTTTCGCATTCAAATAATTACAAAATATATATGAATAGACTTAAATCAAATGATGTATCATTTATAAAAAAACAAGGTAAATCTATTAATAACATAAAAAAATGTGAACAAACAATCATGAAATATTAACCAAGTTGACCCAAAATGAAAAACATCAATTTTGAGAATTACTCAACCCTATGCAATAATTCTCAGTGCTACTCCAATACTCAGGTGAACATGATGGATGTGGATAAAGCTTTCATTTATGGTGATGGTTGAGCCAAAACTATTGGGGTCTCAACTTTCATAGTAGTGAACTGGAAGATGAGGGGTGTGGTTATAGCCATTTGAACCATTGTTAAATTTATTAAAAGTTTGATTTTAATTCCAATTCTATAACATTTCCACATACATCGCGAGATGCTACATCTAATTTATGTTAGCGTTTGACGATCAAAATGAAATTTTAGATCTGGTCAATCATATTGATCTCTAATTTAGGGCTCATGACTTTATATGTAATTAAGGTTGAGTTTGGGAGATTTTGTTGAGTATTAAAATCTCCTCTCTTCCTCGTGATGCCTACATACCTATATATATAAAACCTCAATCCCACATAGTTATATTTTATGATTTGCATTACCTCGTCCAATACTTAAGGGCAATGCACATTTTTTAGATAATAACTCTTGATGACATAATATACTAATTTGATTATGACATATGGTTGTGGTGGTGGAATAAGCTGGAATTCATTGGATATTGGTTTGACATCTCGTGAGTCGAGCCTCTTAAGCTAATACTCATTGGGATGAGCGTTCTGGGCCTGAGCTTTCATAGTTAAGGCTCATTGAGCCAAACTTTATATATTGACACTTATTGGGTTGAGTCTGCATGCTCAACATCTAAACAAGCTATGAATATGTGTCCATATCTTCATTGCACCCATGTTCATTTCATTGATAATATCCGACCATGGACTTTCTAGAAGTACATGAGCCTCTACCCACAAGAAAAGCTAAATCTGACCAGGAATCTTTAAGCCTAAAGGGTACGGGCAGTTACTTGGACGCACTCATTGCGTCTACAACGGTGTGAAAACCAAATGGTACTACTACATCATTCTGATACCAGAGTTCAAGTAAGGTACCTAGAGAATATATGTATATACAACAAAAATATAAAACACATGGGTTTATTAAATATTCATGAAAAACCCACAAAATGCAACACAACTAATATGGTAGAAATCTTGTAAAAAATCTTAGTCTCTATAACAAGGTTTAAATTCGCCATAATAAAATTAGTGGATAAGCTTTTAAATAAGCTGAAAATAAGAGAAACATTTACGGGGTCGTAATTCAATAAAAGATAAACGTCCAATGCATGTGAAAGTTGATTACACATACATCGAAAATCTATCAAGAAAATAAACTAAATTCAAAACTAGAGCTATGTTATATTAAATATTTTATTCAGTATTAATTAATAACTAATACTCTCCATTGAGTGCAATACGATAACTCAATTCGTAATAGTTTATCATTTGCCATTCTCTTTGAATCTTACTCACCCCGAGATTTGTCATAACATACACCGGCTTGTAACACACGGAACCTAATTATTAGTAAAAAGGGTAAAACTCTCTTGGTTCCCAAAAGATTATCATACTTTTCATTTTTGAATATTTAAAAAAAATACATTAATGGTCTATTTTTAAAAAGTAATAATTTTTAATATTACAAAAGGCACAATCACCAAATACTTACGATGTCATATATTAGTGGCACATGTCAAGCTAATTAAACCAAATTGAAGTACAAAAATGAAAAAAATGGACATCATTGCATCTTAGTCTTATTAGATTATTAGATTATAAATTCCCCATCATCTTACTTTTATGTACAACCCAACATTGTTTACATTTGCAGAATTATTTTATAATATCCCTAATTTACGTAAAATCAATATACATTTTTTTCAACATATGTATACACTTTATACGAGGAGCTTGTTAGTCAGTATGTAAAATTATTTTTATGTAACCTACAAAACCTTAAATTGAGATATTTATTTACCGGACATCGGTGCTCCGCCATTAGCACCAATCTTCTTCCTTGTGTTTATCTACAGGAACAAGCATTTACTAGCATTAAATTCATTAGGCAGATTTTTATTGGTAACAGTATTTATTATTTCTTATTTTTAATGCGTCATGGTGATAAAATGTTTGCTTTTGATATTTATCGTGTTCATCTTATCACATTTAAGAGTTCCAAGAACATTTTCTAATCACGTATAGGTAAAACTTGATATATTCGTGTAAATTTTCTACCAGGCTTCAACGAGAAAGAATTCAAGCAGATATAAATTCATCTCAATATTATTCTGGATATGTTATACGTGGTGGTAATTGTAATACTAATCACTAATCAATAAAAGTAACAGTTAGTTAGATTGCACGTTTTCTTCTATCCTAGTGTCTTTTCCTTTATTATCTTTTAATAGATTTGTAGCTAAGTACTTGTAGAAATAAGTGATCCCGGAACACGATGCCTAGTATTCACTTTTGTTGTCAATGTTGGGAATATATGAAAGTGGCTGAGCTAGGGTCGAAACGTGAAGGGGTTTGACACCAACAAGGATTTACAATACAACTAAACAACAACAAGCCAAACTGTACTACCTAACTCTTGGATTAAAGGATTAGCTACTAATGATAAGTTAAAGAAGATATAAATTTAAATTGCAAACCATGAGTGTAGGAATTTAAGCATAAAATATAACTCGAAAAATTCTTTTGGAATGTGGATGAATTCTTCCACTCCTTGTTGCAATCTCCCTCTCAAGTTGCTTCTATCCGTTCTCTGAAGAATACATATAACTTTTTTCCATACTATATTACGTTCTAATATTCTATATACAATATGTAAGATCTAATTTATAATAAAGAGTTTTTAATGTCTTTCGTAAATTAAATTGGATTTTAATGTAAAATTCATAAGTTGTCTTCCAGGCCTAATTCTGGGCTGCTCGAGTTGGATTTTTGATGTGCCAATTTATTGATGTGTATTTTTAGAAGTTTGTTTCGTTCTCAGGGAAGGACTGACACCAATTTCAAGTATTCTATCTCTTACAGTTCATAAGTGTGGAGAATAATTTTGTGTGTGTTTTAACTATCCACTAATTTAATCTAATAAATAAATAAAAAATATATAATATATATGAGTGAAATAATCCAAGAACGAGGGCTCCTCAATGGTTATCCTCAATGTATAATTTGTGTCTCTTATTTTATTATCCTTTCAATGTTTATAAAATCATTTCCTAAGGTAGATTATAGTCCATACAATTATCCTTTTAATGTTTATAAAATCCTTTCCTAAGGTAGATAATAGTGCATGCAATTTAAGTTTTGACCGATAATTATGACAATTTTATGTATTATTTAAAAAAAATAAAAATCCTTTTAAAAGTGAATTAGATATTTTTTCTAATGATACTAGTTTTAAAATTTATTTAATTATATAATATGCATAATTTGTAGTCAAAGTTTAAATAATTTTATTGTAGACTAGTCAAAACATGACACATAATATGAGATTGGGGGAGTATGCAACACGTAAATTCAAGATATTAGAACCCAGTCAACATTCAAAATCTAAGGGTTCTTCCTAGATGTGCATGAAAGATTTCTAGAGTCTAGGAAGCTATATTCAATTTCTAGGACTCGAGAAACGGTCTCAAGGAGTTGAAGGTAGTTTATTGATCCTATAAAGAGTTTCTTGGCGCTAACATGTGTTTATGCAGTAAAGTTTCTACCATTTAATTTTGCTATAACTTCTAAAAGTTGTTCATCATAGGCTGTTTTGGTGTTACTATTTAAATGACTTCATTAATATGGAATTTTAATATTATATTATACTATCAAAATAACTTAGTTTCGAGTCAACATTAAGTATTACCTATATCATGGAAATTGGAGATCGAAGAGTAGAGTTGATAGAAAAAAGAATAAATGTTGATAATAGAGAAGTGTTAATCCGAAACAATCTAAGAGTTGAATTACAGAAGGGGGTTGAATGTAATTCTTGATTTCTTCTCGATTTTAAGAAATTCTTACAGATATAAATATATCAGTGTTAAATATGCAAAAGTGCGGAATGAAAAATAACAAACTATTCAAACACAAAGTAATTAAACACAAGGATTAAAAACTTTCTGGTGGATTGAACTTATCCGCCAGATATATATATATATATATATATATATATCAAGAACTCTGTGATACAGCCTTTTCTATTTCTCTAATTTATTGCTGAATTTACTACTAGCCACTCTTGGTTTACATATTACCAAGTTACAAGTGAATAAGACAAATTAATAAAATAAAATATTTCTTTGTCTAATCACATGCTTCTTCATTTCTCCATCCAGTATCATTGATTTTCTTCAGGTAAGCATGGAAATGGAAATGCTTCTTTGTTCTCTAAAACCTGTAAATAGGCTGCCACATTCCATTTATATACAATAAACCCATATGAATGTCAACTCACTATCAACTGCTTTTTGAATTTGATCATCCGTTGGAACTCTATTTAATCATCCGTTCAGACTTTGTTGATCATCCGTTCAGAGTCTGGTTGATCAACTGTTGAAAATCTAGTTGATCATCCGTTTAAAATCTAGTTGATCATCCGGTGAAACCTTGTGGAACAATCGTTGAGAGCATCTTCATGGCAGGTAACTCTTTTTCACTTATATAATATTACAAGGCAATCAATATTTACAATTAGCCAACCTATCTTGCATATCAATCTAGTACTCAACATGACTTAGAATATCCTATAACTTATAGTTCTCTAAGGCATTACAGTATGCATGAATGTGTTACAAAACTTATTAAAAACATAAGCTACTCTCTCAACGGATGACATAGCAGATTATCCGTTGAGAGCTACAAAATACACTTAATTAAATGTACTAAGGTGTTTTGATTATCTTATCATCAAGCCTACGACATATTCCTAACAATGTCCCCCAATTTATGTCTACTGGGATTATAGGCATAAATTTAGAGGAACTTGATGACAACATAATACCTCTTTACTTAGAGATTATTCAACAGTAGATAAAACTTACAAGTGCTGTAAATTTATTGAAAATTGTACAAAAGAAAGTTCATAGAAAATCTCACAAGCCATTTTTAAGGTGCTCCTCTAAACTGAGGAAGTTAATATTTTCTTCTTGAATGTTTAGTCCTCTTTCCCAGTTCTTTATTATATATTCTCTTCAATCTGGTGTTGAAGTTGTCTGTAGAACTTGGATTCATCTTCATTTGATTGATCGAGCATCTCATGCATTTCCTTGAGAGTTTCATTGATTGATATCTTTAGCTGATCTTCTAATCTGAAGAATCTTCTTATTTTCTTTTCATCCTTGAACTCCATTAACCAGTGTGGCTTCAAATGCACTCTATTCCCATTGTAAGGAATGGTCAAGACTATTGGGAATGCATTTGGCTCTCTCCTGCTATGTCTTATTTTTTCAATATGATTATCTCCTTTTTGGAAACAATGTTAAAGCCAAGATTTTCTTGATTGAGGAGAATATCTTCACTAAGACAGAGTAGCCTTCATTGAGAATCCTGTGAAGAGGCCAAGTAAACTTCTTTCCACCCTTGTATCTGAACACACGTCTTTTTAGGAACCTGTTGTGGGAATTAATTGCTCTCACATTATCTAGCTCGTCCAGATAGAGATTAATGTCAGAAAACTCCTTTATATCACAGATAAATAGTTGATCTCCTTTGTTGACTTTAGGTTTGGGTTTGGATAGATTTTTGGATTTGAATGGAACTGGCTTGACTGGCTTTTTGGTTTGGACTTTCTTCTTTTGGCTGAGGTAGATGGAATTGGGAGGTTAAGATCAGTAATTGGTAGGCTTTCCCAGTCTATTGGTTCATCCTTAGGAATTATTGGTTCACCATGAAAATTCACATCAGAATAAACCTTAAATTCAGCTTGCTCCATTGTGGGCAAGGTTGGTTAATTTGAAGTAGTAGTTTGGGTAGGCTCAGGTTCATCTTCTTTCTCTTCTTCTTCTCAAAAATCCAGCTTCCTTTTGGCGGTTTCCTTTCTCATCCTTTTACCAATTTTCTGCTTTGGTTCCTCCAGATTCTCAGTTTTAGTGATAGTGGCAGGTTTCTCAGCTTCCGATTTGGTAGCAACCTTTTTAGTCTTTTTCTTAGCTTTTAAAGTAGCCTACTTTTTCTGATTCTTAAGTCTCGGCTTTTCTTTTGTTTTGGCTTCTGCAAATTGTGGATGTCCAGCCATCACACAAATTTCTTTTCCATGTCTGTAGACTTTCGCTATCCTTTTCTTTAAAACTGAATCTCTTGGATCTGTGATGTGAGCAATAGAATGAACAAGCAATTTCTTTTCATCTAGCAGAGGAGTTGCATAGACTAGATCCAAAGGATTCTTGGTAGAATGTTTTCATGAATGCTTCTTGGTCTTTAAAATCACATTGGCCTCTGACTGTCTTCTAGCAGAGATTTGACCTCTCTCAATGTTCCTCAAGCTCATTTCACTAATACAAATTTGTCTCAGTTGAGTGAAGTGTTTCACAGATTTTTCTTGTTTTGCAGCTAGACTAAAAACCTTTTCAATCTTCTCATCCATTTGCTTTATTTATTCATTCAGCCTGAGCTCAGCTGCTGCAATATTGATCAAATCAATGCCGTCTAGAACTGGTGGCTTTGAGAAAGTAATAGCTGGAACAATTACTTTGCTGACTTGAATTTGCATATCCTTCCCCCCCCCCTCACTAACTTAAGTAATTGCATCTTTCTCCCCCTTTTTTTATCATCAAGTTGTGCAAGGTTGGAAGTCTGAACAACCACCAATTTTAGTAGTAATTGAGTTTGAGTTTGTTTGTTGGAAAGGATTTCAGCAACTAATTCTTCAACTTTAGACAGTCTTGAACCCAGATTCTCAACCTTTTTATTCAAGTCATACTCTTTCCCGAGATTTTGATTGAAACCGGTCATTGTTGTATCAGGAAGTTTAACATCCAGTTTCTTATAGAGATCTTCCTTGACTTTAGCAAAATCATGTTTCAGTACATCTACAGTTTGATGATGTTGAAGAGCTTGAATTCTATGTAACTGTAGAGAATCCAGATGGGTTTGCAGAAGTTTCTTGGTGCTGGTATTGTTGGTGGCTTGAATAGCATCTTTAGTTTCATGAACTAGTTTGAATAAGATTGACTTGAAATGATGAAGATTGCTATCTTTTGAGAATATCCAATCTGGAGTTCAAGTCTCTCCCATCATCCTCTTTAAGAAAGTAACCACCAAAAGAATCACTAGAGGCTGCAAAATTATACTCAAAATCCTCACCAGTTGTGGAAGGAAGTGAGTTGATTGCATCTTTGGCCCTTAGCATGAAAGCTGTTGTATGCACCAAGTTTAATGCTCTCTCAGCAGCCTCATTGCCCCGTTCAGGTAAAATTTGATAAGCTGGAATAGGATGAGTAAATGCCTCAGATTCAAAAGAAACAGAGTCTAAAACACAATATTCTTGCTGAAATATCTGCTTTTTTCAGCCTCATTGGCATCCCTTAACTCACTAACAATGGTCTCTTCCAATTCTTCATTTGTACCTGCTTTTCTCTCATGATCTCTCTTTTCTTGCATCAAGGGCTCCCCTTGGCTTCCCACCCTTACACCCCCAACTTCACCATCTAAGGTAGGACTCCTCTCACTCACTCTTGCCATGCTGGAAGAAATAGCATGCACTTTTTCACTCATTCTCTCCCTTTTCCTGAGAGCAACTCAACCTCTCACTCAGTTCACTCCCTTCCCTCAATCCTAGTAGTGATTGAACTACTACTAAGTCATCTACACTTGTAACCTTTGTGGAAATTTCAAGTGGTGTATAGACTTTCAACGGATGAGTGACATCCGTCGAAATAGTAAATTCAACGGATAATTGTTGTTAAGCACATCTGTCGAGAGACAATCACTAGTCGGCGGATGAAAAATATTCGTCGAGTGAGTAGAAATGATAGCGTTTGGAGTATAAGCTACTGTAGAATCTGTGGTGATTGATTTGAGATTATCCACAGATTTCTCAGTATTTTCAGAAAGAAATGGCAAGTGAGCCAACAAATCATTTAATAAGAATTTTGTGCAAATTTCTTATTAGTATATTGTGCAAATAAGTTATGTGCATGCATAACAGGAATTTGTTGTGTGGGCATATTGGAAAATGGGGAATGTGCATATATGGGTGCAGTCATGGCAGATTTGCAATTAACAGACAAGTGATTAACACTACCACACTTAACACAGATTTTTCTAGGTTTATATTTATCAAGTGTGTAGTTGTTATGTTTTTTAATTCCCACTTTCCCATTCTTGTTGATTTTTCTCTTAGATTCTAGTTTGACCTCCAATTTCTCCAGTCTGTCATTTAGTTGCTTCATTGACAAATGTCCCACATTGACTCTTTTGTTCTCTTTACCTTGACTTGATTCTCCTGTAACAAAGTTCTTAGAAACTGATCCATATTTCTCATTGAGTTTAGCTAGATTGGCTTTGCTAACTGGATTTTTCTCACTCGACGGATGTGGTTCTTTGTCTTTCCACGGATAAGTTCTTTTATCTTTCGACGAATAATCTTCATTATCCGTTACATCCACATCCGTTGAAAGTCCTTTTATCAACCCGGGATCTAGTTTCTCCTTGCTCTTTTTCTAGGCTTCTTCAAAACATGACTCTATGCCTTAAACTTTAGTAATTTGAGCATGGACATCTCTTGATGATTTCCAATCCTTGATTACCTTTTGTTCTTGTTTAAACCGCTTTCTCAAAATCTCCTCTTTCTTCAAAAGATTCAGTCAATTCATGTTTGGTAATCTTGCAGTCTATCTTCAATTTCTCAAACTCAATAAATTGAGTTTCTAACACAAAATTTATTTCACTTAAAAACAGATTATTCTCTTTATATGTGTGTTTTCTTTAGAGAGTGATTTAAGTGTAACACGCAATGATATAACTCTGTGGACATGTCATCTATAGCATCATTACGCTCATCTTCAGAAAGATGTGCTAGATTAGTAGTGATTACCTGATTGCTTGATGGACTAACTTCTATTTCATCATATTTGGCCCTCAGGGCTAGGTTGACATAGCTTGTTTCTTCATCTTCATCAGCAGCCCGGTCATTTTCCTGATTCAAGAAAGACCTTTCCTTCTGTTTGAGCAATTCAAAGTATTTCTTCTTGTAGTCCACAGGTTCAAACTTCATTCTATCAGAATTAGGCTTTCTGCATTCACTTTCAAAATGACCACTGAAGCCATATTTGAAATATTTGAATTTTGACTTGTCAACCATGTCTCTGTTTGGTTTGGATGCTCCAAAATTCTTCTTGAATTTTAGCTTGGCAAACCTTATGCATAGGAAAGTCAGATGTTCATCTATGTCTTCCATTTCATCTTGACTAAGATGATCTTCATGTTCAGCTACTAGCCCTTTTCCTTTGCCTTCACAAACCCTAGAGTTTGGTGCAGATTCCACAGCTTCAACCTTTATCTCCTTCACTTTCTCTTCATCAACTACCTAGGCTATAGATCCTCCCTTCTTCTTTCCTTTCTCTATCTTCTCATCTTGTTCCAACTCAAGCTCATAAGTTTTTAGAATGCCATACAATCTCTCCAAGGTGAATTCCTTGTAATCTTGAGAATTCATGAGAGAAACAGTCATAGGTTTCGAATCTTTTGGTAGAGACCTAAGAAATTTCAAGTTTGAATCTTTTGTCTAATAGACTCTTCCATGCAATTTTAGTGTATTTAGTAGATTATGAAATCTACTGAAGATGTCACTTAAAGAGTTACTTTCTTCACAATAAAAGTGCTCATACTGCTGGATTAGAAGTTGTATCTTATTTTCCCTCACTTGTTCAGTTCCATCATATATGATTTGTATTGTATCCCAAATGTCCTTGGTAGTTTTACAATTGATGACATTATCGAACATGTCACTGTCAAGGCCATTGAACAGAATGTTCCTATCCTTGTTGTATTTGTGCACTTGTTCTATATCTTCATTTGTCCACTCAGATTGTGTCTTTGGGACACTTTGCTCATTGCCTACAACACCTTCAGTATCGGTAGCAGCTCTTCGTGGAACGTGAGGACCCTTCTCAATACAATCGACATACCTTTTGTCTTTTAAAAGAAGATGCAGGTGCATTTTCATATTCCAATGGTGATAATTGTCTTTGTCCAAGAAAGGGATCTTCACACCAATGTCCTTCTTGCTCATGTTGCTAGTTGTTGTGATCTTTAAACTCTTAGTATGTTAAGAGCTTGCTCTGATACCAATTGTTAATCCTAAAAAATCTAACAGTTGAATTACAGAAGGTGGGTTGAATTTAATTCTTGGTTTCTTATCGATTTTAAGAACTTCTCAAAAATATAAATATACCAGTGTTGAATATGCAAAAGTGCGGAATGAAAACTAACAAAGTATTCAAACACAAAGTAATTAAATACAAGGATTAAAAACTTTCAGGAACTTTGTGATACAAAAATTGTACATAGTTGCCTACAAGTAGAATCACAAGGAACAAAGAAATTCTTCACGGATACAACCTTTTCTATTTCTCTAGTTTATTGCTGAATTTACTACTAGTTACTCTTGGTTTATATATTACCAAGTTATAAGTGAATAAGATAAACTAATAAAATAAAATGTGTATTTGTCTGATCACATGCTTCTTCATTTCTCCATCCAGTATATTTGATTTTCTTCAAATAAGCATGGAAATGGAAATGTTTCTTTGTTCTCTAAAACCTGTAAATAGGCTGCCACATTCCATTTACATACAATCAATCTATGTGAATGTCAAGTTACTATCAGATGCTTTTTAAATCTGATCATCCGTTAGAACTCTGTTGGATCATCCGTTGAGACTTTGTTAAATCATCCGTTGAGAGTCTGGTTGATCATCCATTGAAACTCTAGTTGATCATCCGTTGAAACCTCGTGGAACATCCGTTGAGAGTATCTTCATGGTAGTTAACTCTACTTTACTTATACAAGATTACAAGGCATCCAATATTTACAATTAGCCAACCTATCTTGCATATCAATCTAGTAGTCAACATGACTTAGAATATCCCACAACTTCTAGTTCTCTAAGGCATTACAGTATGCATGAATGTGTTACAAAACTTATTAAAAATATAAGCTACTCTCTCAACGGATGACAGAGTAGATTATCCGTTGAGAGGTATGAAATATACTTAATTAAATCTACGAAGGTGTTTTGGTTAGTTTATCATCAAGCCTACAACATATTCCTAACAAGAAGTCTTAGAAATTTCATTTGGACATCAAATAATATATAGAATTTATAACAAGTACTTTAAATGTGGTCAAGTCCGAGTCTACTTTCTATCCAAAAATTAAAATTGATATTCAGTCTCATTTGAATCCTATTAAACCTCAATTAAATCATGAAAAATAAATTAGCTAGATTATCTTTTTGCTTAAAAAAGTTAAACATGACAATATAGATAATATCGCGAGTTTGAAGAAATATTTGATGTAATGCATATCACTAGAGAAAACTCATCCCATAAAATGTATACGTATGTTACAAAAGATGTTACTGATCTTACATATATTAGAGAGACTATAAAATAATACTATAAATGAAAACATTGTTGGGTTGCATATTAAAATAAGATGATGGGGAATTTAATATTATTTTTTCAATTGCCAAATGACTTTTATATTCTAGAAAATATAGAAATATTATGCATGTCATGGAAGAGTACCATATTTTTATATTAAGTGCAAATTTGCATGATGGCTATTTCTTCAAATATGATGCAGTGATGTCCATATATTCAGTACTTCTATTTAGTTTAATTAGCTTGACATGTGCCGCTATAATATGCCATCGTGAGTATTTGGTGAATGTGCCTTTTATAATATTAATAATTATTATTTTTTAGAAATAGAAGATCAATTTTTTTTTTGTAATATCAAAAAATGGAAAGTATGATAATCTTTTGGGAACTAGGGGAGTTTTAGTTTTTACTAAATATTTAAGTTATGTGTGTTACAAGTGAATATAAGTTCAGACAAATCTCGGGATGAACAAGATTCGAAGAGGACGATAAACGATAAATTTAATATCAAGATATGGCACTTTTCCCTCACATGCATAACATGTAGTTTTTAGAATACAAAAGTGATTTGGTGATTTAGAAACTAATATTAAATTATTAGATTATAAATTCCCCATCATCTTACTTTTATGTACAACCCAACATTGTTTACATTTGCAGAATTATTTTATAATCTCCCGAATTTATGTTAAATCAATATACATCTTTTATAACATATGTATACACCTTATACAATGAACTTGTTAGTCAGTACCTAAACTCATTGTTATATAACCTAGAAAACCTCAATTTTAGATTTGTACTTACCAGACATGAGTGCTCCGCCATTAGCACCAATCTTCTTCCTTGTGTTTATGTACAGGAACAAGCATTTACTAGTTTTATGTATTAATTTTTTTAGGCGGATTTTTCTTTAAATCGGTATTTATTATTTCTTTTTTCAAATGCTTTGTGATGATAAAATGTTTGTTTTTATGTTTATCATGTTCATCTTATCACATTTAAGAGTTCCAAGAACATTTTCTATCTCGTATAAGTAAAACTTGATAAATTCATGTAAATTTTCTACCAGGCTTCAAGGAGAAGGAATTCAAGCAGATAGAACTTCATCCCAATATTATTCTAGAAATATTATACCTGCTGGTAATGGTAATATTAATCACTAATCAATAAAAGTAACAGTTAGTAAGATTGCATATTTTCTTCTATCCCAATGTCTTTTGCTTTTTTATCTTTTAAGATTGCACATTTTCTTCTATCCTAGTGTCTTTCACTTTTTTATCTTTTAATCGATTTTTAACTAAGTACTCGTAACAATAGTAATCTCGGAACACGATGCCTCGTATTCACTTTTTTTGTCGAAGTTGGGAATATATGAAAGTGGGTGAGCTATGGTCAAAATATGGAGGGGTTTAACACTAACAAGAATTCACAACACAATTAAACAACTCAACAACCCAAACTATACTACCCAATACTTGGATTAAAGGATTACCTACTAATGATAAGATAAAGAATATATAAATTTAAATTGCAAACCATGAGTGAAGGAATTTAAGTATAAAATATAACTCAAAAAATTCTTTTGGATGAATTCCTTCACTCGTTGTTCCAATCTCCCTCTCAAGATGCTTCTATCACTTCTCCTAAGAATACAGCTAACCTTTTTCCATACTATATCATGTTCTAATATTTTGTATACAATATGTAAGATCTAATTTATAATGAAGAGTTTCTAATGTTTTTTTATCGTAGGTAACCTGTAGTCGCTACCCTTCGAGTGCATATTGGGTAAATACTACGAGGTCACGCAATAGCTTGCAAATCAGGTGAACCAAGTTAAACCGCATTTAAGCAACAAGATCTGACTCAAGAGGTATAATAATAAATTCTCCTTCGGTGGGATTCGAACCTGTGACCAAATTAAATTGGACTTTGATGTAAAATTCATAAGTTGTCTTCCAGGCCTGATTCTAGGCTGCTCCAGTTGGATTTTTGATGTGCCAATTTTTTGATGTGTATTTTTAAAAGTTTATTTCGTTCTCAGGAAAGGACTAATATCAACACCAATTTCAAGTATTTTATCTCTTACAGTTCAGAAGTGTGGAGAATAATTTTGTTGATGTTTTAACTATCCACTAATTTAATCCAATAAATAAATAAAAATTATATAATATATATGAGTGAAATAATCCAAGAATAAGGGTTTTTCAATGGCTATCTTGAATGTATAATTTGTGTGTCTTATTTTAATAAAAATAATCCTTTTAATGTTTAAAGAATCCTCTCATAAGGTAGATTATAGTGCATGTAATTATCCCCTGAAAGCCACTCCCTTGGTCATACAAAGTACAATTATAAACTAGTATAAACCAAGGTTTATATATTTTACAATCCACATATTTATCTCCCGATCCAATACTTAAATTGTGACTATCATATCATTTACTAGAATTACAACTCCTGTCCCAATTTGTTATAATTCCTATAGATGCAATCAAAGATTCGCAACTCCCTTAATTGTGTTGAACTCACAATGACAAATTAAAAATTATAAGAAATCACCATATAAATAAACAACACAACAAGCCAAAGAATACTACCTAACTTTTGGATTAAAGGATTAGCTACTCATGATAAGATAAACATGATAAAAATTGGAATTGTAAACCATGAGTGTAGGAATTTTAGTACAAAGAATACAATTTGAAAAGTTCCTCTGGAATCTAGATGAATCCATTCACTCCTTCCAATATCCCTCTCAATCTCCTTCTATCCCTTCTCTCAAAAATATTACTAACTTTATTCTATAGTGTGTTATGTTCTGATTCTCTGTATACATTATGTAAAACCTAGTATGTAATAAAGAATTTTTAATGTATTTCCTAAAATAAATTGCACTTGAATGTAAAATTCGTAGGCTGTCATCCAGGCCTGATTCTGGGATGTTCCAGTTTGATTCTTGATGTTAGATCACTTCTAAACTGTAGATAATTCTGTTAGCATCGCATGGGCCATAAGATCCCCTATTCTGATGTCTAAAACTAAAGTTAGGGCCCAAACTATGTCGTGTGTGCATACAGCCCACAAAATCCGAATATGCTTAAATTTCATGTCAAAATAAGCCCAATTTCATCAAAGGTTTAGAATTCTATATTTCTTATAATAAAACAATAAACTCTAATAAATATTATCCAACTAATTATAAAATTTTTTAAATATGAGAATAAGATCTCGTAAAATATATAAAAATTATAAACTATAAAATATCCCCACACTTAATATTTTGCATGTGCTCGTGTAAACTAATATATTTATTTTACTGGGCCTAACTATATTGAGTTTGTAGTGAGTACTGACTACCATGATGTGTTTCTTGATGCTGCGGTTCCGTTATGATTATAGATCAAACCCTCAGTTTTAATCACAAAGAAAATTTTCATCATGTAGTGAAATTAAAAAAGGTTGTTATGGTGGTTATTGTGCTCGTGATAGTGAATTGAATTACAGTCCAAATTCTAGAATTGGGAATGGAAGTGATCGAGTAAGTTGAAATAAAGCATAACATGCATGAAGAGCAATTAAAGCAATGGTTGATTTGACTCGTGGTCCTCGGAGACAGAGAATGAATAGTGTTTTAAATATACAGGCTGTGGATAAACCTATCAGATATTCAGATTGAATATGACAATGCTATGTTTTATGTCATAAAACCAATTCGTGAAGATCACACACATAAAAGCATTAAATTTAATGTTTGGTCTAGTACCCCTTATGGAAATAAGAGATTAGATATTGTATTCGGTGATTTACAAAAAAAGTAAGCAAGCCACGTGAATACTGTTTATCCAATTTAATATGTTTAACTCTAATCTTATTTTACCGGGACTTTGATGGTCATTCATGATCAATGGAGTGAGTCACCTAATTCAGGATATGTTCTTGATCCAACAGATAACACCACTGATGTGTAGAGGAGAGATAACTCCATGAACTTTGGATATAATAAGTACTTGTATCAGTAAGCTACTTCAAAAAGTATAACTAGGGGTCACTTTAAAACACAGCTCATTCATTTATTTTTGGGTTAACTATATCCATGTTACAAAATTACGTGTGACTGCGTCCTGGATGGTATGGGCCAATTTCTACCCTCAATGAAATAATGAATTATGATAATATTTCACAATTATATAAATGGTGCTAATGTAGCATCCTCATATTAAAGTAATTCACTATTACCATTTACTAAAAACTAGATAATCCATCTACATAACTTACAACTTTAAAGTAATTTAGTATCACCATTTACTAACAAATAGATAATCCATCTACATGACATACAACTTGAAACAAATTTTATATTACATGGATGCCAAACTATATCTTCTTTGATGTCGTCACAATAAGAAGCTGCATCAGATTCCTCAACTGTGGATTTTCTGTCCACTGCTATCTTCTGCAATGCTTTCAATTTTGAGTCGGTATCCACTAGATAATTATGGAGTTCTAAATTTTTCTCCTTAATTTCTAGTAACTCGTGTTCATTTTCATGGATTGAGCCCAGAAGTTTCGAAACTTGACCTTGAACATAAGCACATTATCGTTTAAGTGTCGTTCCATAATGGCCTTGGCTATCCAGGTGTTGCATAAATAATATAAAATCATGTGAGAAATAAAAATAAAAAGAAAGTCTTGACAAAGGACCTACAAACCCAGCATACATGACAAGAAATAGTAGAAGACCTTTATTTGACTAAAATGCAAACATATTATAGGCAATAAAACTTCAAGTCAGGGAAGAATTTATATAAGGCTCATTAACAAAACTTTACAAAACATATACCCAAAAAATTGGACAAACGCCACTTTTTTATATTGTGTAAGCATCATTCACTTTTCAATTACCATGATTGCCTACACTATATTCAATATTTTTATGTATGTAACCTTCACTACTAGGCATGATGACACAAGAGTGTAAAACTAAAAAAATCAATGCATAAGAATCATCTCATAATTCTAATACAGGGTTTCTAGAAAACCTCTAAAATTAAAATAACCAACCTAAAAAAATCATCTCATAATTCTAATATAGAATTTCTAGAATATTTTGTATAGGCATCTTACTAAAATTAAATGAAAATATTGTCATATCAAGATATCATATGAATTGGTTAAAATTCAAAATTACATTAGTGAATGATAAATTATAGTTTACCATTGTTCAAGACATACTTATAAAATATATTTCTAAAAATCAATACACTGTAAATTCCATGAAAGTGTTAAATATACTATAACATTGATGTATGGTAAATTAATGCTCTTTTGTACCACATACCTGTGAAGTAATTGGAGCATTTTCTCTGTTATTTAATCTGCTGGAGTAATATATCATAACTTAATTCAGTATATCATATAAAAAAAATACTATAATACTTAAATATATCATACACCAAGATGAGTACCTTTTCTTCTTCTTGATCTATGTCTCAACAAATTATTTCTCTTCATCTTTCTCATCTAAGCTTCAGTTTACGAGAAATGATTTGTATTCATATACTAGTATTATTGGTGGGTAGTATATATAACCATGACATGAGATTATATCTTGATAAGTTAAATTGGGGTTAAGGTGTATTCAATCAGGATAAAGGATTTTTTTGGATTTTTTAAAATGTGAACTATTTAATTTGGATTCTAAAAATTCTTTTAAAATTTTCTTGTATTCAATGAGGATTGTAAAAAGGTTTTTAAAATAAGAGGTGTTTAATTTTGATTTGAAAAATTTTATTCAATTTTTATTTTCAAGAATATATTAAAATTTGAAGGTTTTGTATTTTATTAAATTGTAGATTTTGATAGATTTTCTTTGTAATTTGTGTGTTTTGAAATCTTAGCAAAATACTATATATCAACAACTCTTCTAGTAGGATTAAAATCAACTAGTAAAATCATATAAAATAATAGATCATTATAAATCATACTAAGGCATACCTTTTACGATGTAAAATAAATTAAATTTGGTTTACCAATACAATTTGACTTTATATTATTGTAATGTATAATATCTTATAATGTCTTGCACAAATTTACATTTTCCTATAATCAAATAATCCAATCTCCCATCTAATTTACTTCTAATATTAAAGATAACTTCCATAAACTATTTTGTTTGTAGTAAGTAACATTTTTACAAATTTAAAATCCAACATTACATTTAAAAAAGAAGTCTAATAATTCTAAGACTAATAATAATAATAATAATAATAACAATAATAACAATAGTAATAATTTATTTTATAAAAATAATAAAGTGACAGTAGAATTTCCAAAAATTATCTATCAACGTATACATAAGTATTATTCGAGCTATAAAGATTATATTCAACCGTTATGATTGTTCAACGTATATTCAATACAATACATCATCATTCGTTGAAGGATATTGTGTCGAGAAATATTTTTGACTTTCAACGAATGATCCTTATTAGTTAAATTCCATCATTATTTACCGTTAGCAAATCCTCATTTGTAACTTTAATAAATTCAAACTTATTTACAAATTGAAAAGACATCAACACTATTGAATGAAGAGTAATTAGACATACCTAACTTAATTACCAACCTAGTAAAAGTTCATTCATCAAGTAGGCTTGGGCTTGGTAAAGATGTCTGCAAATTGTTGCTCACTTCGAACAAGATAAAGTTTCAAAGTACCATTCATAACATGCTCTCTTATGAAGTGGTATTTCATGTCAATGTGTTTTGTCCTTGAATGTTGGACAAGATTTTCAGTAATGACAATGGCATTTGTGTTGTCACATAAATTTAAATCTTGTCCATATGTAGACCATAATCCAATAGTTGATTTTTCATCCATAAAATATGTGCACAACAGCTACCAGCAACAATATATTCAGCCTCACTTGTGGAAGTGGACACTAAATTTTGTTTCCTCCTAAATGATTGTTTCCTCCTAAACGAGGACACAAGCTTGTTTTCAAGAAATTGATATGTGCTAGTTGTGCATTTTCATGTCTATTTTGCACCATATATAATCTTCATCTGAATAACCATTTAAATTTGAGACGATCTCTAGGGTACCATATGCCAAGTTTTGGTGTACTCTTGAGATATCTCAAAAAAAAATTGATAAGTACTAAATGAGATTCTCTAGGATCAACTTAGAATCTAGCACAAAAACAATTAGAAAACATTATATCTGTCCTACTCGCTGTCAAATATAAAAGTTAACCAACCACGTGTCTATAGTTTAAAATGTCCACAGACTTTTCAGTAGTGTTTAATTCATGTTAGGTGGCAGTGACCATTAGAGTTTTTGCAGATGTGCAATTTATTGAGTCAAACTTCTTTAAAAGATCATGAATATATTTAGTTTGATTAATGAATATTCCATCACTAACTTGCTTGATTTGTAAACCAAGAAAGTAAGTTACTTCTCTCATCATGCTCATTTCATATTTACTTTGCATCAATTTGGCAAACTTTTTCCAAAGTTTCTACATAAATATGAACAAGTATACTAGAGCCATTAAAATTTCTAAAAGAATACCTCTTGTGAAATGAATTTCTAAAAGAAACTTTGACAAAGTATCATACCAGACTCTAGGTGTTTGCTTCAATCCATAAAGTGCTTTCAAACGATAGTGAACATAATCTGTAAAGTTGGGGTCTTCAAAACCTAGAGACTAAATGACATAAACTTCCTCCTCCAAATCTCCATTCAGAAATACACTTTTGATATCCATTTGATAGATTTTGAAATTGGCATGGGCTGCATAGGCTAAAAAGATTTTGATTGCTTCAAGTCTTGCAACTGGAGCAAATGTTTCATCAAAATCTATTCATTCTTGTTGACAATAGCCCTTAACAACCAATCTAACTTTGTTTCTTATGACTATGTTTTCTCATCCATCTTTTTTCTAAATACCCATTTGGTGTCAATAGAATTCTCTCCTTTAGGTTTGGATACCAGCTTCCATACTTTATTCTTTTCAAATTGGTTTAGCTCTTCTTGCATAGCTAAAACCCAATCAGGATCCATTAAAGCTTTTTTTACCTTTTTTGGTTCTTCATGTGATAGAAAGCTGCTATATAGATATTGATCTTGAGTTACTTTCCTTGTTTGCACTCTAGATATTCCATCATCAATGATTAATTCAAAGGGTGATCTCTTGTCCATTTCCTTTGAGGTGGTAGATTAGCTCTAGATGAGGTGGCCTCATTAGTGTTTATTTCCTGAGTTTGTGGATCCGTGATTTGAAGATGGGGTTCTGTTAAACAATGACCTAGAGTTATTTTCAACTGATATTGAATTCTGCCTTTCAATGGATGATGCACTGTTCCTCTCAACGGATGTTGCACTTTGTCTTACAACGGATGCAGTATCTTATATTTCAACGGATGCTGCATTTTTTCTTTCAACGGATATAGCACTATGTGCATCAACTACTGTTCCTTCATTTGAAGATAACTTTGAATATTCTTTTATCATTATATCTAGATCACTTTTATCATCACTATCATCATAATATATCTCAACATTATTAAATTTGAGACTTTCATGGAGACCTTCGTCTGTCAGTCCTTCAATCTTTTTATCATTAAATACAACATGTACATATTCAATTACAATATTGGTTCTCAGATTGTAGACTCTATATGCTTTTCCAATAGCATATCCAACAAAGATACCTTCATCAGATTAGACATCAAACTTTCCATGGTGATCAGTTTAATTCCTTAAAATATAACACTTACATCCAAAGATATAAAGAATGTTAAGTGTTGGCTTCCTATTCTTGAACAGTTGATAACGAGTCATGCATTTGGCTTGATTAATCAAAGAAAGATTCTGAGTGTAGCATGTAGTGTTTATAGTTTCATCCTAAAAATAAGTTGGTAACTTTTATTCTTCTAGCCTTGTTGTAGTTGCTTCAATCAATAATCTATTTTTTCTCTGAACCAACCACTCCAATTTGTTGTGGTGTCCTTGGAGATGAGAACTCATGCATGATTCCATTTTTTTCACACAATAACCTTATGGTTGAATTTTTGAATTCATGATCTTGAGAAAGTCTTAACTTTTTCGGCCATTCATGTTCACCTACAACCTGCCCACCCTCGTTGACCAACATGACATGAAGTTTTATGAAAAATTTATTTTACTAAAATACAATTATATTATGAAGAAAAAACTTCTTAAAAGTCAAGAAGAAATTATATTATACAAATGCTTACCAAATGCAAGAGAAAAACTAAAAAACTAGGGTCAGCTTCACCCTATCATATTGTATTTCATGGAGATTATCATTCAGTTTCCTCTTACCATGATTGTACT
Organism: Apium graveolens; assembly: GCF_009905375.1. NCBI lineage: Eukaryota > Viridiplantae > Streptophyta > Magnoliopsida > Apiales > Apiaceae > Apium > Apium graveolens. The sequence continues at coordinate 288,479,292 of NC_133652.1, read as the reverse complement.
TCACTGCACATTGTACCTTATACTATTATGAATGCCATATTCACTCATAGACTATATGACATGAAACTCTGCATTATCTAAGTTTGTCACGAAGTCTTCTTGTGGCTGACGTATAATGTGAGGTTAACTGCAACACATCATAAACAATTCATCCTAGTCTGCTCAATTAGGTCTAGAAAATAAACTTTAAAACCCACACAAAAATAAAACTATCTTGAACAAATATCATAATTTATAATAAAATACTCAAAGATTATTTCCATGTATCTAAATAAAAATAAATTAAAACAAAGTGATTTCAAGATTTCTTATTAATTTAGTTACTCTAAAGATCCTAAAATACTAGTTCAAGATAAAATATTTGATGTACTTTGTTAAATTTCAAAATTACATTAGTTCAAGATAAAATATTTTTCACTATTTTACAAGACATACTCATCAAATATATTTTATAATTTATCAAAAGTTCAATCTACCTTTAAGTTACTTTGTCATAATATAATATAGTTTAACCATTTTTGCACCACACAACAAATGTGCCAAAGTTTAGATATGGTATATAGAAGATTAATAAATAAATCTGTTTCTAAACAAAAGCTAAAGTGAGAGAAATTAGTACGCCATCTAATACCCATGAAAGTGTTAATCTGGGTTAAAGTTATATTATTATTGTTTATGTGGTAACTTAATATTATTTATAACATATAAATATTTTATATATAGTAATTATTATATGGCAGTACCTGTCAATTAATTGGAGGATTTTCTCCATTGTTTACCATTGTTTACCAAATTTGTAACAAGATTTTTTGGGTAAAAAAATCAACTAAGATAAAATTTTTATTATATCATATTAGATAGAAAAGAACATAAAAAAATTCACACAAGTATCTAGTAGAAAATCACAAAGTAGTTTAAACATACACCAAGATGAGTACCTTTTTTTCTTCCTTCTGTGTCTTGCTCATTAAACAAATTTATGTTCATGGTACTTATGAATGTATAGTTTTGGGAGAAACTATTTCATAGTTTTTACTCCGATACTCATATTATTGGTGGCTAGTATATATAATCATGAAATGATGTTACATTTTGGTAACTTATATTTAGGATTACATTTTAGTATTGTAGGTGGCGTTACTTTTAATATAAAATTATATAAAATTTGGCTTTATTACTTTAATTTGGTTTTATATTTTTGTAATATAAACTATCTTCTCCAAAATTTTATAATTATAATTTGTAGTTATATTTTGGTAACTTACAATATCTTACATAATGATAATATATAATATCTTAAATAATGATAACATATGTAACGGTTACTTTTTATGTAACATATCAAATTTACTAATGATCATTATATTATTTCCCATAATAAATATAATAGCAGTAATAATAAAAGAATGAAAAATAATAATTGCAATAATTTTATTGTTCAAACAAATTTTTTAGAATTGTTAGATTAGTGCAAAACTTGAATTTTCTTTTCAACTAATATAATATGAATAATATATCTCAAATTAGGTTCGAGTCTCCAATTTGAATTTGTAAATATTAGTATTTATGTTTTCATTGATAAATGTGCCTATTCAATATTTTGACACTAGAGAAAATACTTAGAAACATTTTAAAAAATGAGAGGAATCAATCCACATCTTTGATACTCTAGTTTCCCATTTCAAATGGTCAATAATAATCTTAAGACAAACTTTAGTTTTTTCAAGATATATAATATTTGTCTATTCAAATTTTAGAGTAGTGAAACCATTTGCCATAACTTAAAATCTATCATATAGATATGTAAAAATATTTAACTATTCTTAAATTATAATAGGTAAAGAATACTTGCAGAATAATAAGGTTAATGATATTTTCATAGCATTTAGGCATACTCATGATAACATAACTATTATATGTCTAATTTTATTCCACTAATCCTTTAATGGTTGCTTCTACTATTTATATAAGGCTGATATTTTGTACCATTCCATTTCACTCTTATCCAGCTTTTAAAAGTCTATGTCTACCCATAAATATCCTACACACAAATGAGAAATTTAAATACAAGAATTTCAAATCAAGTGAGCACATAACTCACTTTGTACCTAAACATAAACTTGGTTCTTTAAATGATGATTCTGTTGTGTGTGTTTATATTTGAAAATTGTTTCAAAATAGGACTTTCATTGACTCATATATATTTGTAAAATAAACCATCTTTCAATACAAAAAAATTCTGGTTTTGAAAGTATATTTAATGAAAGTGGAATAAATAATTTTTAAAGTCTAGACAAGTTCATGAGAACAAACCATGGACTTTAGTACGATTCATTATAAATAATCACATTTTGTTTAACTTGTTCTAAATAGAATTAAATGATTAAATGAATGCACTAACTAATTAAACAATTAATTAATTAATAAAAATAGTTATAAATAATTAAATCAAATGTGGATTAAGGAAAATCATTTTTTGGAATTAAATTATTTATGTTAATTATTTAAAATAATTAATTGAATAAATTTTTAATTAAAAAATATTTTTCGAATAAAATAATATAACTTTAATTTATTTTAAAATTAAATCATGGAAACCATTTTTGGATTTAGTGTTGTTGATCAAAACCAATGGTGAACTTGGCCTAGCTGCCAAGAACATTGCTGATCTATTTTATATGTCTGGTTGGCTCAAAATAGACCTAGAATCTATGGTTTATATTCGTTCTTCACCTAAAATCATTTCCAACAACCCTCAAACTGGACTACATCAACAGCCCTGGCATAAAATCATCAGCATTCCATTTACGATTTAACAATGGAGCCTAACAAGGATTTTCCGACCAAAATATGAATTCACTAGATTTTAAACAAAAAAAATGATATACATATTAAATATAACCTAAGGATGCACACAATCTATTATTATAATCAAAACTAACAACTAAAACATTGATAATCCAGAAAAAATAAAAATAAAAATCAAAAATTCGATTATACCAATTTTAGCATTCAAACAATTACAAAATATATATGAATAGACATTAATCAAACGGTGTATCATTTTAAAAAAAACAAGGTTAATCTATTAATAACATAAAAAACGTCAACAAACAATCATGAAAGATTAAACCAAGTTGACCCAAAATAAAAAACATCAATTTTGAGAATTACTCGACCCTATCCAAAAATTCTCCCGGCTACTCCAATACTCAGGTGAACACGATGGACCTGGATAAAGCTTTCATTTATGGTGATGGTTGAGCTAAAACTGTTAGGGTCTCAACTTTCATAGTAGTGAAGGGGAAGATGAGGGGGGTGGTTATAGCCATTTGAACCATTGTTAAATTTATTAAAAGTTAGATTTTAATTCCAATTCTATACCCTTTCCACATACATTGCGAGATGCTAAATCTAATTTATGTTAGCGTTTGCGATCAAAATGAAATTTTTAGATCTGGTCAATCATATTGATCTCTAATTTACGGCTGATGACTTTATATGTAATTAGGGTTGAGTTTGGGAGATTTTGTTGAGTATTAAAATCTCCTATCTTCCTCACGATGCCTACATACCTATATATATAAAACCTCAATCCGACATAGTTATGTTTTATGATTTGCATCGCCTCCTCCAATACTTAAGGGCAATGCACAATTTTTAGATAATAACTCTTGATGACATAATATACTAATTCGATTATGACATAAGGTTGTGGTGGTGGAATAAGTTAGAATTCATTGGATATTGGTCTGAGATCCTGTGAGTCGAGCCTCTTAAGCTAATACTCATTGGGATGAGCTTAAGCTAATACTCATTGGGATGAGTGTGTTGGGCGTGAGCTTTCATAGTTAAGGATCATTGAGCCAAACTTTATATATCGACACTTATTGGGTTGAGTCTGCATGCTCAACATCTAAACAAGCTATGAATATGTGTCCATATCTTCATTACACCAATGTTCATTTCATTGAAAATATCCGACCATGGACTTTCTAGAAGTACATGAGCCTCTACACGCAACAAAAGTTAAATCTGACCAGGATTCTTTAAGCCTAAAGAGTACGGGCAGTTACTTGGACGCACACATTGCGTCTACAACAGTGTGGCAACCAAATGGTACTACTACATTATTCTCATACCAGAGTTGAAGTAAGGTACCTAGAGAATATATGTATATACAACAAAAATATATAACACAGGGGTTTATTAAACATTCATAAAAACCTCACCAAATGCAACACAACTAATATGGTAGAAAGCTTGTAAAAAATGTTTGTCTCTATAACAGGTTTTAAATTCGCCATAATAAAATTAGTGGATAAGCTTTAAAATAAACTGAAAATAAGAGAAACATTTACGGGACCGTAATTCAATAAAAGATAAACGTCTAATGCATGTGAAAGTTGATTACACATACATCCAAAATCTATGAAGAAAATAAACTAAATTCAAAACTAGAGCCATGTTAAATTAAATATTTTATTCAGTATTAATTAATAACTAATACTCTCCATAGAGCCCAATGAGATAACTCAATTCGTAATAGTTTATCATTTGTTATTCTCTTTGAATCTTACTCACCCCGAGATTTGTAATAACATATACCAGCTTCTAACACACGAAACCTAATAAAACTCTCTTGGTTCCCAAAAGATTATCATACTTTCCATTTTTGAATATTTTAAAAAAATTACATTTATCGTCTATTTGTAAAATGTAATAATTTTTGATATTATAAAAGGCACATTCACCAAATACTTATGATGTCATATATTAGCGGCACATGTCAAGCTAATTAAACTAAATTGAAGTACAAAAATGAATAATTGGACATCGTTGTATCTTAATTAAAGAAATAGCTATCATGCAAATTTGTACTTAATATGAAAATATGGCACTTTTCCCTCACATGCATAATATTTCTATAATTTCTAGAATACAAAACTGATATGGCTATTGAAAAACTAATATTAAATTATTAGATTATAAATGCCCCATCATCTTACTTTTATGTACAACCTCACATTTTTTACATTTGTAGAATTATTTTATAATATCCCTAATTTACGTAAAATCAATATACATCTTTTTCAACATATGTATACACTTTATATAAGGAGCTTGTTTTTCAATATTATTGTGGATATGTTATACGTGCTGGTAATGGTAATACTAATCACTAATCAATAAAAGTAACAGTTAGTAAGATTGCACGTTTTTTTCTATCCTAGTGTCTTTTCCTTTTGTATCTTTTAATAACTTTGTAGCTAAGTACTCGTAGCAATAAGTTATCCCGGAACACGATGCCTAGTATTCGCTTTCTTGTCAAAGTTGGGAATATATGAAAGTGGCTAGCTAGGGTCGAAACGTGGGGGGGTTTAACACTAACAAGAAGTCACAATACAACTAAACAGAACAACAAATCAAACTATACTACCCAACTCTTGGATAAAGGATTAGCTACTAATGATAAGATAAAGAAGATATAAATTTAAATTGCAAATCATGAGTGTAGGAATTTAAGTATCAAATACAACCTGAAAAATTCTTTTGGAATGTGGATGAATTCCTCCACTCCTTGTTGCAATCTCCCTCTCAAGTTGCTTCTATCCTTTTTCAAAAGAATACAGCTAACATTTTTTCCGTACTATATTATGTTCTGAAATTCTATATACAATATGTAAGATCTAATTTATAATAAAGAGTCTTTAATGTCTTTCCCAAATTAAATTGGACTTTAATGTAAAATTCATAAGTTGTCTTCCAGGCCTGATTCTGGGCTGCTCCAATTGGATTTTTGATGTGCCAATTTATTAATGTGTATTTTAGAAGTTCGTTTCATTCTCAGGGAAGGATGATATAGACACTAATTTCAAGTATTTTATCTCTTACAGTTCAGAAGTGTGGAGAATAATTTTTTGTGTGTTTTAACTATCCACTAATTTAATCTAATAAATAATTAAAAAATATATAATATATATGAGTGAAATAATCCAAGAATGAGGGTTCCTCAATGGTTATCCTCAATGTATAATTTATGTCTCTTATTTTATTAAAACAATCCTTTTAATATTTATAAAATCATTTCCCAAGGTAGATTATAGTGCATGCAATTATCCTTTTAATGTTTATAAAATCCTTTCCTAAGGTAGGTAATAGTGCATGCAATTTAAGTTTTGACCGATAATTACGACAATTTTATGTATTATTTTAAAAAATTAAAATACTTTTAAAAGAGAATTATATATTTTTTCTAATGATGCTAGTTTTAAAATTTATTTAATTATATAATATGCGTAATTTGCAGTCAAAATTTAAATAATTTGTCTGTAGACTAGTCAAAACATGACACATAATACGAGATGGAGGGAGTATGTAACACGTAAATTCAAGATATTAGAACCCTCTCAACATTCAAAATCTAAGGGTTCATCCTAGATGTGCATGAAAGATTTCTAGAGTCTAGGAAGCTAGATTCAATTTCTAGGACTCTAGAAACAGTCTCAAGGAGTTGAAGGTAGTATATTTATCCTAAAAAGAGTTTCTTCGCGCTAAAAGTTGTTCATCATACCCTATTTTAGTGTTACTATTTAAACGACTTCATTAATATGAAATTTTCGTATTATATTATACAATCAAAAGAACTTAGTTTCGAGTCAACATTAAGCATTACCTATATCACGAAAATTGGAGATCGAAGTGTAGAGTTAATAGAAAAAAGAATAAATCTTGATAATAGAGAAGTGTTAATCCCAAACAATCTAACAGTTGAATGACAGAAGGAGGGTTGAATGTAATTCTTTGTTTCTTCTCATTTTTAAGAACTTCTCACAAATATAAATATATCCGTGTCAAATATGCAAAGTGCGGAATAAAAAATAACAAACTATTCAAACACAAAGTAATTAAACACAAGGATTAAAAACTTTCTGGTAGAGCTGTCAAACGGATTATTCGGATACGGATATGCCTATATCCATATCCACATCCGCAATCATCGGATTCGAATACGGACAATATCTGCTTTATTTCGGATACGAATAATATCCGCTTTTTCTCGGATACGAATGCGGATATTTCGGACGAATATCGGATTTTTTGAATTTTTTTGTTGCCACTACCGTTTTGACGATGATTATAAGACATTTTCTACAATTAAATACGAATAATATATTTATATATGTATAAAGCATGTGTACAATTATATAAAATTTATATAAACATATTATTTATTAGATCTACATACACTATAAACTAAAAAAATAAATTTTAAATTATATATAATTATATATTTATATAATTTAAATATCATATATGTATTTAGTTTCGGATTCGAATATCCCTAATTCGGAAACGGATAATATCCGCTTTTTCTCGGATACAGATAATATCCGCTTTTTATCGGATACGAATACGGATTTTTCGGACGAATATCTGATTTTTTGAATTTTTTTGACAACCCTAGTTTCTGGTGGATTGAACTTATCCACCAGAGATATAAATATATATTTCGAGAACTCTGTGATACAAAGATTGTACAGAGCTGCTTACAAGTAGAATCACAAGGAACAGAGAAATTCTTCACAGATACAGCCTTTTCTATTTTTCTAGTTTATTGCTGAATTTACTACTAGCTACTCTTGCTTTATATATTACTAAGTTACAAGTGAATAAGACAAACTAATAAAATAAAATGTGTCTTTTTCTAATCACATGCTTCTTCATTTCTCCATCCAGTATCTTTGATTTTCTTCAAGTAAGCATGAAAATGGAAATGCTTTTTTGTTCTCTAAAACCTGTATATAGGCTGCCACATTCTATTTGTATACAATCAACCCATATGACTGTCAAGTCACTATTAACTGATTTTTCAATTTGATCATCCGTTGGAACTCTGTTGGATCATCCGTTGAGACTTTGTTGAATCATCCGTTGAGAGTCTGGTTGATCATCCGTTGAAAATCTAGTTGATCATCCGGTGAAACCTTATGGAACATCCGTTGAGAGTATCTTCATGGTAGTTAACTCTATTTCACTTATACAATATTACAAGGTATCCAATATTTACAATTAGCCAAGCTATCTTGCTTATCAATCTAGTAGTCAACATGACTTAGAATATCCTACAACTTATAGTTCTCTAAGGCATTACAGTATGCATGAATGCGTTACAAAACCTATTAAAAACATAAGCTACTCTCTCAACGGATGACATAGTAGATTATCCGTTGAGAACTACAAAATACACTTAATTAAATCTACTAAGGTGTTATGATTAGCTTATCATCAAACCTACAACATATTCCTAACAATGTCCCCCAATTTATGTCTACTGGGATTGTAGGCATAAATTTAGAGGGACTTGATGATAACAAAATACCTCTTTACTTAAATATTATTCAACAGTAGATAAAACTTACAAGTGCTGCAAATTTATTGAAAATTGTACAAAAGAAGGTTCATAGAAAATCTCACAAGCCATTTTCAAGGTGCTCCTCTAAACTAAGCAAGTTAATATTTTCTTCTTGAATGTTTAGTCCCCTTTCCCAGTTCTTTATTATTCTCTTCAATCTGGTGTTGAAGTTGTCTGTAGAACTCAGATTCATCTTCATTTGATTGATCCAACATCTCCTGCATTTCCTTGAGAGTTTCATTGCTTAATATCTTTAGCTGATCATCTAATCTGAAAAATCTTCTTATGTTCTTTTCATCCTTGAACTCCATTAACTAGTATGGCTTTAAATGCACTCTATTCCTATTATAAGGAATTGTCAAGACTATTGGGAGTGCATTTGGCTCTCTTCAGCTCTGTCTTATTCTTTCAATCTGATTGAGTATCTCCTTCTTGGCAATAATGTTAAAGCCAAGATTTTCTTGATTGAGGAGAATATCTTCACTAAAACAGAGTAGCCTTCATTGAGAATCCTGTGAAGAAACCAAGTAAACTCCTTTCCACCCTTATATCTGAACATACGTCTTTTTGGGAACCTGTTGTGGGCATTAATTGCTCTCACTTTATCTAGTTCATCCAGATAGAGATTGATGTCTGAAAAATCCTTTATATCACAGAAAAATAGTTGATCTTCTTTGTTGACATTAGGTATGGGGTTGAATAGATTTTTGGATTTGAATGGAACTGGCTTGACTGGGTTTCTTGGTTTGGACTTTCTTATTTTGGCTGAGGTAGATGGAATTGGAAGGTTAAGATTAGTAATTGGTAGGCTTTCCCAGTCTATTGGTTCATCCTTAAGAATTATTGGTTCACCATGGAAATTCACATCTAAATAAACCTTAAATTCAGCTTACTCCATTATGGGCAAGGTTGGTTGATTTGAAGTAGTAGACTAGGTAGGCTCAAGTTCATCTTCTTACTCTTCCTCTTCTCAAAAATCCAGCTTCCTTTTGGTTGTTTCCTTTCTCATCCTTTTTTCCAATTATCTGCATTGGTTCCTCCAGATTGTCAGTTTTAGTGATAGTGGCAGGTTTCTCAGCTTCCGATTTGGTAGAAACCTTTTCATCCTTTTTCTTAGCTTCTAAGGTAGCCTGCTTTTTCTAATTCTTAAGTCTCAACTTTTCTTTTATTTTTGGCTTTTGCAAATTGTGGATGTCCAGCCATCACACAAATATCTTTTCCACGTCTGTAGACTTTCGCTATCCTTTTCTTTAAAATTGAATCTCTTGAATCTTTAATGTGAGCAATAGAATGACCAAGAAATTTCTTTTCATCTAGCTGAAGGGTTGCATAGACTAGATCCAAAGGATTCTTGGTAGAATGTTTTCATGAATTCTTCTTGGGCTTCAAAATCATATTGGCCTCTAACTATATTCTAGCAGAGGTTTGACCTCTTTCCATGTTCCTCAAGCTCATTTTACTAATAGGAATTTGTCTCAGTTGTGTGAAGTGTTTCACAGATTTTTATTGCTTTGCAACTGGACCGAAAACCTTTTCAATCTTCTTATCCATTTTCTTCATTTATTTATTCAGCCTGAGCCCAGCTGCTGCAATATTGATCAAATCAATGCCATCTAGAACTGGTGGCTTTGAGAAAGTAATAACTGGAACAATTACTTCGATGACTTGAATTTGCACATCCTTCTCCCCCTCACTAACTTGAGTTATTGTATCTCTCTCCCCTTTTCGTTTTCATCAAGTTATACAGGGTTGGAAGTCTGAACAGCCACCAATTTTTGTAGTAATTGAGTTTGAGTTTGTTGGTTGGAAAGGATTTAAGCAACTGAGTCTTTAACTTTAGATAGTCTTGAACCCAGATTCTCAACCTTTTTATTCAAGTCATACTCTTTCCTGAGATTTTGATTGAAACTGGTCATTATTGTATCAGGAATTTTAGCATCCAGTTTCTTATAGAGATCCTCCTTGACTTAAGCCAAATTGTGTTTCAGTACATCTATAGTTTGATGATGTTGAAGAGCTTGAATTTTATGTAACTGTAGAGACTCCAGATGGGTTTGCAGAAGTTTCTTGGTGCTGGTATTGTTGGTTGCTTGAATAGCATCTTGAGTTTCATGAACTAGTTTGAACAAGATTGACTTGAAATGATGAAAATTGCAATCTTTTGAGAACATCCAATCTGGAGTTCCAGTCTCTCCCTATATGTTCATGCTTTGTTCTTCATCATCCTCTTCAAGAAAGTAACCACCAATAGAATCACCAGAGGTTGCAGAATTATACTCAAAATCCTCACTAGTTGTGGAAGAAAGTGAGTTGATTGCATCTTTGGCCCTTAGCATAAAAGTTGTTGTATGCACCAAGTTTAATGCTCTCTCAGCAGCCTCATTGCCCTGTTCAGCTAAAATTTGATAAGCTGGAATAGGATGAGTAAATGCCTCAGCTTCAAAAGAAACAGAGTTTAAAACAGCTTGATATTTTTTGGTGAAATAGCTGCTTCTTTTCAGCCTCATTGGCATCCCTTAACTCACTAACAATGGGCTCTTCCAATTCTTCATTTGTACATGCTTTTCTCTCACGATCTCTCATTTCTTGCATCAAGGGCTCCCCTTGGCTTCCCACCCTCACACCCTCACCTTCACCATCTAAGGTAGCACTCCTCTCACTCACTCTTGCCATGCTGGAAGAAATAGCATGCACTTTTTCACACATTCTCTCCCTTTTCCCGAGAGCAACACAGCCTCTCACTCAGTTCACTCCCTTCCCTCAATCCTAGTAGTGATTGAACTACTACTAAGTCATCTGCACTTGTAACCTTTGTGGAAATTTCAAGTGGTGCAGAGACTTTCAAAGAATGAGTAACATCCGTCGAAATAGTAGTTGAGAAATTCAACGGATAATTGTTGTTAAGCACATCCGTCGAGAGACAATCATTAGTCGACCGATGAAAAATGCCCATCGAGTGAGTAGAAATGATAGGGTTTGAAGTAGAAACTACTGTAGAATTTATGGTGATTGATTCGAGATTATCCACAGATTTCTTAATATTTTCAGAAAGAAATGGTAAGTGAGCCAACAAATCATTTAATAAGAATTAGGTGCAAATGTCATATTAGTATATTGTGCAGATAAGTTATGTGCAGGCATAATAGGCATTTATGGTGTGGGCATATTGGGAAATGGGGAATGTGCATATATCAGTGCAGGCATGGCAGATTTGCAATTAACAGGCAAGTGATTAACACTACCACACTTAACACAGATTTTTCTAGGTGCATATTTATCAGGTGTGTAGTTGTTTTGTTTTTTAATTCCCACTTTCCCATTCTTGTTTCTTTTTCTCTTAGAATCTACTTTGACCTCCATTTTCTCCAGTCTGTCGTTTAGTTGCTTCATTGACAAATGTCCCACATTGACTCTTTTGTTCTCCTTAACTTGACATGATTCTCCTGTAACAAAGTTCTTAGAAACTGATCCATATTTCTCATCGAGTTTAGCTAGATTGGCTTTGCTAACAGGATTTTTCTCACTCGAAGGATGTGGTTCTTTGTCTTTTGATGGATAAGTGCTTTTATCTTTAGATGAATAATCTTCATTTTCCGTTAAATCCACATCCGTTGAAAGTCCTTCAATCAACTTAGGATCTAGTTTCTCCTTGCTCTTTTTATAGGCTTCTTTACAGAATGACTCTACGCCTTGAACTTTAGTAATTTGAGCATGAACATCTCTTGATGATTTCCAAGACTTGATTACCTCTTTTTATCGTTCAAGCTGCTTTTTTAAAATCTCCTCTTTCTTCAAAAGATTCAGTCAATTCATCTTTGGCAATCTTGTAGTCTATCTTCAATTTCTCAAACTCAATAAATTGAGTTTCTAACACAGAATTTATTTCACTTAAAAATAGTTATTCTCTTTAATTTTTATGTTTTCTTTAGTGGGTGATTTAAGTGTAACACGTCATTTATAGCATCATTACACTCATCTTTAGAAAGATGTGTTAGATTAGTAGTGTTTACCTGATTTCTTGATGAACTGACTTCTGTTTCATCAGATTTGGCAATCAGGGCTAGGTTGACATAGCTTGTTTCTTCATCTTCTTCTATCCCATCAGCAGCCCGGTCATTTTCCTGATTCAAGAAAGCCATTTCCTTCTGTTTGAGCAGTTCAAAGTATTTTTTCTTGTAGTCCACAGGCTCAAATTTCTTTCTATCAGAATTAGGCTTTCTGCAGTCACTTGCAAAATGACCACTCAAGCCACATTTGAAATATTTGAATTTTGACTTGTCAACCATGATTCTGTTTGGCTTAGATGCTTCAAAATTCTTCTTGAATTTTAGAATGGCAAACCTTCTGAATAGAAAAGCCAGATGTTCATCTATGTCTTACATTTCATCTTGACTAAGATAATCTTCATGTTCAGCTACCAGCCCTTTTCCTTTGCCTTCACTAACCCTAGAGTTTGGTGCAGATTCCACAGCTTCAACCTTTATCTCATTCACTTTCTCTTGATTAGCTACCAAGGCTATAGATCCTCCCTTCTTCCTTCCTTTCTCTATCTTCTCCTCTTGTTCCAACTCAAGCTCATAAGTTTTTAGAATGCCATACAATTTCTCCAAGGTGAATTTCTTGTAATCTTGAGAAGAATTCATGAGAGAAACAGTCACAGGCTTCCAATCATTTGTTTGAGACCTAAGGAATTTCCAGTTTGAATCTTTTGTCTGATATACTCTTCCATGCAATTTTAGTGTATTTAGTAGCTTTTGAAATCTACTAAAGATGTCACTTAAAGATTCACTTTCTTCACAATAAAAGTGCTCATACTACTGGATTAGAAGTTGTATCTTGTTTTCCATCACTTTTTCAGTTCCATCATATATGATTTGTATTGTATCCCAAATGTCCTTGGCAGTTTTACAATTGATGACATTATCGAACATGTCACTGTCAAGGCCATTGAACAGAATGTTCATAGGCTTTTTGTATTTGTGCACTTGTTCTATATCTTCAATTGTCCACTCATATTGTGGCTATGGGACACTTTGCTCATTGCCTACAGCACCTTGAATATCTGTAGCAGCTCTTCGTGGAACGTGAAGACCCTTCTCAATACAATCGACATACCTTTCATCTTATGAAAGAAGATGCAGGTGCATTTTCACCTTGCAATGGTGATAATTGTCTTTGTCCAAGAAAGGGATCTTCATACCAACGTCCTTCCTGCTCATGCTGTTAGTTGTTGTGATCTTTAAACTCTTAGTATATTAAGAGCTTGATTTGATACCAATTATTAATCCCAAACAATCTAACAGTTGAATTACAGAAGGGAGGTTGAATGTAATTCTTGGTTTCTTCTTGATTTTAAGAAGTTCTCAAAAATATAAATATATATCAGTGTTGAATATGCAAAAGTGCGGAATTAAAAATAACAAAGTATTCAGACACAAAGTAATTAAACACAAGGATTAAAAACTTTCTGGTGGATTGAACTTATTCACCAGAGATATATTTATTTCGAGAACTCTGTTATACAAAGATTTTACATAGTTGCTTACAAGTAGAATCACAAGGAACAGAGAAAAATCAAAAAATGGAAAGTATGATGCCTAGTATTCGCTTTTGTTATCAAAGTTGGGAATATATGAAAGTGGTTGAGCTAGGGTCGAAACGTGGAGGGGTTCAACACTAACAAGAATTCACAATACAACTAAACAACACAACAAGACGAACTATACTACCCAACTCTTGGATTAAAGGATTAGCTACTAATGATAAGATAAAGAAGATATAAATTTAAATTGTAAACCATGAGTATAGGAATTTAAGTATAAAATACAAATTGAAAAATTCTTTTGGAATCTGGATGAATTCCTCCACTCCTTGTTGCAATCTCCCTCTCAAGTTGCTTCTATTCGTTCTCTGAAGAATACAACTAACTTTTTTTCCATACTATATTATGTTCTAATATTTTATATACAATATGTAAGATCTAATTTATAATAAAGAGTTTTTAATGTCTTTCCCAAATTAAATTGGACTTTAATGTAAAATTAATAAGTTATCTTCCAGGCCTAATTATGGGCTGCTCCGGTCGGATTTTTGATGTGCCAATTTGTTGATGTGTATTGTTAGAAGTTCGTTTCGTTCTCAGGGAAGGACTGATATTGATACCAATTTCAAGTATTTTATCTCTTACAGTTCAGAATTGTGGAGAATAATTTTGTGTGTGTTTTAATTATCCAGTAATTTAATCTAATAAATAAATAAAAATATATAATATATATGAGTGAAATAATCCAAGAATGAGGGTTCCTCAATGGTTATCCTCAATGTATAATTTTTGTTTCTTATTTTATTAAAACAATCCTTTTAATGTTTATAAAATATTTACCTAAGGTAGATTATAGTGCATGCAATTATCCTTTTAATGTTTATAAAATCCTTTCTTAAGGTAGATAATAGTGCATGCAATTTAAGTTTTGACCGATAATTACGACAATTTTATGTATTATTTTATAAAAACAAAAATATTTTTAAAAGAGAATTAGATATTTTTTCTAATGATACTAGTTTTAAAATTTATTTAATTATATAATATGTGTAATTTGTAGTCAAAGTTTAAATAATTTGATTGTAGACTAGTCAAAACATGACACATAATATGAGATGGAGGGAGTATGCAACACATAAATACAATATATTAGAACCCAATCAACATTTAAAATCTAAGGGTTCTTCCTAGATGTGCATGAAAGATTTCTAGATTCTTGGAAGCTAGATTCAATTTCTAGGACTCTAGAAACAGTCTCAAGGAGTTGAAGGTAGTTTATTGATCCCAGAAGGAGTTTCTTGGCGCTAAGATGTGTTTATGCAGTAAAGTTTTTACCATTTAATTTTGCTATAACTTCTAAAAGGTTGTTCATCATATCATGTTTTAGTGTTACTATATAAACGACTTTATTAATATGGAATATTCATATTATATTATACTATCAAAAGAACTTATTTTCGAGTCAACATTAATAATACCTACATCACGGAAATTGGAGATCGAAGAGTAGAGTTGATAGAAAAAGGAATAAATGTTAATAATAGAGAAGTGTTAATCCTAAACAATCTAAGATTTGAATTACAAAAGGGGGGTTGAATATAATTCTTCGTTTCTTCTTGATTTTAAGAACTTCTCACAAATATAAATATATTAGTGTTAAATATGCAAAAGTGCGGAATGAAAAATAACAAACTATTCAAACACAAAGTAATTAAACACAAGGATTAAAAACTTCTGGTGTATTGAACCTATCCACCAGATATATATATATATATATATCGAGAACTCTATGATACAAAGATTATACACAACTGCTTACAAGTAGAATCACAAGGAACAGAGAAATTCTTCACAGATATAGCCTTTTCTATTTCTCTAGTTTATTGGTGAATTTACTACTAGCTACTCTTGGTTTATATATTACCAAGTTACAAGTGAATAAGAAAAAACGTGTCTTTGTCTAATCATATGCTTCTTCATTTCTCCATCCAGTATCTTTGATTTTCTTCAAGTAAGCATGGAAATGGAAATGCTTCTTTATTCTATAAAACCTGTAAATAGGCTTCCACATTCCATTTGTATACAATCAACCCATATGATTGTCAAGTCACTATCAACTGCTTTTTGAATTTAATCATCCGTTGGAACACTATTGGATCATCTGTTGAGACTTTGTTCAATCATCCGTTGAGAGTCTGGTTGATCATACGTTGAAAATCTAGTTGATCATCCGGTGAAACCTTGTGGAACATCCGTTGAGAGTATTTTCATGGCAGTTAACTCTATTTCACTTATACAATATTACAAGGCATCCAATATTAACAATTAGCCAACCTATCTTGCATATCAATCTAGTAGTCAACATGACTTAGAATATCCTACAACTTATAGTGCTCTAAGGCAATACAGTATGCATGAATGTGTTACAAAACTTATTAAAAACATAAGCTACTCTCTCAACGGATGACGTAGTAGATTATCCGTTGAGAACTACAAAATACACTTAATTAAATCTACTAAGGTGTTTTGATTAGCTTATCATAAAGCCTACAACATATTCCTCACAATGTCCCCCAATTTATGTCTACTGGGATTGTAGGCAAAAATTTAGAGGGACTTAATGATAACAAAACACCTCTTTAGTTAGAGATTATTCAACAGTAGATAAAACTTACAAGTGCTACAAATTTATTGAAAATTGTACAAAGGAAGGTTCATAGAAAATCTCACAAGCCATTTTCAAGGTGATCCTCTAAACTGAGCAAGTTAATATTTTCTTCTTGAATGTTTAGTCCTCTTTCCCAGTTCTTTATTGTTCTCTTCAATCTGGTGTTGAAGTTGTCTGTAGAACTCAGATTCATCTTCATTTGATTGATCCAGCATCTCTTGCATTTCCTTGAAGAATCTTCTTATGTTCTTTTCATCCTTGAACTCCATTAACTAGTATGGCTTTAAATGCACTATATTCCTATTGTAAGGAATGTTCAAGACTATTGGGAGTGCATTTGGCTCTCTCCAGCTCTGTCTAATTCTTTCAATCTGATTGAGTATCTCCTTCTTTGCAAGAATGTTAAAGCCAAGATTTTCTTGATTGAGGAGAATATCTTTACTAAAACAGAGTAGCCTTCATTCAAAATCCCATGAAGAGACCAAGTAAACTCATTTCCACCCTTGTATCTGAACACACGTCTTTTTGGGAACCTATTGTGGGCATTAATTGCTCTCAGTTTATCTAGCTCATCCAGATAGAGATTGACATCTGAAAACTTCTTTATATCACAGATAAATAGTTGATCTCCTTTGTTGACATTAGGTTTGGGTTTGGATAGATTTTTTGATTTGAATGGGACTGGCTTGACTGGCTTTCTTGGTTTGGACTTTCTTCTTTTGGCTGAGGTAGATGGAATTGGGAGGTTAAGATCGGTAATTGGTAGGCTTTCCCAGTCTATTGGTTCATCCTTAGGAATTATTGGTCACCATGGAAATTCACATCAGAATAAACCTTAAATTCAGCTTGCTCCGTTCTGGGCAAGGTTGGTTGATTTGAAGTAGTAGACTGGTCCAGCTTTCTTTTGGTTGTTTCCTTTCTCATCCTTTTTCAAATTTTCTTCTTTGCTTCCCCCAGATTCTCAGTTTTAGTGATAGTGGCAGGTTTCTCAGCTTCCGATTTGGTAGAAACCTTTTCACCCTTTTTTTTAGCTTCTAAGGTAGCCTGCTTTTTCTGATTCTTAAGTCTCAGCTTTTCTGTTGTTTTCGCTTCTGCAAATTGTGGATGTCCAACCATCACACAAATTTCTTTTATATGTCTGTAGACTTTCGCTATCCTTTTCTTTAAAATTGAATCTCTTGGATCTTTGATGTGAGCAATAGAATGACCAAGAAATTTCTTTTCATCTAGGTGAGGAGTTGAATAGACTAGATCCAAAGGATTCTTGGTAGAATGTTTTGATGAATGCTTCTTGGGCTTCAAAATCACATTGGCCTCTGAATGTCTTCTAGCAGAGGTTTGACCTCTCTCCATGTTCCTCAAGTTCATTTCACTAATAGAAATTTATCTCAGTTGAGTGTAGTGTTTCACAGATTTTTCTTGCTTTGCAACTGGACCAAAAACCTTTTCAATCTTCTCATCCATTTGCTTCATTTATTCATTCAGCCTAAGCTCAGCTGCTGTAATATTGATCAAATCAATGCCATCTAGAACTGGTGGCTTGGAGAAAGTAATGGCTGGAACAATTACTTTACTGACTTGAATTTGCACATCCTTCTCCCCTTCACTAACTTGAGTAATTGCATCTTTCTCCACCTTTTCGTTTTCATCAAGTTGTGCATGGTTGGAAGTCTGAACAACCACCAATTTTCGTAGTAATTGAGTTTGAGTTTGTTGGTTGGAAAGTATTTGAGCAACTGAGTCTTCAACTTTAAATAGTCTTAAACCCAGATTCTCAACCTTTTTATTCAAGTAATACTCTTTCCTGAGATTTTAATTGAAACTGGTCATTGTTGTATCAGGAAGTTTAGCATCCAGTTTCTTATAGAGATCCTCCTTGACTTGAGCCAAATCATGTTTTAATACATCTACAGTTTGATGATGTTGAAGAGCTTGAATTTAAAGTAACTATGGAGACTCCAGATGGGATTGCAGAAGTTTCTTGGTGCTGGTATTGTTGGTGGCTTGAATAGCATCATGAGTTTCATGAACTAGTTTGAACAAGGTTAACTTGAAATGATGAAGATTGCAATCTTTTGAGAACATCCAATCTGGAGTTTCAGTCTCTCCCAATATGTTTATGCTTATTTCTTCATCATCCTCTTCAAGAAGGTAACCACCAAAAGAATCACCAGAGGCTGTAGAATTATACTCAAAATCCTCACCAGTTATGGAAGGAAGTGAGTTGATTGCATCTTTGGTCCTTAGCATGAAAGCTGTTGTATGCACCAACTTTAATGCTATCTCAGCAGCCGCATTGCCCTGTTCAGCTAAAATTTGATAAGTTGGAACAGGATGAGTAAATCCCTCAGCTTCAAAAGAAACAGAGTCTAAAACAACTTGATATTCTTGCTGAAATAGCTGCTTCTTTTCAGCCTCAATAGCATCCCTTAACTCACTAACAATGGACTCTTCCCATTCTTCATTTGTACCTGATTTTCTCTCATGATCTCTCTTTTCTTGCATCAAGGGCTCCCCTTGGCTTCCCACCCTCACACCCTCACCTTCACCATCTAAGGTAGCACTCCTCTCACTCACTCTTGCCATGCTGGAAGAAATAGCTCTTTTTCCTGAGAGCAAAGCAGCCTCTCACTCAATTCACTCCCTTCCCTCAATCCTAGTAGTGATTAAACTACTACTAAGTCATCTGCACTTGTAACCTTTGTAGAAATTTCAAGTGGTGCATAGACTTTCAACGGATGAGTGACATTTGTCGAAATAGTATTTGAGAAATTCAACGGATAATTGTTGTTAAGCACATCCGTCGAGAGACAATCACTAGTCGACGGATGAAAAATATCCGTCAACTGAGTATAAATGATAGAGTTTGAATTGGAAACTACTGTAAAATTTATGGTGATTGATTTGAGATTATCCAAATATTTCTCAATATTTTCAGAAAGAAATGGCAAGTGAACAAACAAATCATTTAATAACAATTATGTACAAATATCATATTAGTATATTATGCAGATAAGCTATGTGCATGCATAACAGGCATTTGTGGTGTGGGCATATTGGGAAATGGGGAATGTGCATATATGGGTGCAGACATGGTAGATTTGCAATTAACAGAAAAGTGATTAACACTACCACACTACACAGATTTTTCTAGGTGCATATTTATCAGGAGTGTAGTTGTCATGTTTTTTAATTCCCATTTTCCCATTCTTGTTGCTTTTTCTCTTAGATTCTGATTCGACCTCCATTTTCTCCAGTCTGTCATTTAGTTGGTTCATTGACAAATGTCCAACACTGACTCTTTTTTTCTCCTTAACTTGACTTGATTCTCCTGTAACAAAGTTGTTATAAACTGATCCATATTTCTCATTGAGTTTAGCTAGACTTGGTTTGCTAACCGGATTTTTCTCACTCGACGAATGTGGTTCTTTGTCATTTGACGGATAAGTCCTTTTATCTTTAGACGGATAATCTTCATTATCCGTTAAATCCACATCCGTTAAAAGTCCTTCCATCAACTCAGGATCTAGTTTCTCCTTGCTCTATTTCTAGGCTTCTTCACAGAATTACTCTATGCCATGAACTTTAGTAATTTGAGCATGGACATCTCTTGATGATTTCCAAGCTTTGATTACCTCTTGTTCTCGTTCAAGCTCCTTTCTCAAAATCTCCTCTTTCTTCAAAAGTTTCAGTCAATTCATCTTTGGCAATCTTGCAGTCTATCTTCAATTTCTCAAACTCAATAAATTGAGTTTCTAACACATAATTTATTTCACTTAAAAACAAATTATTCTCTTTAATTTTTGTGTTTTCTTTAGTGAGTGATTTAAGTGTAACATGCAATGATATAACTCTGTGGACATGTCATTTATAGCATCATTACACTCATCTTTAGAAAGATGTGCAAGATTAGTAGTGATTACCTGATTGCTTGTGAACTAACTTCTGTTTCATCTGATTTGGCCATCAGGGCTAGGTTGACATAGCTTGTTTCTTCATCTTCATCTATCCCATCAGCAGCCCGGTCATTTTCCTGATTCAAGAAAGTCATTTCCTTTTCTTTGAGGAATTCAAAGTATTTTTTCTTGTAGTCCACAGGCTCAAACTTCTTTCTATCAGAATTAGGCTTTCTACATTCACTTAGAAAATGGCCACTCAAGCCACATTTGAAATATTTGAATTTTGACTTGTCAACCATGTTTCTGTTTTGCTTGGATGCTCCAAAATTCTTCTTGAATTTTAGCTTAGAAAACCTTCTGGATAGAAAAGCCAGATGTTCATCTATTTCTTACATTTCATCTTGACTAAGATGATCTTCATGTTCAACTACCAACCTTTTTCCTTTGTCTTCACAAACCCTAGAGTTTGGTGCAGATTCCACAACTTCAACCTTTATCTCCTTCTCTTTCTCTTGATTAGCTACCAAGGCTATAAATCCTCCCTTCTTCCTTCCTTTCTCTATCTTCTCATCTTGTTCCAACTCAAGCTCATAAGTTTTTAGAATGCCATACAATCTCTCCAAGGTGAATTCCTTGTAATCTTGAGAATTCATGAGAGAAACAATCATAGGCTTCCAATATTTTGGTAGAGACATAAGGAATTTCAGGTTTGAATCTTTTGTCTGATAGACTCTTCCATGCAGTTTTAGTGTATTTAGTAGCTTTTGAAATCTACTAAAAATGTCATTTAAAGAGTCACTTTCTTCGCAATGAAAATGCTCATACTTCTTGATTAGAAGTTGTATCTTGTTTTTCCTCACTTGTTCAGTTCCATCACATATGATTTGTATTGTATCCCAAATATCCTTGGCAGTTTTACAATTGATGTCATTATCGAGCATGTCACTGTCAAAGCCATTGAACAAAATGTTCACAGCCTTTTTTTATTTGTGCACTTGTTCTATATCTTCATTTGTCCACTTAGATTATGGCTTTGGGACACTTTGCTCATTGCCTATAGCACCTTCAGTAGCAGCTCTTCATGGAACGTGAGGACCCTTCTCAATATAATCGACATACCTTTCGTCTTTTGAAAGAAGATGCAGGTGCATTTTCACCTTCCAATGGTGATAACTGTCTTTGTCCAAGAAAAGGGATCTTCATACAAACGTCCTTCCTACTCATGTTGTTAGTTGTTGTGATCTTTAAACTCTTAGTATGTTAGGAGCTTGCTCTGATACCAATTATTAATCCCAAACAATCTAACAGTTGAATTACAGAAGGGGGGTTGAATGTAATTCTTGGTTTCTTCTCGATTTTAAGAACTTCTCAAAAATATAAATATATTAGCGTTAAATATTCAAAAGTGCGGAATGAAAAATAATAAAGTATTCAAACACAAAGTAATTAAACACAAGGATAAAAAACTTTCTGGTAGATGGGACTTATTCACCAGAGATATATATATTTCGAGAACCCTGTGATACAAAGACTATGCACAGTTGCTTACAAGTAGAATCGCAAGGAACAGAGAAATTCTTCACGGATACAACCTTTTCTATTTTTCTAGTTTATTTTTGAATTTACTACTAGCTATTCTTGGTTTATATATTACCAAGTTACAAGTGAATAAGACAAACTAATAAAATAAAACGTGTCTTTGTCTAATCACATGCTTCTTTATTTCTTCATCCAGTATATTTGATATTCTTCAAGTAAGCATGGAAATGGAAATTGTTCTTTGTTCTCTAACACCTGTATATAGGCTGCCACATTCCATTTGCATACAATCAACCCATATGACTGTCAAGTCACTATCAGTTGCTTTTTATATCTGATCATCCATTAGAACTCTGTTGGATCATCCGTTGAGAATTTGTTGAATGATCTGTTGAGAGTCTGGTTGATCATCAGTTGAAACTCTAGTTGATCATTCATTGAAACCTTATGGAACATCCATTGAGAGTATCTTTATGGCAGTTAACTTTACTTCAGTTATACAAGATTACATGGTATCCCATATTTATAATTAGCCAACCTATCTTGCATATCAATCTAGTAGTCAACATGACTTAGAATATACCACAACTTCTCGTTCTCTAAGGCATTACAGTATGCCTGAATGTGTTACAAAACTTATTAAAAATATAAGCTACTCTCTCAATGGATGACATAGTAGATTATCCGTTGAAAGCTACAAAATATACTTAATTAAATCTACTAGGGTGTTTTGGTTAGCTTATCATCAAGCCTACAACATATTCCTAACAAGAAGTCTTAGAAGTTTAATATGGACATCAAATAATATATAGGATTTATAACAAGTACTTTAAATGTGGTCAAGTCCCAGTCTACTTTCTATCCAAAAAATAAAATTGATATTCAGTCTCATTTAAATCCTATTAAACCTCAATTAAATCATGAAAAATAAATTAGCTAGATTAGCTTTTTGCTTAAAAAAATTAAACATGACAAAATTAATAATATCACGAGTTTGAAGAAATATTTGCTGTAGTGCATATCACTAGAGAAAACTCATCCTATAAAGTGTATACATATGTTACAAACGATGTTACTGATCTTAAATAAATTAGAGAGACTATAAAATAATACTGCAAATGAAAACAATGTTGGGCTGCATATTAAAATAAGATGATGGAGAATTTATAATCTAAAATAATAAGTTGAATTTAATAATATTTTTTCAATTGCCAAATGAATTTTATATTCTAGAAAATATAGAAATATTATGCATGTCATGGAAGAGTACCATACACTACAAGAAAAAGTTGAATATACATCATACATTAGACATCGGTTGCGGATGCCACTGATGTTAAAAGAGGTAATAACATCACCGCGTGTTTTTCTGATGTCTTTGTTATTTGAAGACATCGATTATTTAACAACCGATGTCTAAAGTTCTCTAAAATAAATCAGCGCGGGCCACTTCAATTTGTTTTCCCCTTAGTGAAATTTTACAAAACTTTCCCTCGTTTGATTGCCAATTATTCACCCTATCCGGAGAAACTAAAAACAAAAAACAAAGTAAATCTCTCATAAATCTCTCTCTCGTCTCTCAACCCCCCCCCCACTGAATCTCTCTCTCTCTCTCACTCTCTCTCTCTCTCTTTCTCTCTCTATCTCTCTCTCTCTCGCTCTCTCTCTTTCTCACTCGTCTCTCACCACTACAACCTTCGCTATTCTAATGGCCACCGCCACCAGCTCTGCTGTTTTAGTAACCACCATCTCCACCTGGTCCGATGGGTTCACCATCACAATCACCTTCACTGGTCTGCTAACAATCTCTTTGTGTCTCCTTTACATGAATACTATTACGGTCTTCTCTGCTTTAACATTTAAGTTTTTTAAAATAAAAACCCTAATTTCTTAAATTGGGGATTTTTTAAATCAAAACCCTAATTTTTTAAATTGGGGTTTTTAATTTTAATACTCTTTGTTGGTTATAAGGAATATGGTTTGGGTAATAATTAACATGTTATTTTCGTTTACATGGATTTATCTTTGATTTATTAATTTATTAATTTTGTTTTTCTATATGATACAACTATTATTTGAGGTAATCTTTGGTTTATATTTAAGGTACTTTGATTGTTTGTAATTTTTTGTAGTTGTATTGTATTTTTTACAGTTGTCTTGTGTTGACCCATGTTTCTCTTTGGTTCCTGAAAAAATGGAGACGTGTTTCCACTTGCATTAGCCCTGGACACTCGTAACAATGATACCGAGTATCATACTGAGTTGGACACCGAGTCTTAGCCTGAGGAGGAACACAAGAAACAACTAGTACCTTGCCAACTCTATGTTTATAATCTTCCATCTACTTTCGATATTTCTGACCTTCTTCATCTTTTTGATACTTTCTGAACCATTCAATCTATTGAAGAGAACTGCAGAGAATATGTAAGTGTATCTATCAGATTATTATAACTAAAACTGCATATTATAAAGTAGGCAGCAGGCTATATATGGAGGGGCTACAAAACTTAGTGGCTGTTTTTCCACGATAGTTGTGACAGTAAATAATGTCACTGGTGACCCAATATGCATGATATCATGCATCTAAACATCTTGCGGAATCCTTTTGATCTTAATGTAGCTAAGCTAATTATCTATTTTCTGTTATGGTTTCCATTTTAATTGGTGAGAAGTAGTCCTCTTGTTTCCTAGCTAGTTTTGCACTTAACCAGATTGTGTTCTTGTCAATACATGTCATTTGGTGACATTTCTCTTTATTTCTCTTAGGAAGTGTCATTTGTGCTGCCTCCATTACTTAGTTTGCTGTTAGAATGTGCCAAAAAGATAGATCAGTCAGTGTTGTCGATTTCTTTGGGGACATTGGTCCATCTCATAGAATTTGGAGGACACCAATTCAGTGAAACTGACTGGGATACGTTGTTGAAGAGCATAAGGTGCATGATGTTCATTCTTCGGATGATGCTTTCACCAATAATATTACTAATATAAATTAATCAATCTATATAATTTTTATTAACTTGGCACATATTGTTAACATTTATTAGGGATGCATCATGCATGTCACAACCTCTAGAGTTGCTGAATACGCTAGGTTCTGAAAACCCTGAAAAGACAACAGTCCTTCCCCAGGACTCGGAGGTATAAATGGGAGATACCACAAAGGTTTCAAATATTGACCAATTGCAGAATCAAGAGTCACCTGATAGCAGTGCAGTTGACAGTGCAAGGAATACTTATTCTTCTTCCACTTCAGACCAAGATATGGATATACGAACAGATACTGATGCCGAAGGTTACATCTTTTGTATCATTAGTGTTACAGTATATGCTGCTTCAAACATTTATTAAATTGGAAAATAACATCTAAAGCATTTTCTATAGAAGTATTAAGGTAAATATCTTGAATAAATATACTGTATAAATTCTCTCTACAGGTCTTCCATTACCCTCAAGAAGATCTCATAAACATCCTGACGATAAAAAACTTCAACAGAGTCAAACATTTAGTTAGAGGATTACGGGAAATATGAAGGAAAGTCGCTTAGTTAGAACTTTTACTTTCAAGGTAACATAATCCATACACATCCTATTTACGGAAATCAATTTTCTCCTGAAATCAACGCTCTCTTGTTAGATTTCCACATTTCAAGTGAGTGTTTTTCTTTCTTAATTTATTGACAAGAAGTGAGTATATTTCATGGATTCCAACTGCAAGTCATGGGTACTTTGGTTATTTTTATTTTCAAAAAGGGGTTAATAGGACCTTCACTCATATCTCACTCAAACACAAGCATGATAATATTTTGGCACCTTGTATCTTTAAACTTTTACTCATATATATGAACAGACCTTAATTCTTGAACTTGGTAATTTTTATTGTGTTTGGTCGCATCGTATATGTTCTTTTCATTGTAGCTGAGTAATAGGTGGTATGGTCTAAATTTTCTCTGATATGAATTCACCCAAACAATATTTCTAGAATTAGTTGCACAACAGTTTTACTAGCTATCCTTCTTATTTTATTCCCTCTGTTTTTTGTCCTGCATCAAAGCTTCTTGTGTACTTTCTAATACCATCTTATTTCCTATCTCTCTGATGTTGTGGATTCCATGGAGGACAATATACAAAATGAAGAGTCTGTAACTATGAGGACGATTAGGAGCAAGTGCATAACTCAACTGTTTCTTTTAGGAGCCATCGACAGCATACCGGTACTTACTCTTATCTACATATTTATACTCTAATAAGCTAGAATAATGAGAGAGCACTAGTTTTAATAGTTTTATCTTGGGGAAAGTATAGCATCGAAAGAAAAACTGAGAGTACAGTTTTTTAAATCAGCTCTTAAATTTGCAAAAGAAATACTGGGCCATGCTAAATACCGCACAAAAGATTAGCGTCATGGATATATTATTCTCTATTTTAGAGTTTGCTGCATCTTATAATTCATATACTAATCTCATATTGTGAATGCACCACATTTTTGTTGAGAGGTATAAACTATAAAGAACTTCCACACACTGATATATGTTTTCCCTGTCCCTGCTTTGATTTTGGGTATACTCCATAAAAACCTTGAGCATCGTACTTCACTATTTTACAGGCCACCTTTAAATATTTTTCACCAAGAATTAGCTGGAACATGCATCTATTTAGACGTGTTGCAGAAGTCAACTGGTGGACAAAACTCTAAAACACAGTGGGAACGTGGATCCAGTCTTCCTGAGAATGTACATGCTTTTAGATGATGAATTGATGGGCATAGCAGAAAACAAACTAGTATCTTTTCAATGTAAGTTGCAGTTTATTTTGATGATGATAAAGGATCAGACTATGTATTTAAGCATGTATTCAAATATATTATTTCTTTAGTTTACTTGAGTGCAAGTTCCGTATATTTGATATATCTTAGTTACAAAAGCAATTGTACATCACTTTTAAAGAACAAAAACTGATGTAAAAAAAAGTTAATGTACATGCTTTTAGATAAAAAACTGATGTCAAAGACTACCATGTTCAAGTATAAATTGAAAATAGGCATCACTTTGTTTGGGATAAAACTGATGTTTATGTGACAATATAGACATCACTTTTAAAAAAGAAAAACTAATGTAAAAAAAGTTAATATACATCGCTTTTAGATGAATAATTGATGTCAAAGACTGACATGTTCAAGTCTAAATTAAACATAGACAACACTTTGTTTGGGATAAAACTGATGTCTATGTGCCGATATAGACATCACCTTTCACTAAAGAAATCGATGTTTAATATCTGATTTTACATCACCTAAATGAAAATACTCGATGTCTGTGTGGAAAAAAACATAGCTCGTAATATGTTTAATCTGTTGTAATAGGTGTAATTTATTTATTAAATTATTTATTTCTAACATTTTTTGTAAAAAAACAATTCATGGACATCAGTTTTTTTGCTAGAAACGATGTCTAAGCAAGTAAAGACATCGGGTTATGGCCGATGTCTAGAATAGACATCACCGACATCAACATCGGTTGCCAAACAACATAGACATCATCCAAAAACCGATGACTATGGACTTTTTTCTTGTAGTGATATTTTTATATTAAGTGCAAATTTGCATGATGGCTATTCTTCAAATATGATGTAGTTATGTCCATATATTCAGTACTTATGTTTAGTTTAATTAGCTTGATATGTGCCGCTATAATATGCCATCTTAAGTATTTGGTGAATGTGCCTTTTATAATATTAATAATTATTACTTTTTAGAAATAGAAGATCAATTATTTTTTTTGTAATATCAAAAACTGGAAAGTATGATAATCTTTTGGGAACTAGGGGAGTTTTAGTTTTTACCAAATATTTAAGTTATGTGTGTTATAAGTCAATATAAGTTCAGACAAATCTCGGGGTGAACAAGATTCGAAGAGGACGATAAACGATAAATTAATATGAAAATATGGCATTTTTCCCTTACATGCATAACATGTATTTTTTAGAATACAAAAGTTATTTTGTGATTGAGAAACTAATATTAAATTATTAGATTATAAATTCCCCATCATCTTACTTTTATGTACAACCCAACATTGTTTATATTTGCAGAATTAATTTATAATCTCCTTAATTTATGTTAAATCAATATACATTTATGTTAAATCAATACACATCTTTTCTAACATATGTATACACTTTATACAATGAGCTTGTTAGTCGGTAAGTAAACTCATTGTTATGTAACCTATAATACCTCAAATTTAGATATGTACTAACCGGACATGAGTGCTCAGCCATTATCACCAATCTTCTTCCTCGTGTTTATGTACAAGAACAAGCATTTACTAGTTTTATGTATTAAATTCTTTAGGGAGATTTTTCTTCGAACCGGTATTTATTATTTCTTGTTTCAAATGCTTTGTGATGATAAAAAAATGTTTGTTTTTTATATTAATCATGTTCATCTTATCACATTTAAGAGTTCCAAGAACATTTTCTATCTCGTATATTTAAAACTTGATATATTCGTGTAAATTTTCTACCAGGCTTCAAGGAGAACGAATTCAAGCACATACAACTTCATCCCAATATTATTCTGGAAATATTATACCTGCTGGTAATGGTAATATTAATCACTAATCAATAAAAGTAAAGGTTAGTAAGATTGCACATTTTCTTCTATCCCGGTGTCTTTTGCTTTTTTATCTTTTAAGATTGCACATTTTCTTCTATCACAGTGTCTTTTGCTTTTTTATCTTTTAATAGATTTTAAGCTAAGTACTCGTAGCAATAAGTGATCCAGGAACATGATGCCTTGTGTTCGCTTTTTTGGTTGATGTTGGGAATATATGAAAGTTGGTGAGCTGTGGTCGAAATTTGGAGGGGTTTAACACTAACAAGAATTCACAATACAACAAAATAACACAACAAGCCAAACTATACTACCCAACACTTGTATTAAAGGATTACCTACTAATGATAAGATAAAAAAGATATAAATTTAAATTGTAAACCATGAGTGTAGTAATTTAAGTATAAAATACAACTCAAAAAATTCTTTTGGATGAATTCCTTCACTCGTTGTTCCAATCTCCCTCTCAAGATGCTTCTATCGCTTCTCTTAAGAATACAGCTAACTTTTTTCCATACTATATGATGTTCTAATATTCTGTATACAATATGTAAGATCTAATTTATAATAAAGAGTTTTTAATGTTTTTTTAATCTTAGGTAACCTGCAGTCGTTACCCTTCGGGTGCGTACTGGGTAAATACTACGAGCTCACGTAATAGCCTGCAAATCACGTGAACCAAGAGAAATCGCATTTAAGGGATAAGATCTGACTCAGGAGGTATAATCATAAATTCTCCTGTGGGATTCGAACCTGTGACCAAATTAAATCGAACATAATCTGGAAAGTTGGGTTCTTCAAAACCTGGAGACTGACTGACATAAACTTCCTCCTCCAAATTTTCATTCAAAAAGGAACTCTTGACATCCATTTGATAAACTTCGAAATTGGCATAGGCTGCATAGGATAGAAAGATATTAATTGCTTCAAGTCTTGCAACTGGAGAAAATGTTTCATCAAAATCTAGTAACTCTTGTTGACAATAGCCCTTAGCAACCAATCTAACTTTGTTTCTTATGACTATGTTTTCTCATCCATCTTTTTTCTAAATACCCATTTGGTGTCAATAGAATTCTGTCCTTTAGGTTTGGCTACCAGCTTCCATACTTTATTCTTTTCAAATTGGTTTAGCTTTTCTTGCATAGCTAAAATCCAATCAGGATCCATTAAAGCTTTTTTTACCTTCTTTGGTTCTTCCTGTGACAGAAAGCTGCTATATAGACATTGATCTTGAGTCACTTTCCTTGTTTGCACTCTAGATATTGCATCATCAATAATCAATTCAAAAGGGTGATAACTTGTCCATTTCCTTTGAGGTGGTAGATTAGCTCTAGATGAGGTGGACTCATTAGTGTCTATTTCCTGAGTTTGTGGATCTGTGGTTTAGAGATGGGGTTCTGTTAAACAATGATCTAGAGTTATTTTCAACTAATGCTAAATTCAGCCTATCAATGGATGATGCACTGTGCCTCTCAACGGATGTTGCACTTTGTCTTACAATGGATGCAGTATCTTGTATTTCAACGGATGCTGCATTTTTTCTTTTAACGGATACACTACTATGTGCATCAACTGTTGTTCCTTCATTTGAAGAAAACTTTGAATATTCTTTTGTCATTATATCTAGATAACTTTTATCATGACTATCATCATAATATATCTCAACATTATTAAATTTGAGAGTTTCACAGAGACCTTCATCTGTCAGTCCTTCAATCTTTTTATCATCAAATACAACATGTACATATTCAATTACAATATTGGTTCTCACATTGTAGACTCTATATGCTTTTCCAATAGCATATCCAATAAAGATACCTTCATCAGGTTTAACATCAATCTTTCCATGGTGATGAGTTTAATTCCTTAGAATATAACCCTTACATCAAAAGATATTAAGAAAGTTCAGTGTTGGCTTCCTATTCTTGAACAGTTGATAAGGAGTCATGCATTTGGCTTGATTAATCAAACAAAGATTCTGAGTGTAGCATACAGTGTTTACAGCCTCATCCTAAAAAAAAGTTGGTAACTTTTATTCTTCTAGCCTTGTTCTAGTTGCTTCAATCAATAATCTATTCTTTCTCTCAACCAACAACTCCATTTTGTTGTGGTGTGCTTGCTGCTGAGAACTCATGCATGATTCCATTTTCTTCACAGAATAACCTCATGGTTGAATTTTTGAATTCAGGATCTTGAGAAAGTCTTAAATTTTCCGGTCATTGAGGTTCACCTACAACCTGCCCACTCTCGTTGACCAACATGACATGAAGTTTTATGAAAAGTTTATTTTACTAAAATACAAATATATTACGAAGAAAAAACTTCTTAAAAGTAAAGAAGAAATTATATTATACAAATGCTTACCGGATGCAAGAGGAAAACTAAAAAACCAGGGTCAGCTTCACCCTATCATATTATATTTCATGGAAATCATCATCCAGTTTCCTGTTACCATGATTGTACTTCAGTGCACATTGTACCTTATACTATTATGAATGTCATATTCACCCATAGACTTTATGACATGAAACTCAGCATTATCTAAGTTTGTGACGAAGTCTTCTCGCTCACCTATAAGGTGAGGTTAATTGCAACACGCCATAAACAATTCATACTAGTCGGCTCAATTAGGTCTAAAAATAAACTTTAAAACCCACACAAAAAATAAAACTATCTTGAAAAAACATCATAATTTATAATAAAATACTCAATGATTATTTCCATGTATCTAAATAAAAGTAAATTAAAACAAAGTGATTTCAAGATTTCTTATAATTTAGTTACTCTAAAGAACCTAAAATATTAGTTCAAGATAAAATATTTGATGTACTTTGTTAAAATTCAAAATTACATTAGTTCAAGATAAAATATTTGTCACTATTTTACAAGACATACTCATCAAATGTATTTTATAATTTATGAAAAGTTCAATCTATCTTTAAATTACTTTGTGATAATATTATATAGTCTAACCATTTTTGCACCACACAACAAGTGTGCCAAAGTTTAGATATGATATATAGAAGATTAATAAATAAATCGGTTTCTAAACAAAAGCTAAAGTGAGAGAAATTAGTGCACCACCTAATACCCATGAAAGTGTTAATCTGGGTTAAAGTTATATTATTATTGTTTATGTGGAAACTTAATATTATTTATAACACATAAATATTATATATATAGTAATTATTATATGGCAGTACGTGTCAACTAATTGGAAGATTTTCTCCATTATTTACCATTGTTTACCAAATTTATAACAAAATTTTATGGGTAAAAATATTAACTAAGATAAAAATTTTATTACATCATACTAGATAGAAAAGAATATAAAAAAATTCACACAAGTATCTAGTAGAAAATCATAAAATAGTTTAAATATACACCAAGATGAGTACCTTTTTTTCGTTCTCTGTCTTGCTCATTAAACAAATTTATGTTCATAGTACTTATGATGGTATAGTTTTGCGAGAAACTATTTCATAGTTTTTACTCCTATACTCATATTATTAGTGGCTAGTATATATAATCATGAAATGATTGTTAATCTATGAGGTTTATGATGATTGTTTTACAACAACAGAACACTAGCAGCATTATTACCCGAGATCCAAGCAATGCAGTTTATTCAGACTTTCGAGGAGACTATATCGCAGGTTTAGGTTTTTAGGGTTTTGTGTAAATCATTTTTTGACTGGATAAATATCTTTTCATCTTATCTCAACAAACCCTATTTTATAAACGAAGTTTGAATTATTCAAAACTTATCATTTACTTGGTTTATCTATTTCAAACAAATTAACAGATTAGCTTTCAAGTTTTATTCAAATATTTTCAAACAAACTTGTTTCAAATCTTATCTATCTTATCCTTTGTTTGAAAATAAAATCTGTTAGAACTTGTCTATAAATACAACTCACTATTTCAGATTTGGGACTAGTGTTTTCACGTCAATTTCTATTCATCTGAAACATCTTCGTGTTCTTTATTATCCAAGATACAAATTCAGTCAAACAAGAAATAGTTTGAGTTGTAATCAATTTGTTTATACTTGTACTCGTGTATTCATATCAACTTTATGCTGGGTTATGGTAAGCTTGATTTTAAAGTATAGAAGTGGGCTTCGTAGCAAGGTAGCTTGGGAAAGGGTTTCTTTCAGGTGCTATTTTTGTAATCAAGGAAAGACTGTACGTTCTTTACTAAAGTTGATATAATACATTTTCTATGCTAGTTGGCATAGGGACTTGGATGTAGGCCATAGACTAAGTGTAGGGGATGAACCAAGTGAAAACTTCTGGTATTTTTACTTACTCAGTTTTTCAGCATTCTGCATTTCCATTACTGCTATTTACATCCTGCAGTTAATTGAGACTATCCCATTCCCTGTCTCATTTATAAAGGGACTGTCACATTTGCCTAAGAGACTGTCCAATTTACATTGACAGTTAGAATTTAATACATTCCTATCAAGCCTTTATATTTCAATTGGTATCAGAGCAGGTGCATTTAATTCTCTTTTTAGTGTTTTTTTTCTAGCGATCCATGGCTCAATCAGAATGGTATTCAAATAATTATCCACCACTGCTCCAAGGTGCTGAAAACTACAATGACTAGAAATTCTAGATGAATAATCTTTCTCCAGCGTGATGCATTCGAGTGGGATGTTGTAGAAAATGGCTTTTCAATTCCTATGAAAGATGGGAAGGCTAAATCCCACAAGAATCTCTCTCCTGAAAAAGTGAATGCAATGAATTCCAATGCTAAAGCTATAAACTCACTTCTTAATGGCATGGTAGCTACCAAATTAAGAAAAGTATCAGCATGTACTACTGCCAAACATATCTGGGATACGATCAAAGTCAGCCATGAAGGCACTTCTAAGGTACGTGAAGTAAAATTAAGTATGCTAATGAGTGACTATGAAGATTTCAGGTTGGAAAGAAATGAAATTGTTCGAGATGCTCAAGGGAGATTCCTGACATTGATGAACTCTATCTCACTTATGGAAATGATTATTCCTCAATCTGAGATCAATAGGAATATCCTCGGAGTAATGCCAGAGAAGTTTGCTCTAAAGCTTACAATTCTGCAAGATTCAACACTTCTTTCAACTATGGACACTTTAACACTCTTCAGTGAATTGGAAGAGTTTGAAAATCAGCTACGAAGATATGATGATGAAGATGAAGCTCCTCATAAAAAGTCTCTAGCACTCAATGCCGAAACTGCTAATCTCCTGATGATTCTGACGAAGAGATTGCTATCCTGACGAAGAAGTTTCATAAATTTCATGCCAAAATGGAATGCCTCCAAACAACCTATGAAGTCACAGTTTCCGAAGAAAGACTTCAAATCTAATCCGAGCAAGGAGAATAAAACAAATCAAAGCAAGGATACATGTTTTGAATGTGGAGAGAAAGAGCATTTCAAAAAGGACTGCTACAAGCTGAAGAACAAAAAGAAGGCATTAATCACTTGGAGTGATGATGAGTCTGACGTTGAGATCGATTCAGACGATAAAGTTGCTCAACTCTGCTTTGCAGGACTCAAGACAGCTCCAGTGATAATGATGAGGTACACAATATAAAATATAATTCAAATACATCATCATCTATGTTAAAATTGCAGGTCCAGGTTAAGAAGCTAAAAGAAAAGAATTCTTACTTAAAACAAGCATTAAATGAAGTTCTTAGTGAAATAGATGACCCCATGAAGGATGAAGCCTTGGTAGCTGAAAACAAATCTTTGCTTGGAAGGATTTCAAAACTTACTGAGGAAAATCAATATCTCAAAAATGAGATTGAGATGAAAGATGTCTGTCTTGAAGCTTTGAAGAAAGAGTCAATTTTTATTGATCCAGAAACTGTCAAAAGAGACAGTGTTCCTGATCCCCTGGTTCTGAAATTAAAGCAGAAAGTGGCACAGCTTGAAAAGGATTTAGCAAAATGTTTTCATGGAGAAGGAACTTTGAATGGTCTTCTTGGCAAACAAAAATCTTCTCCTGATAAAGGAGGGTTAGGATGTGAATCAATCAAGAAATGTGCATTTCAAGGTGGTTATAAGCGAGCTCCTATGAAGTATAAGATGCCTTATAAGAAATGTCGAGATTGTGAAAAATCTGGCCACACTACATCTAAATCTAGATTATGTGGTATCAAAGGCCACTCTTCTAACTCATCTTATAAATTGTCTACTAAATATAAATCTTCTAATGCATCTATTAATGTTGTTCAGATATGGATTAAGAAATCAGATAGACATTTATATAAGATTTATGATACTAACCAACCAGGACCCAAAGGTAAGTGGGTACTTAAGAGATAAAGCAATTTTTGCAGGTTTGCTTGAAGGTCCATGTTCCGCGAAATAAATGGATCATCGAAAATGGTTGTTCACGTCATATGACAGGTGATAAATCCAAATTTCTATCTCTAGTTGCCAAGGAAGGTGGTTTAGTTACTCTTGGAGATTCTAACACCGTCATAATTATTGGAAAAGGCACCATTGGTAATGACATGTTTGCTATTTCTAATGTTCGTTTAGTAGATGGTTTAAAATACAATCTTATTAGTGTAAGTCAATTTACCGATGCTGGTCATAAAGTTAAGTTTGATAAAGATGTATGTTATATTGGTACTCAATCTAATGAGTTTGCTTTCGTCGCCAAAAGAAAGGGAAATATTTTTGTGTTAGATTTTGATGAGCAGCAGGAAGAAATTTTTCTTGCTACTGTTCAAGATCAGCAGAATCTTTGGCATCGGCGTCTAGGTCATGTTCACATGGATCTTCTTCGGAAGATATCTTCTCATGATCTGGTACGAGGTCTGCCCAAGCTGAAATTCAAGAAGGTAGAACCTTTCACAGCATGTCAGCTAGGAAGACAGGTAAAGACATCATTTATTGCTAAGAATCATTTGTCAAAAACTGATCCCTTGCAGCTTCTTTATCTAGATCATTTTGGTCCTGAGAGGTATGTAAGATTGGGAGGTAAAAATTATGCATTTGTTATAGCTGATGATTACTCCCGTTTTACTTGGGTATTATATTTACGTACTAAGGATGAAGCTTTTGACCATATAGGTGAATTCGAGAAGGATTTCATAACCTTCTGCAAATCAAGAGGAATTACTCATGAATTCTCATCTCCTCGTACTCCTCAACAGAATGGTGTAGTAGAACGCAAAAACAGGACTTTACAAGAAACTGCTAGAACTCTACTGCATGAGAGTAAATAGAGTACTTATTCGTCCTATTTTACTTAAAAGTCCTTATGAATTGCTTAAGAAAAAGACTCCTAACATTAGTTATTTTCGAGTATTTGGTTCCAAGTGTTTTATTTTAGATACTCAAAATAACCGAGGCAAGTTTGATGCAAAATCTACAGAAGGAATCTTCTTGGGATATTCTACGACAAGCAAGGCTTATCGCGTCTATAATTCTGTCAAGAACAAACTTGAAGAATCCATCAATATTACCTTCAATGAATCTTCAAGGAATATTTCTCAAATTGATGAAGACACTACAGATCTATCATCTCATTCTAAAATGAGACAGTCTCTTTCTCAAAAGAGTCAGTCTCATTCTGACAAATCAAGCAGTCACGACTATCCAGGTCATCTCAGTCTTTTGATAATTCCACAGGATTTACTCAAGCTTCAGATGACTCTTATGGCTCTCCAAAGACTCCTGATAGTGTTTCAAATGTGATATTTGTTACTCCTCTAGATAATTCTTCTCAAGCTGAGATGAGATCGTCTAATTCAAATGAGACAACACCTATTCAGTTCCAGGCAGATAATTCTAATGAAGAAGAAATGAGCAATGTTCTTCTTCCAAAGTCTTCCAAAACAGTGAAAAATCATCCACCAGATAATCTACTTACGGATTTGGATCAAGGAATCTCTACTCGAAGCAGACTTCATAATCTATGGGTATTCTGTGCTTTTGTTGCTGAGTTCCAACCAAAGAATGCTCAAGAAGTAGTTGCAGACGAACACTGGTCTATGGCAATGCAAGAAGAATTGAACCATTTCGAGCGTTGTGACGTTTAGGAACTCGTCCCACATCCTCGGGATGCCAAAATCATTTGTACTCGTTGGGTTTTCAAGAATAAGAAGGATGAAGAAGGAAATATCATTCACAATAAAGCTCGTTTAGTTGCTCAGGGACACAACCAGTAGGAAGGAATTGACTATGACGAGACATATGCTCCTGTAGCTCGATTAGAAGCTATTCGAATTTTAATGGCTTTTGCAGCTCACAAGAAGTTCAAGCTTTAGCATATGGATGTCAAGAGCGCGTCTCTAAATGGTTATCTTAAGGAAGAAGTTTACGTAAAGTAGCCTCCTGGTTTTATTCATGAAATATATCCTAACTATGTTGACAGGCTCAAGAAATCTGTCTATGGATTGAGACAGTCTCCTCGTTGTTGGTATGAACGTCTTAGTCAGTTACTTGTGAACAATGGTTTCACTCGCGGTACACTCCATCCAACTTTATTTAATTTTCATAAACGTGAAAACTTTCTTTTAGTAAAAGTTTATGTAGATAATATAGTATTTGGATCCTCTAACGAATCTTTATATAAGTGGTTTTCTGATTGCATGCATAAGGAATTTGATATGAGTTTGATGGGTGAATTGCAGCACTTCCTAGGTTTGCAAATTAATCAGTCTAATGTAGGAATATTTATTCACCAAGGCCAGTACATAATGGATCTATTCAAAAGATTCACACTTGATCATGTCACACCTAAATCAACTCCGATGAGTACTTCAGTTAAGCTTACAAAGGATGAACAAGGTACACCTGTAGATGTCACTAAATTTCGAGGTATGATTGGTTCATTGTTATATTTAACTGCCTCACAACCTGAAATTATGTATAGTATATGCTTGTGTGCTCGTTTTCAATCTCAACCTAAAGAATCTCATTTGAATGCCGTTAAACGTATTTTTGAATATTTGAAAGGAACGAGTGAATTGGGATTATTTTATCCAAGTTCCTCTTCCCTTGACTTAATCGGTTTTTCAGATGCTGACTATGCAGGGTCACAGGTTGATAGAAATAGCACAAGTAGTTCTTGTGAATTTTTAGGAGATTGTTTGGTTGTATGGCATAGTAAAAAAAACATCTGTAGCTCTTTCTACTGCTGAAGGAGAGTATATAGCAGCTGGTAGTTGCTGTGCTCAAATTTTATGGATGCAACAAACATTACAAGATTTTGGTATTTCTTATTTGAATATCCCTATTTATTGTGATAATACCTCTACAATTAATATCTCTAAAAATCCTGTCATGCATTCTCGTACTAAGCATATTGATTTTCATCCCCATTTTCTACGAGATAATGTTTCTAAAGGTAATATTGAGCTTATATATATCTACTGAGAAACAGCGTGCATATATTTTCATTAAGCCCTTAGCTGAAGATCAATATTGTGTAATGCGACATGAACTAGATCCGCCGCTCAGCGTACCCTAACCAATGGAGCCTCAAGCTCAAAGCGTCAAAGAACCGGCAAATTAGAATCGGAAGCATCGAGCGCAGCATCTGAAAGTTCTTTTGAGCGACATGCAAAAGAAAATGTTTCGAAGGTGATGTCAAAGTTAATTTTGAAGGAAAACTATGTGATTTGGATCTTCTCAAGAAAGTTGGTGTTGTGGAGTTGTTTTAGTCAGTTAGTTGTTCGTCATTGTTGTTGCCCCAGAGGTTATTTATCCCGAGTTAGTGAAAGAGTTTTATGCCAAGCTTCGTATTCTGGATGGTAATATTGTGTTCTCGGAGGTGCAAGGGAATCCTATTTGTTTTAAAGTTGATCTACTCGCAAGGCTTACGGGCATTTCTGACAAGGGAATTTGTCCGTCGATTAGTCATCAAGATTTTCAAGATATCCCCGGTCTTCAGTATGAGGAACAGCTCAAAGTCATTCTTGGCGACAATTTTGTTACAGTATCTGTCAAACCTATGGTAAACGATTTAACTCTTGTTTCTCTTTTGTTGTTTCGTTTATTTCATACAAACTACTCCCTCGCAAATCTAGTCGTGATAGGGTAACCTTCCAAGATTCTATTCTTATGTCTGTTTTTGTAAAAAAGATCCAGTGTGATGTTGCTTCTTTAATTATAACCAATATGTGTCATTGTGTCAAACATGGTTCTATGTATTTACCGTACCCTGGACTTCTGTCTCGTGTTTTTGAATACTTTCGGGCGTTAACTCCAGTTGCTGTGTCTGACAAAATATCGGTTGTTTTTGATTTGTCAGTCTTAACCTTAAATGGTTTGATTATTTCTGAGTCAAATGAGTTAGTTTTTGATGATTCTCATAGGAATGTTGGTGGAATTCCTAAGTCCCCAAATTATGCGTCTGATGCCTTTGATCAGCCTACAAATACTTTGCTTGATTCCCTGTTGATTAAATTAAATGAAAATTATGCCCCTTCCTTCCATCCCTTCCTTCCATCCCTTTTCCCCTTCCTTCCATCCCTCCACCCTCTGTTTTTGGCATGACAAGGGAAGAATAAAAAGAGAAGATTTTTAACTAGCTTCGAGAACGAGACGGCAAAGTACCAGCTCATGATGCATTTTACAAGCTTTTCTCAGAATATGGTTCTTCTCCCGTGTATCCTTCATCCCAGAACAAGGCTTCTGGTTCAGGCAAAGGGAAAGGCAAGGCTCCAGTTGATATTGATGATGACTCCGACTTAGGCCCTTTTATGATGAATGGGGAGAAGTTTTGGTTTATTTTGTTTAAGACTATATGTTATGCATGCACTTTGATGGATGTGCTTTGCATGTTCCTGATGTTTTAAACTTTGCTGGTTGTGCGATGTTTTAAACTTTGATGGTTGTGTTATATGTTTGAATGTTAAGGCAACTGGTCACCCTCGTTGAATGGGTGGGTTGTTCTTATGTTGGTTTATTTGAGAAAGTTTCTTTCATATCTTTTGATTCTCACATTCATTTGTTATGTCTATTGTCTCATTCATGTATTTGTTGCATATATCTTATAAACTGCAATATATTCTGTTGTATCTAACTCTGTTTTAGAGGCCTTTAGTGTTTTTGATAGGGGGAGCTTTTATGTTCTTTCTGTCATCATCATAAAATGGGGAGAATGTTAATCTATCAGGTTTATGATGATTGTTTTACAACAACAGAACACTAGCAGCATTATTACCCGAGATCCAAGCAATGCAGTTTATTCAGACTTTCTAGGAGACTATATCGGAGGTTTAGGTTGTTAGGGTTTTGTGTAAATCATGTTTTGACAGGATAAATATCTTTTCATCTTATCTCAATAAACCCTATCCTATAAACCAAGTTTGAATTATTCAAAACTTATCCTTTACTTGGTTTATCTATTTCAAACAAACTAACACATTAGCTTTCAAGTTTTATTCAAATATTTTCAAACAAACTTGTTTCAAATCTTATTTATCTTATTCTTTGTTTTAAAAATAAAATCTGTTAGAACTTGTCTATAAATACAACTCACTATTTTAGATTTGGGACTAGTGCTTTCACGTCAATTTCTGTTCATATGAAACATCTTCTTGTTCTTTATTATCCAAGATACAAATCCAGTCGAATAAGATATAGTTTGAGTTGTAATCAATTTGTTTATACTTGTACTCGTGTATTCATATCAACTTTGTACCGGGTTGTGGCAAGCTTGATTTCAAAGTATAGCAAGGTAGCTAGAAGGCTAAGAAATAGTAGTGGGCTAGGTAGCAAGGTAGCTCGGGAATGGGTTTGTTTCAGGTGCTATTTTTGTGAAAGACGGTAAGTTCTTTATTAAAGTTGATATAATACATTCTCTATGCTAGTTGGCATAGGGACTTGGATGTAGGCCATAGAGTAAGTGTAGGGGCCGAACCAAGTGAAAACTTCTAGTGTTTTTACTTAGTCAGTTTTTCGCATTCTGCATTTCCATTACTGCTATTTACATCCTCCAATTAATTGAGACTGTCCCATTCCCTGTCTCATTTGTAAATGGAC
This sequence comes from Apium graveolens, assembly GCF_009905375.1. NCBI lineage: Eukaryota > Viridiplantae > Streptophyta > Magnoliopsida > Apiales > Apiaceae > Apium > Apium graveolens. The sequence continues at coordinate 288,438,615 of NC_133652.1, read as the reverse complement.
CGTCCCATTTGGCTGAGAGACTGTCCCATTTGCTTTGACAGTTAGAATATAATACATTCCTATTAAGCCTTTGTATTTCAATGATGTTACATTTTGGTAACTTATATTTAGGATTACATTTTAGTATTGTAGGTGGCCTTACTTTTAATATAAAATTATATAAAATATGGCTTTATTATTTTAATTGGGCTTTATATTTTAGTAACATAAATATCATCTCCAAAATTTTATAACTATAATTTGGAGTTATATTTTGGTAACTTACAATATCATACATAATGATAATTTAAAATATCTTAAATAATGATAACATAAATGATAACATATGTGACACTTACTTTTTATGTAACATACAAAATTTACTAATGATCATGATATTATTTCCCATCTAACTTTACTTATCATCGTAAACATAGCTTTGAGTATTTGAAGTAAGGTTTTAACAAATTTAACTAATGCAAAATTTGTAATTTAAGGTCAGAGTAATATGAAGTGAAGTAGTACTACATCTTTCACAAATGATAAAAATAATAGTAGTAATAATAAAAGAATGAAAAATAATAATACTAATAATATTTTCTTTCAAACAAATTTTTTAGAGTTGTTAGATTAGTGAAAAACTTGAATTTTCTTTTCAACTAATATAATATGAGTAATATATCTCAAATTAGGTTCGAGTCTCCAATTTCAATTTGTAAATATTAGTATTTATATTTTCATTGATAAATGTGCCTATTCAATATTTTGACAAAAGAGAAAATACTTAGAAATATTTTAAAAAATGAGCGTAATCAATCCACATCTTTGATACTCTATTTTCCCGTTTCAAATAGTCAAGAATAATCTCAAGACAACTTTAGTTTTTTCAAGATATATAATATTTGTCTATACTAATTTTAGAGTAGTGAAACTATTTGCATAACATGATGCATAACTTAAAATCTATCATTTAGATATGTAAAAATATTTAACTATTCTTAAATTAGAATAGGTAAAGAATAATTTTGCAGAATAATAAGGTTAATGATATTTTCATCCTTAGCATTTAGGCACACTCATTATAACATAACTATTCTATATCTATTTTTATTCCACTAATCCTTTAATGGTTCCAACGGACTCAGTATATAAAAGTCTATGTCTACCCATAAATATCCTACACACAAATCAAAAATTTAAATACAAGAATTTCAAATCAATTAGCACGTAACTCACTTTGCACCTAAGCATAAACTTGGTTCTTTAAATGATGGTTCTGTTATGTATGTTTAAATTTGAAATTGTTTCAAAATAGGACTTTCATTGACTCATATATATTTCTAAAATAAACGATCTTTCAATATAAAAAATTTCAGGTTTTGAAAGTATATTTAATGAAAGTGGAATTATTTTTCAAGTCGAGACAAGTTCATGTCGAGAACAAACCATGGACTTATCGTTAATAAAATATGAATATTTCAATTAATAACAATATTAATTAATTATTCCATATAATGATAAACTTTTAAAATCTAATTTTTTTAGTACTTTAGTTGGCTTCATTATAAATAATCATATTTTGTTTAACTAGTTCTAAATAAAATTAAATGATTAAATGAATGCACTAAGTAATTAAATAATTAATTTATTAACTAAAATAGTTATAAATAATTAAATCAAATTTGGATTAACGAAAATCATTTTTTGAAATTAAATTATTTACGTTAATTATTTAAAATAATTAATTGAATAAATTTTTAATTAGAAAAATATTTTTGGAACAAAATAATATAACTTTAATTTTTTTTAAAATTAAATCATTGAAAAAGTTTTTGGATTTAGTGTTATCTTCAACCTTAGATCAAAACCAAGGGTTTCGGGATGAACTTGGCCTAGCTGCCAAGAACATTCCCCTAAATCTCCACAATCCAAAAAACATTATAGAATCCTATCTATTTTAAATGCCTAGTTGGCTCAAAATAGACCTAGAATCTATGGTTTATATGGGTTCTTCAGCTAAAACCATTTCCAACAGCCCTGGCACCAGAACAAAATATGAATTCACTAGATTTTAAACAAAAAACAATGATATACATATCAAATATAAGCTAAGGGTGCACACAATCTATTACTATAATCAAAACTGACAACTAATACATTGATAATCGAGAAAAAGTAAAAATCAAAATCAAAAACTCGATTATACCAATTTTCGCATTGAAACAATTACAAAATATATATGAAAAACGGTGTATCATTTTAAAAAAAAAAACGAGGTGAATTTATTAATAAAATTAAAAACATCAACTAACAATCATGAAAAGTTAACCCAAGTTGACCCAAAATGAAAAACATCAATTTTGAGAATTACTCGACCCTATGCAATAATTCTGGGGCTACTCCAATACTCAGGTGAACAGATGGACCTGGATAAAGCTTTCATTTATGGTGATGGTTGAGCTAAAACTGTTGGGGTCTCAACTTTCATAGTAGTGAAGGGGAAGATGAGGGGTGTGGTTATAGCCATTTGAACCATTGTTAAATTTATTAAAAGTTTGATTTTAATTTCAATTCTATACCCTTTCCACATACATCGCGAGATGCTAAATCTAATTTATGGTAGCGTTTGATGATCAAAATAAAATTTTTAGATCTGGTGAATCATATTCATCTCTAATTTAGGGCTCATGACTTTATATGTAATTAGGGTTGAGTTTGGGAGATTTTGTTGAGTATTAAAATCTCCTATCTTCCTCACGATGCCTACATACCTATATATATAAAACATCAATTTCCATATAGTTATATTTTACGATTCGCATAGCCTCGTCCAATACTTAAGGGCAATGCACATTTTTTAGATAACAACAATTGATGACATAATATACTAATTCGATTACGACATATGGTTGTGGTGGTGGAATAAGCTGGAATTCATTGGATATTACTCTGAAAACTATGTGTTTGATACAATTACTCTGAGAAATTTTTCCTGAAGCTATATCATTAAGAGTAACAATTGGCGCCTGTGCAACCAAACCTAAGGCTGATGCTACTGATGCTCCGGCACCGTTACCGGAGAAAGATGAAGTTGTTAAGAATGACCTTGCTGTTGCTGCCACCGTTGTCAAGACTAAGGAGGTTGTTGATGTTGATGCTGCTGAAAAGATACGCTCTCTCAGTAATCTCCTCAAGGAGGTAATTTCATCATCCTCATTACTCGTCAACTTCGACTGGTGCGCCAATCTTTACTTTGAGTTGACCGTCATTCTTTAGTGCATTTCGAAGGGCTGCTTCACGCTGTTGCACCTCTTCATCAGTTACAAAACCTAAATTAATTGGTGATATGTCTACTGAAGCTGGTACATACCGTTGGATGACTCTCACTACAAGAAAATTGTCAATAGACATCACACATTAGACATCGGTTGTAGGTGCCACTGATGTTAAAAGGTTTAATGACATCACCCCTGTTTTTCTTATGTGTTTGTTCTTTGCAGACATCGGTTATTATTAAACTGATGTCTAAACTTCACCTAAAAAAAACTTTTCACGCCGACCTTAATTTTTCCCCCTTAGTCAAAATTCGTCAATATCTGTTCTAAAATTTCACCCCTTAACAAATTTTTTGTTCCCCCCATTCCTTATCATCTCTCTTCACACAATTAAAAAAATAAAAATGGGTCTCTCTCTCGAACCCCTTCATTCTCTCTCGAACCCCCCTCTCTCCCCGCTCACCATCTCTCTGAACTCCGTTTACCGTCTCACCATCAATCTCAACTCCACTCACATCTCTTTCAATTCAACTCATCTCATACTCTGTTAATTATATATGTTAAGTTTTGTACTCTCGTAAGTTATATTTGTACTCGAATTAAACTGGTCTTCTCAGAAGACTAGTTTTATAAATTGAGGGTTTTTGAAATCAAAACCCTAATTTTATAAATTGGGTTTTTTTAAATCGAAACCCTAATTGTTTTATTAATTCAATGTCTTTTGAAGTTACTAATACTTTTTAATTTGTTGTACACGGGACCTAGTTTGAGTAAAAGATTTAAAGCTTTAGGTAATTTGAGTGTTTTTATCTTTACTTTTGTAATATTGTTTGATTTTTTTTATTTTTGTAAATTAGGTTTTCATTTGTGTGCGTGGAGGATATGGAGATAATTATACTTATATTGATTATGGGTTTCTTGTTAGCTGTCTTTATTGCAATTCCCCGGGTGTTCAAATCTGGTAAGCAGTTTGGTTTTTATTTGAATCTTGTTATATGGTTTTGGAAATTGGGTGAATGTAAATTTATGGATTTGTTTGTTTTTTTCTTATGGGTGTAGATCAGAGGAAAGTTGTTCAATGGAATAATTTTTTCAAGGTACTTGAGTTACTTTCGAGTTACTAAATTTTGTTAGTGTTTGGTCAATGTTGCGTTTGAGCTTCTTAGTCTGCAGTTGAAGTTGTTTTTAGTTATGGTCTGGAGTATATGTAACTTACCACTTAGGTTGTGTGACTTAAGTGGATGTTGGTGATTGATTCAACCATTGCATTTCTAGTTGGTCTCCATACTCAGTAGATAAATTGAAGACTATAAAGAAGGAATTAATTTTACTGTTGTGCAACAACCGGTGGTTGAATCAGCCGTACACTTTGCACAAAATGTATTGGACAAATTGTAAGCTGCAGAACATTGCTGCTAAAACATATATGCATTTGTGTATGGTGATAGGCTTGTCACGTTTAGCTCTTGTGGTTGCATCATTTATGAGAAAGTCAAAGTATTAGTAACCTCATGAATTATGGGAAGACTCCTACTTATCGGTTTAACATTTGTTCATATATTGTTAACTTTAATTTGACCAAATTTAATTATGGCTGAAAATTATTAGTGCTATATATTGCAGGCTGCATGAAAAATAGCAGAGAACGCAATCCGGTTGCGCCGGATTGATGATAACATAAACCAAAAGCAAAATCCCTCTAAGTGGATCATCTGATTGAATTTTTTTCTTGATCATTATCTATTAAATTTCTTTTTGTTTCTGATGTCTTTTCTTAATACAGTTTTAAGGTGTTGTACCTTTTATCTGCATTTCATTATTTACTGGATCTGTACTAGCACTTGGTGCAATTTGTCTTCCTCTACTTGGTGGAATATCAGCTATTACAATAATAATCACACCTTGGACAATGAGTGACCTTTTCATTGCTGGTGTTATGTAAGCTTTCCGGTGTAGGCATATAATAGACCTTTTTAACCTAATCTTCACATGATATTGCAACAGATTGGGGCAACTTTTCTTTTGGTTCTTCTTCTTATTTTTCTGGCTATTGGTGTTATTCACTAATGGGCTTCAAATAACTTCTACTTCACCAGAAAACAAATGTTCTTCGTTTGTTTTCTTGCTTTTATGCTGGCATTGGCATCCTTTTTCTTTGGATGGTTCCAAGTTCAGTGATATTATTTTTTGTAAAGACTATAGTCTTCCAGAAACTATACATGTCCATGTTCAATCCCTCCATCTTTAGGTGAGAGAAAAAGAGTAATTATGTCTCTCTAATTTATTCGTCTGTCTTATTTTCTATAATCTGCAAATGACTTTTGTTTTCATGTTTCAGATAAATCATTTTTAGGAGCCTCTGTTGGTTATTTTTCATTTTTATTTATCTTAGGTGGAAGGACATTGACGGTGGGTGAAGTATCCATTATAATTTTTATTTCTTTTGCTCCCTGTTTATGTTCCTAAAAAAATTATGATAATTTTGCTTGACTAAGTATTTATGATATGGATTAGTGACAATTTTTGAACATATGTTATTTGTTAAGTGTATGTGTCTAATTTCAAGCAATTTTTTTACAAGTTTAACGTTTGTATTGTCTGAAATGACAATCAAACATGAAACTAACATGAAACTTAACAGGATTTTGAAAATTTTGTAAGTTTATTTTTATAGTAAGTTTTGCTTTGGGATATTAACTCTTAATGCCCTTCTTCTGAATTTTTAATAGTTTATTACCTATCCTCTGTTATTCTAAGTTGATTACTACTTTTCGAGAAAAAAATTTGAAAGAAATTGAAGGTGGAGTTGTGTTGGAAAGTCAGATAAATTTTCTTATTCATGAAACTTCACATCTTTTATTTTGTTGGTTATTCAAAATAAATTTATACATATTTTAGGCTGTTCTTATTGCCAGCAAGATGTCTTTAATCCAGCTGAAAGTTTTTATAAAAATTGTATTTTATGCTCATAAAATGTTGGGAAAAAATTGAAATAATTGTAGTTCCTCTAGTTTTAATACTGATTTTCAGAAACCTTCCATAGTTGTGCACCCCCTTCATGCACTCTTATGCGCATGCTGCCTAATCATACACCATTTTCAATTATTTTATGTAAGATATGTCGTTTTCCCTATAATATGCTATATATTGGTTATGGTTAATCATTTTAGATCATTTTTTTTTGCAGAATGATTTAGAGGTCCATTATGCTGGATTCAAGACTCCTCACATTCATAATTTGCCGGACCTAGTTTTGACAACTCTTTTTGTAAGACAAAATGGTGGTGTTGGAATAATAGTTATTGATCCACCTTCAAAGAGTGATGCCTTCCAGTTTTAAATCCACTCTACTTTGATTGATCTTGAAGATGCAAAAGAGCTTTATGCATACATTTCCGCAGAGAAGTAATTTTCCATGCATGCTTTTCTCTTCAGGAGATAAATATGATAGATATATAAGTGTAAAAATCTAATTTAGTGTTATTAGTACCTGATTTATATCTATACATGTTGTTAGTCTTTCATTTTAGTTTGTAACAATCTTTTATTTATAACAATATTTTATTTATAACAAATATCCAAATTTTACACACTTTATCTATAAAGTTGTTAATACATCTTTTTTAATGAATAAATACTGATATCAAAAAAATAGTTATACATCACTTTTAATGAATAAATACTGATGTCTCAAAAGAAATTTTACATCACTTTTAATAAAGAAAAACTGATGTCAAAAAAATTAATGTACATCGCTTTTTGCTAAAAATCTGATGTCAAAGACTGACATGTTCAATTCTAAATTCAACATAAACATTACTTTGTTTGTGATAAAACTGATGTCTATGGGCCAATATAGACATCACTCTTTACGTAAGAAATCGATGTTTAATATCTGATTTTACATCACATAAATGAAAATATTCGATGTTTATGTGGCAAAAAACATAGCTCATTACATGTTTAATATGTAGTAATTGGTGTAATTTATTAATTAAATTATTTATTTCTAATTTTTTTGTAAAAAACAATGTATGGACATCAGCTAGTTTGCCAGAAATGATGTCTAAGCAAGTAAAGGCATCGGGTTTTGACCGATGTCTAGAATAGACATCACCGACATCAACATCGGTTGTCAAACAACATAGACATCGGCCAAATTGATGTCTATGGACATTTTTCTTGTAGTGTCTCGAGGTATCTATTTGACACAACTCGCTATAGATTGAATAAGATCATGATATAATCCTTACTCTTTATATTAATCAGATGTTTGAGGTAGCTGGCGAGAGGAATAAGATAGGATATGATCACAAAGTGGATGTTTACAGCTTTTCACTGGTTCTATGGGAGCTGCTGAGAAACAAAAATCCTTTTAAAGGAAAGTGTTGCATGAATGCAGCATATGCTATCGTAACTCAAGTAAGTACTTAAGATATTCTTATATGATGGCCAGATACAATGCCTTAATAGCACGTCCATATATTTAATAATATAAAATCAAATGGTTATACATACTTGTGTGCCCTTTTTTAACCTTAGATCAAACAGTTAAACATGGTAATTTTACTAACCAAACTTTGTACTAGTTGACTGACCTTTAATTCATTCTGCTCCCCATTTCCCCAGAATGCGAGGCCTAGCACTGATAACATTCCAAAGGAGATAGTATCCCTCCTAGTGTCCTGTTGGGCAGAAGACCTTGCAGATCGGCCAGAATTTATCGAAATCAAATGCTTCCTTCAGAACTTCATACACTACTTGTGGACACCAGATACTTCACCGCTGAGAACGATCAAGATCAGACATGCCAATGAACTCTCCGCTATTGGGGAGTGTAAATTTACTAGTCGTGGGATGCAGAACCCCAACGGAGTCAGTGCCATTATAGTGGTCAAATAATGGCCATGACACCAGGCCAAGGACATGCCATTTTATCTGCTGAAGTAGTTGTTGATTTTGTAAAGTAGAGTTATGTAGTAATTTCCAAGTCTGAACGTGTGTAGTAGCTGTATTAATTCCTGTACTTTGGAATTGTCCAGTAATATCACATTAGCAAATGTAATCTTTTGGTAATTAGAAATTGTCTAAATAATGTAGTTCATCATACTGGTGATAATGTATTGTTTTTCTAATGACTTTGATTGGGAAAACAGTTCTGATATAGAACTGAGCTTTAATGTATGCAGAAAGTATATTTCAAAATTTGACCATTGTTATTGTGTTGCAATAGGTATTAAAAATATTGCAAATAGGTACTAAAAAGTGTTGCAAAAGTGCCAGGTGTCAAGCTGGACCACATGTCAGTGGGCTCCACCTGTCAGTGGGCCCCACAACTTTCACGTGTCAAAAAGCCATGTGTCAAAGTGCCACGTGTCAGTCCACGTGGCATTCCACGTGTAACTTTGGCCCCCTTTTTTTGCTATGTCATTTCTTTTTTCAACATAATTTTTGGTGTTGCCCTTGATAATAAAATGTTGCCTTTGAACCCTAAAGCAATGTCAAAAATACTAACATCACAAAAGTGTTGCCGTTGAAATTTTTTGGTCTGTTGCACCAATTATTTGGCATGTTCCAACGTTTATGGAATGATGAAGAAGGCCACTATTGGTGTAGTGCAAGTAGAATCGCAAGGAACAGAGAAATTCTTCACAGATACAGCCTTTTCTATTTCTCTAGTTTATTGCTGAATTTACTACTAGCTACTCTTAGTTTATATATTACTAAGTTACAAGTGAATAAGACAAACTAATAAAATAAAATGTGTCTTTTTCTAATCACATGCTTCTTCATTTCTCCATCGAGTATATTTGATTTTCTTCAAGTAAGCATGGAAATGGAAATACTTCTTTGTTCTCTAAAACCTGTAAATAGGCTGCCACATTCTATTTGCATACAATCAACCCATGTGACTGTCAAGTCACGATCAGCTGCTTTTTGAATCTGATCATCCGTCGGAACTCTGTTGGATCATCCGTTGAGAATTTGTTGAATCATTTGTTCAGAGTTGGTTGATCATCCGTTGAAACTCTAGTTGATCATCCGTATCTTGCATATCAATCTAGTAGTCAACATGACTTAGAATATCCTACAACTTTTAGTTCTCTAAGGCATTACCAGTATGCATGAATGTGTTACAAAACTTATTAAAAATATAAGCTACTCTCTCAATGGATTACATAGTAGATTATCCGTTGAGAGCTATAAAATATACATAATTAAATCTACTATGGTGTTTTGGTTAGCTTATCATCAAGCCTAAAACATATTCTTAATAAGAAGTCTTAGAAGTTTCATTTGGACATCAAATAAATATATAGGATTTATAAAAAGTACTTTAAATGTGGTCAAGTCCTAGTCTACTTTCTATCCAAAAATTGAAATTGATATTCAGTCTCATTTAAATCCTGTTAAACCTCAATTAAATCATGAAAAATAAATTAGCTAGATTAGCTTTTTGCTTCAAAAAAATTAAACATGACAAAATTGATAATATCGCGAGTTTGAAGAAATATTTGATATAGTACATATCACTAGAGCAAACTCATCCTATAAAGTGTATTCATATGTTACAAAAGATGTTACTGATCTTACATAAATTAGAGAGACTATAAAATAATACTACAAATGAAAATAATTTTGGGTTGCATATTAAAATAAGATTATGGGAAATTTATAATCTAAAATAATAAGTTGAATTTAATATTATTTTTTCAATTGCCAAATGACTTTTATATTCTAGAAAATATAGAAATATTATGTTTGTCATGGAAGAGTACCACATTTTCATATTAAGTGCAAATTTGCATAATGGCTATTTCTTCAAATACGATGCAGCGATGTCCATATATTCAGTACTTCTATATAGTTTAATTAGCTTGACATGTGCCCCTATAATATGCCATCGTCAGTATTTGGTGAATGTGCCTTTTATAATATTAATAATTATTACTTTTTAGAAATAGAAGATCAATTACTTTTTTGTAATATCAAAAAATGGAAAGTATGATAATCTTTTGGGAACTAGGGGAGTTTTAGTTTTTACCAAATAATTAATTTATGTGTGTTACAATTCAATATAAGTTCAGACAGATCTCGGGGTGAACAAGATTCGAAGAGGACCATAAACGATAAACTTAATATGAAAATATGGCACTTTTCCGTCACATGCATAACATGTAATTTATAGAATACAAAAGTGATTTGGTGATTGAGAAACTAATATTAAATTATTAGATTATAAATTCCCCATCATCTTACTTTTATGTACCACCCAACATTGTTTACATTTGCAGAATTATTTTATAATCTCCCTAATTTACGTTAAATCAATATACATCTTTTATAACATATGTATACACTTTATACAATAAGCTTGTTAGTCAGTATGTAAACCCATTGTTATGTAACCTACAAAACCTCAAATTTAGATATGTACTTACCGGACATGGGTGCTCCACCATTAGCACCAATCTTCTTCCTTGTGTTTATGTACATGAACAAGCATTTACTAGTTTTATGTATTAAATTCTTTAGGCAGATTTTTCTTCGAATCGGTATTTTTTATTTCTTGTTTCAAATGCTTTATGATGATAACATATTTGTTTTTTATTTTTATCATGTTCATCTTATCACATTTAAGAGTCCCAAGAACATTTTCTATCTCGTATAGGTAAAACTTGATATATTCTTGTAAATTTTCTTCCAGGCTTCAAGGAAAAGGAATTCAAGCAGATACAACGTCATCTCAATATTATTCTGGAAATATTATACCTGCTGGTAATGGTAATATTAATCACTAATCAGTAAAAGCAATAGTTAGTAAGATTGCACATTTTCTTCTATCCCAATGTCTTTTGTTTTTTTATCTTTTAAGATTGTACATTTTCTTCTATCCCAGTGTCTTTTGCTTTTTTAACTTTTAATAGATTTTTAGCTAAGTACTCGTAGCAATAAGTGATCCCGTAACACGATGCCTTATATTCGCTTTTTTGTCGAAGTTGGGAATACATGAAAGTGGGCAATCTATGGTCGGAAAGTGGTGGCTTTTGACACTGACAAGAATTCACAATACAACTAAACAACACAACAAGCCAAACTATACTACCCAACACTTGGATTAAAGGATTACCTACTAATGATAAGATGAAGAAGATATAAATTTAAATTGCAAACCATGAGTATAGGAATTTAAGTACAAAATTAAATTCAAAAAATTCTTTTGGATGAATTCCTTCACTCGTTGTTCCAATCTCCCTCTCAAGCTGCTTCTATCGCTTCTCTTAAGAATAAAGCTAACTTTTTTCCATACTATATCATGTTCTAATATTATGTATACAATATGTAAGATCTAATTTATAATAAAGAGTTTTTAAGGTTTTTTTTATCATAGGTAACCTGCAACCGCTACCCTTCGGGTGCGTACTGGGTAAATACTATGAGCTCACGTAATAGCCTGCAAATCACGTGAACCAAGGTAAACCGCATTTAAGCGACAAGATCTGACTCAGGAGGTATAATCATAAATTCTCCTTCCGTGGGATTCAAACCTGCGACCAAATTAAATTGGACTTTGATGTAAAATTCATAAGTATTTTTTGATGTGCCAATTTGTTGATGTGTATTTTTAGAAGTTCGTTTCATTCTCAGGGAAGTACAGATATTGACACCAATTTCAAGTATTTTATCTCTTACAGTTCAAAAGTGTGGAGAATAATTTTGTGGATATTTTAACTATCCACTAATTTAATCTAATAAATAAATAAAAATTATATAATATATATGAGTGAAATAATCCAAGAATAAGGGTTTTTCAATGGCTATCTTGAATGTATAATTTGTGTCTCTTATTTTAATAAAAACAATCTTTTTAATGTTTATAAAATCCTCTCCTAAGGTAGATTATAGTGCATGCAATTATCCCCTGAAAGCCACTCCCATGGTCATACAAAGTATAATTATAAACTAGTATAGACCAAGGTTTATATGTTTTATAATTCACATATTTATCTCCCGATCCAATACTTAAATTGTGACTATCATATCATTTACTAGAATTACAACTCCTCTCCCGATTTGTTATAATTCTTATAGATGCAATCAAAGGTTCGCGACTCCCTTAATTGTGTTGAAATCTCAATGACAAATTAAAAATCATAAGAAATCACCATATAACTAAACAACAAAATAAGCCAAAGATACAACCGAACTTTTGGATTAAAGGATTAGCTACTCTTGATAAGATAAACATGATAAAAATTGGATTTGTAAACCATGAGTGTAGGAATTTTAGTACAAAGAATACAATTTGAAAAGTTCCTCTGGAATTTGGATGAATCCATTCACTACTTCCAATATCTCTCTCAATTTCCTTCTATCCCTTCTCTAAAAAATATGACTAACTTTATTCTATAGTATATTATGTTCTGATTCTATGTATACATTATGTAAAACCTAGTATGTAATAAAGAGTTTTTAATGTATCTCCTAAAATAAATTGCACTTTAATGTAAAATTCGTAGGCTGTCTTTCAGGCCTGATTCTGGGATGTTCCAGTTTGATTCTTGATGTTAGATCACTTCTAAACTGTAGATAATTCTGTTAGCGTCGCATGGGCCGTAAGATCCCCTATTCTGATGTCTAAAACTAAAGTTAGATCCCCTAATCCGAATACGCTTAAAATTCAAGTCCAAATAAGCCCAATTTCATCTATGGTTCGAAATTCTATATTCCTTATAATAAAACAATAAACTCTAATAAATATTATCCAACTAATTATAAAATCTTTTAAATATGAGAATAAGATCTCATAAAATATATAAAAATATATAATCTATAAAATATCCCCACACTTAATATTTTGCATGTGCTCGTGTAAACTAATATATCTATTTTATTGGGCCTAACTGTACTAAGTTTTAGTGAGTACTGACTACCATTATCTGTTTCTTGATGCTGCGATTCCGTTATGGTTATAGATCAACCCCTTAGTTTCAATCACAAAGGAAATTTTCATCATGTAGTGAAATTAAAAAAGGTTGTTATGGTGGTTATTATGCTCGTGATAGTAAATTGAATTACAGTCCAAATTCTAGAATTGGGAATAGAAGTGATCGATTAAGTTGAAATAAAGCATAATATGCATGAAGAGCAATTCAAGCAATGGTTAATTTTACTCGTGGTCCTCGGAGACAGAGAACGAATAATGTTCTAAATATACACGTTGTGGATAAAAAAGTGTTGCCCTCAATATGAAGAGAAGAGTATAACCTAGCAGATTTTCAGATCGAATATGACAATGCTATGTTTTATGTCATAAAACCAATTCGTGAAGACCACACATATTAAAGCATTAAATTTAATGTTTGATCTAGTATCCCTTATGGAAAAAAGAAATTATATGCTGTATTCGGTGATTCACAAAAAGAAGTAAGCAGGCGACGTGAATACTGTTTATCCAATTTAATATGTTTAACTCTAATCTTATTTTATAGGGACTTTGATGGTCATTCATGATCAATGGAGTGAGTCATCTAATGAGTCATCTAATTCAGGATATGTTCTTGATCCAACAGATAACACCACTGATGCTTACAGGAGAGATAACTCCATGAACTTTGGACATAATAAGTACTTGTATCAGTGAGCTACCTCGAAAAGTATAACTAGGGGTCACTTTAAAACACATCTCATCCGTTTATTTTTTGGTTAGCTAAATCCATGTTACAAAATTACATGTGTGATGGATGAGCCTATTTATACCCTCAATGAAATAATGAATTACGATAATATTTTACAATTATATAAATGGTGCTAATGTAGCATCCTTATATTAAAGTAATTCATTATTACCATTTACTAAAAACTAGATAATCCATCTACATAACATACAACTTTAAAGTAATTCACTATCACTATTTACAAAAAAATAGATAATTCATCTACATAACATACAACTGAAATAAATTTTATATTACATTAATGCCAAACTATATCTTCTTTGATGTCGTCACAATAAGAAGCTGCAACAGATTCCTCAACTGTGGATTTTTTCTCCAGCAATGCTTTCAATTTTTAGTCCGTATCTACTAGATAATTATGGATTTCTCCTTAATTGCTAGTAACTTCTGTTCATTTCCATGGATTGAGCCAAGAAGTTTCGAAACTTGACCTTGAACACAAGCACATTCTTGTTTAATTGTTGATCCATAATGGTCTTGGCTATGGAGGTGCTGCATAAATAATATAAAATCATGTGAGAAATAAAAATAAAACTAAAGTCTTGATAAAGGACCTACAAACCCAGCATACATGACAAGAAATAATAATAGAAGACCTTTTTTTGACAAAAATGCAAACATATTATAGGCGATAAAACTTCAAGTCAGGGAAATATTTATATAAGGCTCATTAACAAAACTTTACAAAACCTTTACCCAAAAAATTGGACAAACTATGTCGGCTTAACTTTATCATTCACTTTTCCATTACCATGATTGCCTACACTATATTCAGTGTTTTTATGTATGTAACCTTCATAACTTGGCATGATGACACTAAGAAGACTCTAAAACTAAAAAAATCAATGCATAAGAATCTCAGAATTGTAATAGAGGGCTTCTAGAAAACATATAAAACTAAAATAACCAACCTAAAAAAATCATCTCACAATTTTAATATAGAATTTCTAGAAAATTTTGTACAGGCATCTTACTAAAATTAAATGAAAACATTGTCATATCAAGATATCATATGAATTGGTTAAAATTCAAAATTACATTAATGAATGATAAATTATAGTTCACCATTATGCAAGACATACTCACAAAATGTATTTCTAAAAATCAATACATTGTAAATTCCATGAAAGTGTTAAATATACTATAACATTGATGTATGGTAAATTAATTCTTTTGTGTACCACATACATGTGAAGTAATTGAAGCATTTTCTTCATTATTTAATGTGCTCGATAAGTAATATATCATAACTTAATTCAGTACATCATATAAAAAAATATATAATACTTAGATATATGAGTACCTTTTCTTCTTCTTGATCTGTCTCAACAAATTATTTCTCTTCATCTTTCTCATCTAAGCTTCGTTTAGGATTAAATGATTTGAACTCATATACTAATATTATTGGTGGCTAATATATATAACCATGACATGAGATTATATCTTGATAAGTTAAATTGGGGGTTAAGCTGTATTCAATCTGGATTAAGGATTTTTTTGGATTTTTTAAAATCTAAACTATATATTTGAATTCTAAAAATTCTTTTAAAATTTACTCGTATTCAATGAGGATTATAAAAAGGTTTTTAAAAGATGAGATATTTAATTTTGATTTGAAAAATTTTATTCATTTTGTATTTTTAAGAATATATTAAAATATGATGGTTTTGTATTTTATTAAATTGTAGATTTTGATAGATTTTCTTTATAATTTGTGTGTTTTGAAATTATAGCAAAATACTATATATCAACAACTTTTCTAGTAGGATTAAAATCAACTAGTAAAATCATATAAAATAATGGATCATTGTAAATCATACTAAGGCGTACCTTTTACTATGTAAAATAAATTAAATTTGGTTTATAATTTGACTTTATATTATTGTAATGCATAATATCTTTTAAAGTCACATTTCTTTGGTAACATATAATGTCTTGCACAATTTTACATTTTCCTATAATCAAATAATCCAATCTCCCATCTAATTTACTTCTAATATCAAAGATAACTTCCATAAACTATTTTGTATGTAGTAAGTAACATTTTTACAAATTTAAAATCCGACATTATACTTAAAAAAGAAGTCTAATAATTTTAATAATAATAATAATAATAATAATAATAACAATAACAATAATAATAACAATAATAACAATAGTAATTATTTATTTTAATAAAATAATAAAGTGAACGGTAGAAATTCCAAAAATTATCTATCATTGTATACATAAGTATTATTGGACCGATAAATATTAGATTCAACAGTTATGATTGTTCAATGAATATTCAATACAATACATTATCATTAGTCGAAGGATAATAAGTCGAGAAATATTTTTTACTTTCAACTAATAATCCTTATCAGTTGAATTCCATCATTATTTGGGTTAGCAAATCCTGATTTGTAACTTTAATAAATCCAAACTTATTTACAAATTGCAAAGACATCAACACTATTGAATGAAGAATAATTAGGCATACGTAACTCAATTATCAACCTAGTAAAAGTCATTCATGAAGTGGGCTTGGCAAAGACGTCTACAAATTATTGCTCACTTGGAACAAGATAAAGTTTGAAAGTACCATTCATAACATGCTGTCTTATGATGTGGTATTTCATGTTAATGTGTTTTGTCCTTGAATGTAATAATGACAATGGCATTTGTGTTGTCACATAAAATTCAAATCTTGTCTATATGTAGACCATAATCCAATAGTTGATTTTTCATCCATTAAATATGTGAACAACAGCTACCAGCAACAATATATTCAGCCTCAGTTGTGGAAGTGGACACTAAATTTTTTTCCTCCTAAACTAGGACACAAACTTGTTTTCAAGAAATTGACATGTTCTAGTTGTAAATTTTCGTGTCTATTTTGCACCCTACATAATCTTCATATGGATAACCATTTAGATTAGAGAAGGAATCTCTAATGTACCAAATGCCAAGTTTTGGTGTACGCTTGAGATATGTGTAAATAATTTGATAGATACTAAATGACATTCTCTAGGATCAGCTTCAAATCTAGCACAAAAACAAGAAAGTCAAACTTCTTTAAAAGATCAAGAATATATTTAGTTTGATTAATGAGTATTCCATCACTAATTTGCTTGACTTGTAAACCAAGAAAGTAAGTTACTTCTCTCATTATGCTCATTTCATATTTACTTTACATCAAATTGGCAAACTTTTTGCAAAGTTTCTCATCTTTTGATCCAGATATAATATCATCTACATAAATCTGAACAATTATACTAGAGCCATTAAAATTTCTATAGAAATTTTTTTTCTCAGCAATGCCTCTTGTCAAATGATTTTCTAAAAGAAACTTTGACAAAGTATCATACCAGACTCTAGGTGCTTGCTTCAATCCATAAAGTGCTTTCAAATGATAGTGAACATAATCGGGAAAGTTGGGGTCTTCAAAACCCGGAGACTGACTGATATACACTTCCTCCTCCAAATCTTGATTCACAAAGCCAATTTTGACATCCATTTGATAGACTTTGAAATTGGCATGGGCTGCATAGGCTAGAAAAATTTTGATTGCTTCAAGTCTTGCAACTGGAGAAAATGTTTCATCAAAATCTATTCATTCTTATTGACAATAGCCCTTAGCAACCAATCTAACTTTGTTTCTTTTGACTATGTTTTCTCATCTATCTTTTTTCTAAATACCCATTTGGTGTCAATAGAATTCTATCTTTTAGATTTGGCTACCAGCTTCCATACTTTATTCTTTTCAAATTGGTTTAACTCTTCTTGCATAGCTAAAACCCAATCAGGATCCATTAAAACTTTTTTTACCTTCTTTGGTTCTTCCTGTGACAGAAAGTTGCTATATAGACATTGATTTTGAGTTATTTTCCTTGTTTGCACTCTAGATATTGCATCATCAATGATCAATTGAAAAGGGTGATCTCTTGTTCATTTCCTTTGAGGTGGTAGATTAGCTCTAGATGAGGTGGCCTCATTAGTGTCTATTTCATGAGTTTGTGGATCTGTAATTTGAAGATGGGGTTCTGTTAAACAATGGTCTAGAGTTATTTTTAACTCATGCTGAATTCTACCTTTCAATGGATGATGCACTGTGCCTCTCAACGGATGTTGCACTTTGTCTTATAACCGATGCAGTATCTTGTATTTCAACGCATGCTGCATTTTTTCTTTCAAATGATATAACTTTCTGTGTATCAACTGCTGTTCCTATATTTGAACATAGCTTTGAATATGCTTTTGTCATTATATCTAGATCACTTTTATCATCACTATCATCATAATATATCTCAACATTATTAAATTTGAGACTTTCATGAAGACCTTCATCCTTCAGTCCTTCAATCTTTTTATCATCAAATACAACATATACATATTCAAATTCAATTACAATATTGGTTCTCAGATTATAGACTTTATATGCTTTTCCAGTAGCATATCCAACAAAGATACCTTCATGGGGTTTGACAACAAACTTTCCATGGTGATCAGTTTAATTCCTTAGAATATAGCACTTGCATCTAAAGATATGAAGAAAGTTCAGTATTGGCTTCCTATTCTTGAATAGTTGATAAGGAGTCATGCATTGGGCTTGATTAATCAAAGAAAGATTTTAAGTGTAGCATGCAGTGTTTACAGCCTTATCCTAAAAGTAGGTTGGTAACTTTTATTCTTCTAGCCTAGTTCTAGTTGCTTCAATCAATAATCTATTCTTTCTCTCAACCAACCACTCCATTTTGTTGAGGCGTCCTTGCCGCTGAGAACTCATGCATGATTCCATTTTTTTCATAGAATAACCTCATGGTTGAATTTTTGAATTCAGGATCTTAAGAAAGTCTTAACTTTTCTGGTCATTCACTTTCACCTACAAACTACCCACTCTGGTTGACCAACATGACATGAAGTTTTATGAAAACTTTATTTTACTAAAATACAAATATATTAAGAAGAAAAAACTTCTTAAAAGTCAAGAAGAAATTATATTATACAAATTCTTAGCTAATGCAAGAGGAAAACTGAAAAACCAGGGTCAGCTTCACCACTATCATATTGTATTCCTGGAAATCATCATTTAGTTTTCTGTTACCATGATTGTGCTTTTGTGCACATTGTACCTTATACTATTATGAATGTCATATTCACTCATAAACTTTATGACATGAAACTCAGCATATTTAAGTTTGTCAGGAAGTCTTCTTCTGGCTGACCTATAAGGTGAGGTTAACTACAACACATCATAAACTCATAAACAATTCATCCTAGTCCGCTCAATTTGGTCCAGAAAATAAACTTTAAAACCTACACAAAAAATAAAACTATCTTGAACAAACATCATAATTTATAATAAAATACTCAATGATTATTTTCATGTATCTAAATAAAAATAAATTAAAACAAAGTGATTTCAAGATTTCTTATAATTTAGTTACTCTAAAGATCCTAAAATATTAGTTCAAGATAAAATATTTGATGTACTTTGTTAAAATTCAAAATTATATTAGTTCAAGATAAAATATTTTTCAGTATTTTAATAGACATACTCATCAAAAGTATTTTATTATTTATCAAAAGTTCAATCTACCTTTAAGTTACTTTGTGATAATATTATATAGTTTAACCATTTTTGCACCACACAACAAGTGTGCCAAAGTTTAGATATGGTATATAGAAGATTAATAAATAAATCTGTTTCTAAACAAAAGCTAAAGTGAGAGAAATTAGTACACCGCCTAATACCTATAAAAGTGTTAATCTGGGTTAAAGTTATATTATTATTGTTTATGTGGTAACTTAATATTATTTATAACATATAAATATTTTATATATAGCAATTATTATATTGTAGTACTTGGAGAATTTTCTCCATTGTCTACCATTGTTTACCAAATTTGTAACAAAATTTTATGGGTAAAAAAATCAACAAAGATAAAATTTTTATTACATCATATTAGATAGAAAAGAACATAAAAAAATTCACACAAGTATCTAGTAGAAAATCATAAAGTAGTTTAAACATACACCAAGATGAGTACCTTTTTTTTCTTCGTTCTGTGTCTTGCTCATTAAACAAATTTATGTTTATGGTACTTATGAAGGTATAGTTTTGGGAGAAACTACTTCATAGTTTTTACTCCTATACTCATATTATTGGTGGCTAGTATATATAATCATGAAATGATGTTACATTTTAGTAACTTATATTTAGGATTACATTTTAGTATTGTAGGTGGCCTTACTTTTAATATAAAATTATATAAAATTTGGCTTTATTACTTTAATTTGGCTTTATATTTTCATAACATAAAATATCTTCTCCAAAATTTTATAACTATAATTTAGAGTTATATTTTGGTATCTTACAATATATTACATAATGATAATATATAATTACATAAATAATGATAACATATGTGACCATTACTTTTCATGTAACATATAAAATTTACTAATGATCATGATATTATTTCTCGTCTAACTTTACTTATCATAGTAAACATAGCTTTGAGTATTTGAAATAACGTTTTAACAAATTTAACTAATGCAAATTTTGTTGTTTAAGGTCAGAGTAATATGAAGTCGCGCTGAAGTAGTACTACATATTTCACTAATGATAAAAATAATAGTAGTAATAATAAAAGAATAAAAATAATAATAGTAATAATATTATCTTTCAAACAAATTTTTTAAAGTTTTTAGATTAGTGAAACACTTGAATTTTCTTTTCAACTAATATAATATAAATAATATATATCAAATTAGGTTCGAGTCTCCAATTTGAATTTGTAAATATTAGTATTTATGTTTTCATTTATAAATGTGCTTATTCAATATTTTGACACAAGAGAAAATACTTAGAAACATTCACTACAAGAAAATAAAGGTAAATTTAACCGGCTAAATATGACTGCGGCTAAATTTGACGGACAACACTCATATTTACCATCAACTTAAATTTATAGCTGGTCAGACATAAATTTGACCGCATAAATTTGACCCCAGGCGGTCAAATTTGAAGTCAGCCATCTATTTGCAAATGGTCAAGACTTAACTTTGACTAACAGCAGTCAAATTTAATTTTGGTCAAATTTAGTTAGTCATATTTAAAGAGAGGGAAAAATCCGGCCAAAGGAACAAAATTTGATGGGTGCAAATTTGACCGCAGTCGGTCATATTTAGGTGTAGTCATATTTACCTTTTTTGGCGCTAAATTTCCCGCCAAAGTTAAACAAAAATATCAAAAAATAGATTTGACCGACGACCGTCATTTTTATAAATGTGACTGCCTATGGTAAAATTTAAATTTGACTATTTTTATTTATTTATTTTAATTAATTATTAATAATTTTTTAATTATTTTAAAGATATATTGGGTCCCTAATAACATAAACAACATATTAAAAATTTGGTTAGCCACCAGTCGAATTTAAATTAAAAATATAAAATAAGAAAGAATTTATATTTATATAAAAAAATTATTAAAATAAACTAATAGTCACTAAATTATTAATATTTAACGTGTATAGTACGAGAATATATTATACACATTAAAAACCAAATGAACATGATAGTAATATCAATGTAAAAACTATATCGACAATATGTTAACTTTGTTAGTATTGAAGGATTAATGCAAAAAATCACCAGTCATATATATTGCATCTAAATTATTATAGTGAATGTATTTATTCAAGATTTGAATTTAGGGGTTTCTCTCTATATTTTCACCTTTTTTATCTTATTAAATCTTTGTTGTTCCTAATGATTATATGTATTTCAACTAAGAAATCACCGTAAGATCGTATGTTTTAGGAAACAAACTTGTTTTTGTCATTTCTAAGAAATCAGAAAAGTAAATGATGACGGAAATTTTAAGCCAAACAAACAGTTTAAGAGGATGCAATCTCGTCTACGTCTCAACCGGTCGGAATGAGGTTAGTCTGAAAAAGACTACGGGGCCTTGCACTGAGGTGTTTTCGAAAACGAGTTAATGTATTTTTTTGTTACTTGTAAATTGGTGCTTATTTTTTTGAAATAATCGTGTACATGATTATAGTTGGATTCTCGTATGATTATGTATTTTTTAATGAAAACCTTTTGTTTTTGAGTATTGGTGATAATAACATACTTCATGAATGTTCATTACATATAATTTGGAGTTTGGTTTCACTCTTGTATTAAAGATTTGGATTTAGCGGCTTCTCTCTATATTTTCACCTTTTTTATCATAATAAATCTATCTTGTTCCTGTTGATTATATGTATTTCAACTAAGAAATAAGCGTAAGATTGTATATTTTCAGAAACAAATTTGTTTTGACATTTCTAAGAAATCAGAAAAGTAAATGATGACGAAGATTTTATGCCAAATAAAAAATTGACAAGGATGCAATCTCGTCTATGTCTCAACCTGTCGGAATGAGGTTAGTCCAAAGAAGACTACGAGGATGCAATCCTGTCCATGTCTCAACTGGTCCAAATTTAAATTTAGCTATACGATGGAAGCACCTCAAGATGTGTGTCAAAAGTAAGAGCGTCAAGTATTAAAAAATACAAAGAGTATATTTCTGTTTGGATCTAATTATTCATTTGTTTCTAGTGTTTTTTTATTTTTCATTTATTTCTGTTTATTTTTATTTCTATTTTTGGCTTATATTTCCAGGTTGTTTTCTTTACTCGGTGAGAGGTTTGTTTTTCGCTTCTTGATTGTAAGCACGGGTCTTGATTCAATGATGAAATTTTATATGAAATCGCAATTCTGGTCGATAGCTCAAACAATAACTCCTTCGGGACATGATAAAGAGGGTGCTAGTAATTCAAAAATAATGCATGAACCAGACACGGCATTGTCACAAAACTCGCTACTAAAAACTACTCTATTGGCCATTTATATCAAAAACATATTTAGATAGCAAAATTAATTAATAAATTGGAAAAAATAAGATTAAATAATTTGTTTGAAATTAATTTCATAAATTTCAAAAAATTATTTATTTTATTTCATAATTTACCTTTTACAATAGAAGTAAATATAATAATAATAATATGATAATAAATATTAAAATTAAACCATGCATCGCGAAAGTTATATGTTATCTTAAGCGTAATAGCCTATTTTAAGCCTAATATGTTATGATTGGTTGTTTGTTTAATACCTTCCTAAAAAATAGTTATAATATTATTATATAAATAATAATATTATGTTATAAAAAGTGTTTCCAGATTTTTATTTTCTTAAAACTATACTAGCTGCGCCGCAGGCGTCCCACTATTAGGGTTTTATTCATATCTCTATATTCTAAGATAGAAAATGAAGCCAAAAACTCAATCAAATGAAGCCTCACTCAGCATCAGCAATACCTCTGGTAAAAGTTTTACTAACATGGGTTTTGTATAATACTGGGTATTTCTTTGTTATGTAATCGATTTTAGTTGTATAATCGACTATTTTGGGTATTTGGGTGAGTAGATTTTGTTGTCTTATCGATTTCAGTTGTATATTCCCTTTTTCGATATTTTGTTTGTTCTATTGATAATTGTTTTGTTCAATTGGTGATTATAGTTGTGTTGGATAGTTGTATAGCTTGATATTTGGGTTAAATCTGTAATGTTTGACTGGCTTTTGAATGAGATGAACTTGACTGCTTGAGCACCATTTTGAGATGTTTTTTTTTTCAACTGTTTTTTCCTGTGAGATGTCAGGGAGGCAGAGAAGGACAAGACTCTGAAGAAACATCTCTGTATTAGGAAGATTTCGCATTACTCCATCTGAATTGTTGACCCGTTTGCAAAATATCAGCATGGAATTATTTTTCAGGTCCGTCAAGAAGTGTTCAGTCTGAGAGCTCATCTCACGGTCACATAAATTGTCAAAGTAATGAAAATCAAGTGAATAGTGTACTAAATATTGTTCAAGATTAATTTTGTTGTCATTTTTAGCCTGATAGTGAGGAAACAAATACTAATATATCTAAGATTATCGATGGAAAAAAGATCACCCTTGTAAGTACTTGGTGTCTTTATTTTGACATGATTTATCCTTGTTATCTGGTATCATTGTAATGCTAACTATTTTGAGCTTTTTGTTTTAGATAGGACTACTGTAATACAAACTCATCCCCAAGGGTGATTCCTCAGTCACCAAACCAACACTTAGGTTGCTCAAGCCATTTGACGAATTCTTTGTTAATTCTCAGGTATTGCAATAATCCTTTAATTATATTGATATTCTGATTTGGGGTTCAATTCCAGGACTTGAGAAAGCAGTTTAATCCCATGTTTAAATATATTCATTTCTTTTCAGCTTGCAGGATTTCCATGTTGAAGCTATGGAGAAGTTTATTTCATAAAGTAGTGTGCCTACTGTAACTCTTTTCAACTAAGACCCAAGTAACCATACGTTCCTTGTCAAATTCTTTGACAGCCCTGATGCCATTTTCCGCTTCTTACAGTAAGAAAACCTGAAGTTTTAGTCTGTAGACATTGTCTTCGTATCTTGGAACAAAATTTAGATGCAGTAGTATACTAACCTTTTCATATATATGCCAATAATGCAAGGATTCTGTCACATACACTAAGAGTAATGTATAGTGTAATATACGTATAATGATGTTGCTGTTCTCTACAAAGGAAAAGGACTAGGCTTTCTCTTGGGTGATCTTGAGGCCTGTAAAAGCGCTTTCCAGGTCTATCTCTTTATCCATTTTATCAACCTTGTACTTCCCCCAACCCATAATTATCACCATTGTACTTAATTTTTGACTAAATATAATGTGACATGCTCGTTTTCCTTTTGTTTTTGAACAAACAGTATTTTGGGTTGAGCGAAGATCAGGTTCCCGTCATTCTTGTACAGACTAGTGATAATCAGAAATATCTCAAGGGAAATACGGAAGCTGAGCAAATTGCACCCTGGTTGAAGGATTACATGGTATGTTTTAGTCGTTTTGTAGTTTTATGTTTCTCCTTTTTGGGGAAAAACTGGGATTTGTCTTCTTTTATTGTGCATCTGTTGTGTCCTTAAGCAGAAGCGTTTTATATTTTATTCTTGCTTATCCAACAACTGTACAAACATAATAGGATGGGATATGGAATCTGTACGTGAAGTCAGAGCCTATCCCTGAAATTAACAACGAACCTGTAAAAGTGGTCGTTCGTGACAGCATTCAGGATGTAGTTTTCAACTCCAGAAAGAACGGTATGTGTTTTGCGAATATTTCATCATTGCATGCTTTCTCTTGGTTACCGTCTCTTATTAGATATAAATTGAGCTTGTGTCTCCTAGATTGATTAAGACCTTGGAGCTGTCATTTCCCAACATTGAGCTGTTGATTGTTTTCGAAACATGTACATATATATCTGTAGTTGATGTATAGTGTCCAATACTTACTTTTCCTAGTTGACATGCAGAAGTCATCTACAATTAAAAAATTTTTATCAAGGTTTTTGCTTGTCATCATCCTATATCTTCCCTGACTGACCTTAGTATTCAATACATTATCGTCTTCAAGTTCAAGTTGGTGCAGAATAGATGATTTTACTTTAGACTAGACTGTCTTAACCATATCTTTTCCGATTTCTGTTCAAAATTCATGAGGTCCAAAATTTGTTGTCTTTGTTATTTTCGCATATTTTTTTGTACAATGCGCTTCAGAGATCTGCTATGTAAATGCTACAATGTATAATAGATTTTGTTTGCAATTTGTTAAAAATTTATGTTGTTTGATATCAAGTAAATTACACTTTACAAAGATTATATGTTTTACTGCAGGGTATTAGAATTGACAAGACGCCATTGAATTGTAATAATTTCTGAAGCGACAACATCAAGGGGAAGATGAAGATACCATTACTCCCTCCTTTAGCCACAATAGGTTAATTTTTAAGACTGAAAATATAGTGACATCCAGTAGCTAATCCTTTGGGATATAACGATTAATGTCTAGCTTAATTCTTGGAACTGAAAATGTTATTTCGTGACTAAATTCTTTGGTACTAAACCATTAATTTCCCCCGCTAGCTTGACCATTTGGGATTAAATCAAATGTTAAACATTTGACTATATTTGGGTATGTATGATATTTTGAATAATTATATAAATTATTTGGGTTATCTGAAACTTGTCTAAAAATAGTTTGATTTTGGTATTTTTGCTAATATTATGGATATATTGGTGTGGTCTAAAGGTTGTTTTTTTGGGCATTGGTATGCTTAATTTGACCAAAATCAGTCTTTTTTATAAATTTGACCAACTCAAATGATGTCATATTTATAAATTTGACTAAAATATGCCGGTCAAATTAAATTTGACCGCCGGCCGTCATATTTATTTATATGAGGTGGGATATTCAAATTTTATCAAATATTAGAAGTCAAAAGTCAAAATTTTTAAATGACTATTTTTGGTCAATTTTAGTCCGGCAAATTTAGTCGGTCAAATATTAGCGGTCAAATTTAGTCGGTCACATTTAACTAAATATGACTGGTTTTATGCAGGTCAAATTAAATTTGACCGCCAACCGTCATATTTATTTATACGAGGTGGGATATTCAAATTTTATCAAATATTAGATGTCAAAAGCCAAAATTTTTAAATGACTATTTTCGGTCAATTTTAGTCCGGCAAATTTAGTCGGTCAAATATTAGCGGTCAAATTTAGTCGGTCACATTTAACTAAATATGACCGATTTTGTTAAATTTGACCAGTCTAAAAAAGACCGACGTATTTCAGTCATATTTAACGCCGTCAGTCATATTTGGCTAAATATGACTCAAAAAATTCGGTCATATTTAGCCGTTTTTCTTGTAGTGATTTTAAAAAATGAGCGGAATCAATCCACATCTTTGATACTCTAGTTTCCCATTTCAAATGGTCAAGAATAATCTCAAGACAACTTTAGTTTTTTCAAGATATATAATAGTTGTCTATTCTAATTTTAGAGTAGTCAAACTATTTGCATAACATGCATAACTTAAAAAATTATCATTTAGATATGTAAAAATATATTTAACTATTCTTAAATTAGAATAGGTAAAGTATATTTGCAGAATAATAAGGTTAATGATATTTTCATCCTTAGTATTTATGCACACTCATGATAACATAACTATTCTATGTCTGATTTTATTAGAAGTAATCCTTTAATGGTTGCCTACAAAGCTCATATTTTGTACCATTTCATTTCACTCTTATCCAAGGGACTCAGCGTTTAAATTAAAGTCTAAGTCTACCCATAAATATCCTACACACAAATGGGAAATTTAAATACAAGAATTTCAAATTAGGTTAGCACATAACTCACTTTGCACCTAAGCATAAACTTGGTTCTTTAAATGATGGTTCTATTATGTGTGTTTAAATTTGAAAATTGTTTCAAAATAGGACTTTTATTGACTCATATATATTTGTAGAATAAAGGATCTTTCAATATAAAAAAATTCAGGTTTTGAAAGTATATTTAATGAAAGTGGAATAATTTTTCAACTCTAGACAAGTTCATGACGAGAACAAATCATGGACTTATTGTTAATAAAATATGAATATTTCAATTAATAACAATATTAATTAATTATTCCATATAATGATAAACTTTTAAAATCTAATTTTTTAGTACTTTAGTTGGCTTCATTATAAATAATCACATTTTGTTTAACTAGTTCTAAATAAAATTAATTGATTAAATGAATGCACTAACTAATTAAACAATTAATTAATCAACTAAAATAGTTATAAATAATTAAATCAATTTTGGATTAACGAAAATTATTTTTTTGGAATTAAATTATTTACGTTAATTATTTAAAATAATTAATTGATTAAATTTTTTATTAAAAAATTTTTTTTGAAATAATATAATATAACTTTGATTCATTTTAAAATTAAATCATAGAAACAGTTTTTGGATTTAGTGTTATCTTCAACCTTGGATCAAAACCAAGGGGTTGGAATGAACTTGGCCTAGCTGCCCAGAACATTGCCCAAAATATCCAGAATCCAAAAAATATTTTAGAATGCGATCTATTTTAAAAGCCTGGTTATTAAAAGCCTGGTTAGCTCAAAATAGACCTAGAATCTAGGGTTTATATGGGTTCTTCAGCTAAAACCATTTCCAGCAACCCTGAAACTCGACTACATCGACAACCCTGGCATAAAATCATCAACACTCGATTTATGATTAAACAATCCAGCCTAACAACGATTTTTTAACCAAAATATGAATTCACTAGATTTAAAAAAAAACAATGATATACATATCAAATATAAGCTATGGATGCACACAGTCCATTACTATAATCAAAACTAACAACTAATACATTCTTAAATAGAAAAAATCAAAATCAAAATCAAAAACTTGATTATAGCAATTTTCACATTCAAACAATTATAAAATATATATGAATAGACTTTAATCAAAGGGTGTTTCATTTTTTTTTAAAAAAACAAGGTGAATCTATTAATAACATAAAAAAACGTCAACAAACGTCAACAAACAATCAAAATGAAAAACATTAATTTTGAGAATTACTCTACCCTATGCAATAATTCTCGGGGCTACTCCAATAATCAGGTGAACATGATGGACGTGGATAAAGCTTTCATTTATGGTGATGATTGAGCTAAAACGGTTGGGGTCTCAACTTTCATAGTAGTCAAGGGGAAGATGAGGGGTGTGGTTATAGCCATTTGAACCATTGTTAAATTTATTAAAAGTTTGATTTTAATTCCAATTATATACCCTTTCCACATACATCGCGAGATGCTATATCTAATTTCTATTAGCATTTGACAATCAAAATGAAATTTTTAGATCTGGTCAATCATATTGATCTCTAATTTAGGGCTCATGACTTTATATGTAATTAGGGTTGAGTTTGGGAGATTTTGTTGAGTTTTAAAATTTCCTATCTTCCTCACGATGCCTACATACCTATATATATATAAAACCTCAATCCCACATAGTTATATTTTACGATTTCCATTGCCTCGTCCAATACTTAAGGGTAATGCACATTTTTTAGATCATAACTGTTGATGACATAATATACTAATTCGATTATGACATATGGTTGTGGTGGTGGAATAAGCTGGAATTCATTGGATATTGGTTTCAGATCCCGTGAGTCGAGCCTCTTAAGCTAATACTCATTGGGATGGGCGTTCTGGGCCTGAGCTTTCATAGTTAAAGCTCATTGTGCCACACTTTATATATTGACACTTATTGGGTTGAGTCTGCATGCTCAACATCTTACTAAGCTATGAATATGTGTCCATATCTTCATTGCATCCATGTTCATTTCATTGATAATATCCGACCATGGACTTTGTAGAAGTACATGAGCCTCTACCCGCAACAAAAGCTAAATCTGGCCATGATTCTTTAAGCCTAAAGAGTACGGGCAGTTACTTGGACGCACACATTGCGTCTACAACAGTGTGGCAACCAAATGGTACTACTACATCCTTCTCATACATGAGTTCAAGTAAGGTACCTAGAGAATATATGTATATACAATAAAAATATAAAACACATGGGTTTATTAAACATTCATGAAAACCCCACCAAATGCAACACAACTAATATGGTAGAAAGCTTGTAAAAAATGTTAGTCTCAATAACAAGTTTTAAATTCGCCATAATAAAATTAGTGGATAAGTTTTAAATCAACTAAAAATAAGAGAAACATTTACGGGGTCGTAATTCAATAAAAGATAAACGTCCAATGCTTGTGAAAGTTGATTACACATACATCCAAAATCTATGAAGAAAATAACTAAATTCAAAACTAGAGCTATGTTATATTAAATATTTTATTCAGTATTAATTAATAACTAATACTCTCCATTGAGCGCAATGCGATAACTCAATTCGTAATAGTTTATCATTTGCCATTCTCTTCGAATCTTACTCACCCCGAGATTTATCATAACATATACCGGCTTGTAACACACGGGACCTAATTATTAGTAAAAATGATAAAACTCTCCTTGTTCCTAAAAGATTATCATACTTTCCATTTTTCAATATTTCAAAAAAAATATACATTGATCGTCTATTTTTAAAAAGTTATAATTTTTAATATTATAAAAGGCACATTCACCAAATACTTACGATATCATATATTAGTGGCACATGTCAAGATAATTAAACTAAATTGAAGTACAAAAATGAATAAACGGACATCGTTGCATCTTAATTAAAGAAATAGCGATCATGCAAATTTGAACTTAATATGAAAATATGGAACCTTTTTCTATAATTTCTAGAATAAAAAAGTGATATGGTGACTGAAAAACTAATATTAAATTACTAGATTATAAATTCCCCATCATCTTACTTTTATGTACAACCCAACATTGTTTACATTTACAGAATTATTTTTATAATATCCCTAATTTACGTAAGATCAATGTACATCTTTTTCACATATGTATAGACTTTATACGAGGAGCTTGTTAGTCAGTACGGAAACTCATTGTTATATAACCTACAAAACCTCAAATTTAGATATTTATTTACCGGACATGGGTGTTCCGCCATTAGCACCGATCTTCTTCCTTGTGTTTATCTACAGGAACAAGCATTTACTAGTTTTATGCATTAAATTCTTTTGGCAGATTTTTGTTGGTTTCAGTATTTATTGTTTCTAGTTTCAAATCCTTTATGATGATAAAATGTTTGCTTTTGATATTTATCGTGTTCATCTTATCACATTTAACAGTTCCACGAACACTTTCTATCTCGTATAGGTTAAACTTGATATATTCGTGTAAATTTTCTACCAGGCTTCAAGAAGAAAAAAATTCAAGCAGATATAAATTCATCCCAATATTATTCTTGATATGTTATACGTGCTGGTAAAGGTAATACTAATCACTAATCAATAAAATTAACCGTTAGTAAGATTGCACATTTTCTTCTATCCTAGTGTCTTTTCCTTTTTTATCTTTTAATAGATTTGTAGCTAGGTACTCGTAGCAATAAGTGAACCTGGAACACGATGCCTAGTATTCGCTTTTGTTGTCAAATTTGGGAATATATGAACACGATGCCTAGTATTCGCTTTTGTTGTCAAATTTGGGAATATATGAAAGTGGCTGAGCTAGGGTCGAAGCGTGGAGGGGTTTAACAATAACAAGAATTCACAATACAACTAAACAACACAAAAATCCATACTATACTACCCAACTCTTGGGTTAAAGGATTATCTACCAATGATAAGATAAAGAAGATATAAATTTAAATTGCAAACCATGCGTGTAGGAATTTAAGTATAAAATACAACTCAAAAAATTCTTTTGCAATCTGGATGAATTCCTCCAATACTTGTTGCAATCTCCCTCTCAAGTTGCTTATATCCGTTCTCTGAAGAATACAGCTAACTTTTTTTCCATAGTATATTATGTTCTAATATTCTATATACAATATGTAAGATCTAATTTATAATAAAGAGTTTTTAATGTCTTTCCCAAATTAAATTGGACTTTAATTTAAAATTCATAAGTTGTCTTCCAGACCTGATTCTGGGCTGCTCGAGTTGGTTTTTTGATGTGCAAATTTGTTTATGTATATTTTTAGAAGTTCGTTTCGTTCTGACGGAAGGACTGATATTAACACCAATTTCAAGTATTTTATCTCTTACAGTTCAGAAGTGTGGAAAATAATTTTGTGTGTGTTTTAACAATCCACTAATTGAATCTTATAAATAAATAATCCAAGAATGAGGGTTCCTCAATGGTTATCCTCAATGTTTAATATATAATATATTTTAGTGCATGCAATTTAAGTTTTGACCGATAATTACGACAATTTTATGTATTATTTTAAAAAAAATAAAAATACTTTTAAAAGAGGATTAGATATTTTTTCTAATGATACTAGTTTTAAAATTTATTTAATTATATAATATGCGTAATTTACAGTCAAATTTTAAATAATTTTACTATAGACTAGTCAAAACATGACACATAATATGAGATGGAGGGAGTATGCAACACATAAATTCAAGATATTAGAACGCATTTAATATTCAAAATCTAAGGGTTCTTCCTAGATGTGCGTGGAAGATTTCTAGAGTCTAGGAAGCTAGATTCAATTTTTAGGACTCTAGAAACAGTCTCAAGGAGTTGAAGGTAGTTTATTGATCCTAGAAAGAGTTTCTTGGCGCTAAGATATGTTTATGCAGTAAAGTTTTTACCATTTAATTTTGCTATAACTTCCAAAAGTTGTTCATCATACCCTGATTTGGTGTTACTATTTAAACAACTTCATTAATATGGAATTTTCATATTATATTATACTATCAAAAGAACTTAGTTTCGAGTCAACTTTAAGTATTACCTATATTACGGAAATTGGAGATCGAAGAGTAGAGTTGATAGAAAAAAGAATAATTATTGATAATAGAGAAGTGTTAATCCCAAACAATCTAAGAGTTGAATTACAGAAGAGGGGTTGAATGTAATTCTTGGTTTCTTCTCGATTTTAAGAACTTCTCATAAATACAAATATATCAGTGTTAAATATGCAAAAGTGCGGAATGAAAAATAACAAACTATTCAAACAAAAAGTAATTAAACACAAGGATTAAAAACTTTCCGGTGGATTGAACTTATCCACCAGAGATATATATATTTCGAGAACTATGCGATACAAAGATTGAACACAGTTGCTTACAAGTAGAATCACAAGGAACAGAGAAATATTTCACGGATACAACCTTTTCTATTTTTCTAGTTTATTGCTGAATTTTCTACTAGCTACTTTTGGTTTATATATTACCAAGTTACAAGTGAATCAGACAAACTAATAAAATAAAATGTTTTTGTCTAATCAAATGCTTCTTCATTTCTCCATCCAGTATATTTGATTTTCTTAAAGTAAGTATGGAAATGGAAATGCTTCTTTGTTCTCTAAAACCTATAAATAGGGTGCCACATTCCATTTGTATACAATCAACCCATGTAACTGTCAAGTCACCATCAACTGCTTTTTGAATCTCATCATCCGTTGGAACTCTGTTGGATCATCCGTTGGAACTTTGTTGAATCATCCATTGAGAGTCTGGTTGATCATCCGTTGAAACTCTAGTTGATCATCCGTTGAAACCTTGTGGAACATCCGTTGAGAGTATCTTCGTGGCAGTTAACTCTACTTCACTTATACAAGATTACAAGGCATCCGATATTTACAATTAGCCAACCTATCTTGCATATCAATCTAGTAGTCAACATGACTTAGAATATCCCTCAACTTCTAGTTCCCTAAGGCATTACAGTATGTGTTACAAAACTTATTAAAAATATAAGCGACTCTCTCAACGGATGACAGAGTAGATTATCTGTTGAGAGCAATAAAATATACTTAATTAAATCTACTAAGGTGTTTTGGTTAGTTTATCATCAAGCCTACAACATATTCCTAACAAGAAGTCTTAGAAGTTTCATTTGGACATCAAATAATATATAGGATTTATAACAAGTACTTTAAATGTGGTCAAGTCCGAGTCTACTTTCTATCCAAAACTTAAAATTGATATTCAGTCTCATTTAAATCCTATTAAACCTCAATTAAATCATGAAAAATAAAATAGCTAGATTAGCTTTTTGCTTAAAAAAATTAAACATGACAAAATTGATAGTATCGCGAGTTTCAAGAAATATTTGATGTAGTGCATATCACTAGAGAAAACTCATCCTATAAAGTGTATACATATGTTACAAAAGATATTACTGATCTTACATAAATTAGAGAGACTATAAAATAATGTTGCAAATGAAAACAACGTTGGGTTGCATATTAAAATAAGATGATGGGGAATTTATAATATAAAATGATAAGTTGAATTTAATATTATTTTTTCAATTGCCAAATGACTTTTATATTCTAGAAAATATAGAAATATTATGCATGTCATGGAAGAGTACAATATTTTTATATTAAGTGCAAATTTGCATGATGGCTATTTCATCAAATATGATGCAGCTATGTTCATATATTCACTACTTCTATTTAGTTTAATTAGCTTGACATGTGCCGCTATAATATGCCATCGTGAGTATTTGGTGAATGTGCCTTTTATAATATTAATAATTATTACTTTTTAGAAATAGAAGATCAATTATTTTTTTGTAATATCAAAAAATGGAAAGTATGATAATCTTTTGGGAACTAAGGGAGTTTTAGTTTTTACCAAATATTTAAGTTATGTGTGTTACAAGTCAAAATAAGTTCAAAATATGTTCAGACAAATCTCGGGGTGAACAAGATTCGAAGAGGACGATAAATGATAAACTTAATATGAAAATATGACACTTTTCCCTCACATGCATAACATGTAATTTTTAGAATACAAAAGTGATTTGGTGACTAAGAAACTAATATTAAATTATTAGATTATAAATTACCCGTCATCTTACTTTTATGTACAATCCAACATTGTTTACATTTGCAGAATTATTTTATAATCTCCCTACTTTATGTTAAATCAATATACATCTTTTCTATCATATGTATACAGTTTATACAATGAGCTTGTTAGTCAGTACGTAAACTCATTGTTATGTAACCTACAAAACCTCAAATTTAGATATGTACTTACCGGACAAGGGTGCTCGCCATTAGCACCAATCTTCTTCCTTGTGTTTATGTACAAGAACAAGCATTTACTAGTTTTATGTATTAAATTTTTTAGGAAGATTTTTCTTCAAATCAATATGTATTATTTCTTGTTTCAAATGCTTTATGATGATAAAATGTTTGTTTTTTATATTTATCATGTTCATCTTATCACATTTTAGAGTTCCAAGAACATTTTCTATCTCGTATAGGTAAAACTTGATATATTCGTGTAAATTTTCTACCAGGCTTCAAGGAGAAGGAATTCAAGCAGATACAACTTCATCCCAATATTATTCTGGAAATATTATACCTGCTGGTAATGGTAATATTAATCACTAATCAATAAAAGTAACGGTTAGTAAGATTGCACATTTTCTTCTATCCCAGTGTCTTTTGCTTTTTTATCTTTTAAGATTGCACATTTTCTTCTATCCTAGTGTGTTTTTCTTTTTTATCTTTTAATAGATTTTTAACTAAGTACTCGTAGAAATAAGTGATCCCGGAACATGATTCCTTTTATTCGCTTTTTTTGTCGAAGCTGGGAATATATGAAAGTAGGTGAACTATGGTCAAAACGTGGAGGGGTTTAACACTAACAAAAATTCACAATACAACTAAACAATATAACAAGCCAAACTATACTACCCAACACTTGGATTAAAGGATTTCCTACTAATGATAAGATAAAGAAGATATAAATTTAAATTGCAAACCATGAGTGTAGGAATTTAAGTATAAAATATAACTCAAAAAATTCTTTTGGATGAATTCCTTCACTCGTTGTTCCAATCTCCCTCTCAAGCTGCTTCTATCGCTTCTCTTAAGGATACAACTAACTTTTTTCCATACTATAACATGTTCTAATATTCTATATAGAATATGTAAGATCTAATTTATAATAAAGAGTTTTTAATGTTTTTTATCGTAGGTAACCTGCAGCCGCTACCCTTCGGGTGCGTACTTAGTAAATACTACAAGCTCACGCAATAGCCTGCAAATTACGTGAACCAAGGTAAACCGCATTTAGGTGACAAGATTTGACTCAGGAGGTATAATATTAAATTCTCCTTCCATGGGATTCGAACCTGTGACCAAATTAAATTGGACTTTGATGTAAAATTCATAAGTTGTCTTCCAGGCCTGATTCTGGGCTGCTCCAGTTGGATTTTTGATGTGCCAATTTGTTGATGTGTATTTTTAGAAGTTCGTTTCGTTCACAGGAAAAGACTAATATCGACACCAATTTCAAATATTTTATGTCTTACAGTTCAGAAGTGTGGAGAATAATTTTGTGGATGTTTTCACTATCCACTAATTTTATCTAATAAATAAATAAAAATTATATAATATATATGAGTGAAATAGTCCAAGAATAAGGGTTCATCAATGGCTATCTTGAATGTATAATTTGTGTCTCTTATTTTAATAAAAACAACCCTCTTAATGTTTATAAAATCTTTTCCTAACGTAGATTATAGTGCATGCAGTTATCCCCTAAAAGTCACTCCCATGGTCATAAAAAGTACAATTATAAACTAGTATAAACCAAGGTTTATATGTTTTACAATCCACATATTTATCTCTTGTTCAAATACTTAAATTGTGACTATCATATCATTTACTTGATTTACAACTCCTCTCCCGATTCGTTATAATTCCTAAAGATGCAATCAAAGGTTCGCGACTCTCTTAACATTGTTGAACTCTCAATGAGAAATTAAAAATCATAAGAAATCACCATATAACTAAACAACACAACAAGCCAAAGTATACTACCCAACTTTAAGATTAAAGGATTAGACACTCATGATAAGATAAACATGATAAAAATTGGAATTGTAAACCATAAGTGTAGGAATTTTAGAACAAAGAATACAACTTAGAAAGTTCATTTTAAATCTGGATGAATCCATTCACTCCTTCCAATATCCCTCTCAATCTCCTTTTATCCCTTCTCTCAAAAATATGACTAACTTTATTTTATAGTGTATTATGTTCTAATTCTCTGTATACATTATGTAAAACCTAGTATGTAATAAAGAGTTTTTAATGTATTTCCTAAAATAAATTGCACTTTAATATAAAATTCATAAGCTGTCTTCCAAGCCTTATTATGGGATGTTCCAATTTGATTCTTGATGTTAGATCACTTCTAAACTATAGATAATTCTGTTAGCGTCGCATGGGCTGTAAGTTCCCCTATTCTGATGTCTAAAACTAAAGTTAGGGCCCAAACTGTGTCATGTGTGCATGCAGCCCATGAAGTCCGAATATGCTTAAAATTCAAGTCCAAATAAGCCCAATTTCATCTAAGGTTCGGAATTCTATATTTCTTATAATAAAACAATAAACTCTAATAAATATTATCCAACTAATTATAAAATCTTTTAATTATGAGAATAAGATCTCGTAAAATATATGAAAATATATAATCTATAAAATATCCCCACACTTAATATTTTACATGTGCTCGTGTAAACTAATATATTTATTTTGTTGGGCCTAACTATACTGAGTTTGTAGTGAGTACTGACTACCATGATCTATTTCTTGATGCTGCGGTTCCGTTATGGTTATAGATCAACCCCTCAATTCAATCACAAAGGAAATTTTCATCATGTAGTGAAATTAAAAAAGGTTGCTATGGTGGTTATTGTGCTCGTGATAGTGAATTGAATTATAGTCCAAATTCTAGAATTGGGAATGGAAGTGATCGATTAAGTTGAAATAAAGCATAACATGCATGAAGAGCAATTCAAACAATAGTTGATTTGACTTATGGTCCTCGGAGACAGAGAATGAATAGTGTTCTAAATATACAGGTTGTGGATAAAAAGGTGTGGCCCTCAATATGAGGATAAGAGTATAACCTAGCAGATTTTCAGATCGAATATGACAATGCTATGTTTTATGTCATAAAACCAATTCGTTAAGATCACACATATAAAAGCATTAAATTTAATGTTTGGTCTAGTAACCCTTATGGAAATAAGAAATTAGATATTGTGTTCGGTGATTCATAAAAAGAAGTAAGTAAGCGATGTGAATACTATTTATCCAATTTAATATGTTTAACTCTAATCTTATTTTACCGGGACTTTCATGGTCATTCATGATCAATGGAGTGAGTCATCTAATTCAGGATATGTTCTTGATCCAACACATAACACCACTCATGCGTATAAGAGAGATAACTCCATGAAATTTGGACATAATAAGTACTTGTATCACTAAGCTACCTCGAAAAGTATAATTAGGGGTCACTTTAAAATATAGCTCATCCATTTATTTTTGGGTTAGCTAAATCCATGTTACAAAATTACATATGTGACTGTGTCCTCGATGGTATGAGCCTATTTCTACCCTCAATAAAATAATGAATTATGATAATGTTTCACAATTATATAAATGGTGCCAATGTAGCATCCTGATATTAAAATAATTCACTATTACCATATACTAAAAACTAGATAATCCATCTACATAACATACAACTTTAAAGTAATTCACTATCATCATTTACTAAAAAATAGATAATCCATCTACATAACATACAACTTGAAAAAAAATTCTATTACATCATTGCCAAACTATATCTTCTTTGATGTCATCACAATAAGAAGCTGCATCATATTCCTCAACTCTGGATTTTTTCTCCACTGCTATCTTCTGCAATGCTTTCAATTTTGAGTCCCTATACACTAGATAATTATGGAGTTCTAAATTTTTCTCCTTAATTGCTAGTAACTCCTGTTCATTTTCATGGAATGAGCGAGAAGTTTCGAGACTTGACCTTGAACACATGCACATTCTAGTTTAAGTGTTGATCGATAATGGCCTTGGCTATCGAGATGCTGCATAAATAATATAAAATCAAGTGAGAAATAAAAATAAAAATAAAGTCTTGACAAAGGACCTACAAACCCATGATACATGACAAGAAATAGTAGAAGACCTTTATTTGACTAAAATGCAAACATATTATAGGCAATAAAACTTCAAGTCAGGGAAGAATTTATATAAGGCTCATTAACAAAACTTTACAAAACCTATACCGAGGACAAACAGAGCGGGCTTCACTTTTTTATATTGTCTAAGCATCATTCACTTTTCAATTATCATGATTTCCTGCACTATATTCAGTGTTTTAATGTATGTAACCTTCACTACTTGAAGTGATGAGACTAACAAGACTCTAAAACTAAAAAAATCAATGCATAAGAATCATCTCATAATTCTAATAGAGAGTTTCTAGAAAACTTTTAAAACTAAAATAACCAACCTAATAAATTAATCTCACAATTCTAATATAGAATTTCTAGAAAATTTTGTATAGGCAAATGAAAACATTGTCATATCAAGATATCATATGAATTGGTTAAAATTCAAAATTACACTGTTAATTCCATTAAAGTGTTAAATATACTATAACATTGATGTATGGTAAATTAATGCTTTTATGTACCACATACCTGTGAAGTAATTGGAGCATTTTCTTCATTATTTAATCTGCTAGTTAAGTAATATATCATAACTTAATTCAGTACATCATATAAAAAAATACTATAATACTTAGATATATCATACACCGAGATGAGTACATTTTCTTCTTTTTGATCTACGTCTCAACAAATTATTTATCTTCATCTTTCTCATCTAAGCTTCTATTTACTAGAAATGATTTGTACTCATATACTAGTATTATTGGTGGCTAGTATATATAAACATGACATGAGATTCTATCTTGATAAGTTAAATTGGGGGTTAAGGTGTATTCAATCTTGATTAAGGATTTTTTTGGATTTTTTAAAATTTAAACTATTTAATTTGGATTCTAAAAATTCTTTTAGAATTTACTCGTATTCAATGAGGATTGTAAAAAGGTTTTTAAAATAGGAGGTATTTAATTTTGATTTGAAATTTTTTATAGAATTTGTATTTTAAAGAATATATTAAAATTTCATGGTTTTGTATTTTATTAAATTATAGACTGTGATAGATTTTCTTTGTAATTTGTGTATTTTGAAATCTTAGCAAAATACTATATATCAACAACTCTTCTAGTAGGATTAAAATCAACCAATAAAATCATATAAAATAATGGATCATTGTAAATAATACTAAGGAGTACCTTTTACTATATTATTGTAATGTATAATATCTTTTAAAGTCACATTTCTTTGGTAACGTATAATGTCTTGCACAAATTTACATTTTCCTATAATCAAATAATCCAATCTCCCATCTAATTTACTTCTAATATTAAAGATAACTTCCATAAAATATTTTGTATGTAGTAAGTAACATTTTTATAAATTTAAAATCCAACATTATACTTAAAAAAGAAGTCTAATAATTCTAAGAATAATAATAATAATAATAAATATAATAATAATAACAATAACAATAACAATAATAATAACAATAGTAATAATTTATTTTAATAAAATAATAAAGTCAACGGTAGAAATTCCAAAAATTATCTATCAACGTATACATAAGTATTATTGGACCGATAAAGATTAGATTCAACCGTTATTATTGTAACGGATATTCAATACAATACATCATCATTCGTTGAAGGATAATGTATCGAGAAATATTTTTGACTTTCAATGAACAATCCTTATCAGTTGAATTCCATTATTATTTACCCTTAGCAAATCGCGATTTATAAATTTAATAAATTCAAACTATTTACAAATTGCAAAGACATCAACACTATTGAATGAAGAGTAATTAGTCATAACTAACTCAATTACCAACCTAGTAAAAGTTGATTCATCAAGTTGGTAAAGATGTCTGCAAATTGTTGCTCACTAGGACCAAGATAAAGTTTCAAAGTACCATTCATAACATGCTCTCTTATGAAGTCATGTCAATGTGCTTTGTCCTTGAATGTTGGACAAGATTTTCACTAATGACAATGGCATTTGTGTTGTCACATAAAATTTAAATCTTGTCCACATGTAGACCATAATCCAATAGTTGATTTTTCATCCATAAAATATATGCACAACAGCTACCATCAACAATATATTTAGGCTCGGTTGTGGAAGTGGACACTAAATTTTGTTTCCTCCTAAACAAGGACCCAAGCTTGTTTTCAAGAAATTGACATGTGCTAGTTGTGCATTTTCGTGTCTATTTTTCAGCCTACATAATCTTGATTTGAATAACCATTTAGATTCAAGACGGAATCTCTTGGGTACCAAATACCAAGTTTTGCTGTACTCTTGAGATATCTGAAAAAAATTGATAGCTACTAATTGAGATTCTCTAGGATCAGCTTCAAATCTAGCACAAAAACAAGTAGCAAATATTATATCTGGCCTACTAGCAGTCAAATATAAAAGTTAACCAACCATGCCTCTATAGTTTAAAATGTCCACAGACTTTTCACTAGTGTTCAATTCAAGTTTAGTGGCAGTGACCATAAGAGTTTTTGCAGATATGCAATTTATTAAGTCAAACATCTTTAAAAGATCATGAATATGTTTAGTTTGATTAATAAATATTCCATCACTAACTTGCTTGACTTATAAACCAAGAAACTAAGTTACTTCTCTCATCATGCTCATTTCATATTTACTTTGCATCAATTTGGAAAAACTTTTTGAAAAGTTTTCCATCTGTAGATTCAGATATAATATCATCTACATAAATCTGAACAAGTATACTAGGTGCTTGCTTCAATCCATAAAGTGCTTTCAAAAGATAGTGAACATAATCTAGAAAGTTGGGGTCTTAAAACCTGGAGACTGACTGACATAAACTTCCTCCTCCAAATCTCCATTCAGAAAGACACTTTTGACATCCATTTGATAGACTTTGAAATTGGCATGTGTTGCATAGGCTAGAAAGATTTTGATTGCTTCAAGTCTTGCAACTGGAGCAAATGTTTCATCAAAATCTATTCATTCTTGTTGACAATAGCCCTTAGCAACCAATCTAACTTTGTTTCTTATGACTATGTTTTCTCATCCATCTTTTTTTTAAATACCCATTTGGCGTCAATAGAACTCTATCCTTTAGGTTTGGGTACCGGCTTCCATACTTTATTCTTTTCAAATTTGTTTAGCACTTCTTGCATAGCTAAAACCCAATCAGGATCCATTAAAGCTTTTTCTACCTTCTTTGGTCCTTTCTGTGACAGAAAGCTGCTATATAGACATTGATCTTGAGTTACTTTCCTTGTTTGCACTCTAGATATTGCATCATTAATGATCAATTCAAAAGGGTGATCTCTTGTCCATTTCCTTTGAGGTGGTAGATTAGCTCTATATGAGGTGGCCTCATTAGTGTCTATTTCTTGAGTTTGTGGATCTATGATTTAAAGATGAGGTTCTGTTAAACAGTGATCTAGAGTTATTTTCAACTGATGCTGAATTTGGCCTTTTAATGGATGATGCATTGTGCCTCTCAATGGATGTTGTACTTTGTCTTACAACGGATGTAGTATCTTGAATTTTAACGAATGCTATATTTTTTCTTTCAACGGATACAGAACTCTGTGCATCAACTGTTGTTCCTTCATTTGAAGATAAATTTGAGACTTTCATGGAGACCTTCAGCTGTCAGTCATTCAATCTTTTTATCATCAAATACAACATTTACATATTCAATTACAATATTGGTTCTCAGATTGTAGACTCTATATGCTTTTCCAATAGCATATCCAACAAAGATACATTCATTAGGTTTGACATCAAACTTTCCATGGTGATCACCTTAATTCCTTAAAATATAACACTTACATCCAAAGTTATGAAGAAAGTTCAGTGTTGGCTTCCTATTCTTGAACATTTGATAAAGAGTCATGCATCTGGCTTGATTAATCAAAGAAAGATTTTGAGTGTAGCATGTAGTCTTTCCTAAATAAATTGGACTTTAATGTAAAATTCATAAGTTATCTTCCACGCCTGATTCTGGGTTGCTCCAGTTGGATTTTTGATGTGCCAATTTGTTGATGTGTATTTTCAGAAGTTCGTTACCTTCTCAGGGAAGGACTGATATTAACACCAATTTCAAGTATTTTATCTCTTACAGTTCACAAGTGTGGAGAATAATTTTGTGTGTGTTTTAACTATACATTAATTTAATCTAATAAATAAATAAAAAATATATAATATATATGAGTGAAATAATCCAAGAATGAGGGTTCCTCAATAGTTATCCTCAATGTATAATTTTTGTCTCTTATTTTATTAAAACAATCCTTTTAATGCTTATAAAATAATTTCCTAAGGTAGATTATAGTGCATGCAATTATCCTTTTAATGTTTATAAAATCCTTTCCTAAGGTAGATAATAGTGCATGCAATTTAAGTTTTGACCGATAATTATGACAATTTTATATATTATTTTAAAAAAATAAAAATACTTTTAAAAGAGAATTATATATTTTTTCTAATGATACTAGTTTTAAAATTTATTTAATTATATAATATCCATAATTTGCAGTCAAAGTTTAAATAATTTGACTGTAGACTAGTCAAAATATGACACATAATATGAGATGGAGGGAGTATGCAAAACGTAAATTCAAGATATTAGAACCCAGTCAACATTCAAAATCTAAGGGTTCTTCCTATATGTGCATGAAAGATTTATAGAGTCTAGGAAGCTAGATTCAATTTCTAGGAGTCTAGAAATAGTCTAAAGGAGTTGAAGGTAGTTTATTGATCCT
The DNA here is from genome assembly GCF_009905375.1 of Apium graveolens. Classification (NCBI taxonomy): domain Eukaryota; kingdom Viridiplantae; phylum Streptophyta; class Magnoliopsida; order Apiales; family Apiaceae; genus Apium; species Apium graveolens. The sequence continues at coordinate 288,395,318 of NC_133652.1, read as the reverse complement.
AGAAAGAGTTTCTTTGCGCTAAGATGTGTTTATGTAGTAAAGTTTTTACCATTTAATTTTGCTATAACTTCTAAAAGTTGTTCATCATACCTTGTTTTGGTGTTACTATTTAAACGACTTCATTAATATGGAATTTTCATATTATATTATACTATGAAAAGAACTAGTTTCGGGTCAACATTAAGTATTACCTATATCACGGAAATTGGAGATCGACGAGTAGAGTTGATAGAAAAAAGAATAAACATTGATAATAGAGAAGTGTTAATCCCAACAATCTAAGAGTTGAATTACAGAAGGGGGGTTGAATGTAATTCTTGGTTTCTTCTCGATTTTGAGAACTTCTCACCAATATAAATATATCTGTTTTATATATGCAAAAGTGTGGAATGAAAAATAACAAACTATTCAAACACAAAGTAATTAAACACAAGGATTAAAAACTTTTTGGTGGATTGAACTTATCCACCAGAGATATATATATTTCGAGAACTCTTTGATACAAAGATTGTACACAACTGCTTACAAGTAGAATCACAAGGAACACAGAAATTCTTCACAGATACAACCATTTCTATTTCTCTAGTTTATTGCTGAATTTACTACTACCTACTCTTGGTTTATATATTACCAAGTTACAAGTGAATCAAACAAACTAATATAATAAAATGTGTCTATGTCTAATCACATGCTTCTTCATTTCTCCATCCAGTATCTTTGATTTTCTTCAAGTAAGGATGGAAATGGAAATGCTTCTTTGTTCTCTAAAACCTATATATAGGCTACCAAATTCCATTTGTATACAATCAACCCATGTGACTATCAAGTCACAATCAACTACTTTCTGAATCTGATCATCCGTTGGAACTCTGTTGGATCATCCGTTGAGACTTTATTGAATCATCCATTGAGAGTCTCGTTGATCATCCGTTGAAAATCTAGTTGATCATCAGTTGAAACCTTGTGGAACATCCGTTGAGAGTATCTTCATTACAGTTAACTCTATTTCACTTATACAAGATTACAAGGCATCCACTATTTACAATTTGCCAATCTATCCTACATATCAATCTAGTAGTCAACATGACTTAGAATATCCTACAACTTATAGTTCTCTAAGGCTTTACAGTATACATGAATGTGTTACAAAACTTATTAAAAACATAAGTTACTCTCTCAACGGATGACATAGTAGATTATTCGTTGATAGCTACAAAATACACTTAATTAAATCTACTAAGGTGTTTTGATTAGCTTACCATCAAGCCTACAACATATTCTTAACAATCTCCCCCAATTTATGTCTACCGAAATTATAGGAATAAATTTAGAGGGACTTGATGATAACAAAACACCTTTGCACATAAAGATTATTCAGCAGTAGATAAAACTTATAAGTGCTGCAAGTTTATTGAAAACTGTACAAAAGAAGGTTCATAGAAATTCTCACAACCCATTTTCAAGGTGCTCCTCTAAACTGAGCAAGTTAATCTTTTCTTCTTGAATGTCTAGTCCTTTTTTCCCAGTTCTTTATTATTCTCTTCAATCTAGTGTTGAAGTTGTCTATAGAACTCAGATTCATCTTCATTTGATTGATCCAGCATCTCCTATATTTCCTTGAGAGTTTCATTGCTTGATATCTTTCGCTGATCATCTAATCTGAAGAATCTTCTTGTGTTCTTTTCATCCTTGAAATCCATTAACCAGTATGGCCTCAATGCACTCTATTCCCATTGTAAGGAATGGTTAAGACTATTGGGAGTGCATTTGGCTCTCTCCAGCTCTGTCTTATTCTTTCAATTTAATTGAGTATCTCCTTCTTGGCAACAATGTTAAAGCCAAAGTTTTTCTTGATTGAGGAGAATATCTTCACTAAGATAGAGTAGCCTTCGTTGAGAATTCTTTGAAGAGGCCAAGTAAACTCCGTTCCACCCTTGTATCTGAACACAAGTCTTTTTGGGAGCTTGTTATGGGCATCAATTGCTCTCACTTTATCAAGCTCATCCAAATAGAGATTGATGTCAGAAAACTCCTTTATATCACAGATGAATAGTTGATCTCCTTTGTTAACAGTAGGTTTGGATTTGGATAGATTTTTGGATTTAAATGGAATTGGCTTGGCTGGATTTCTTGGTTTGGACTTTCTTCTTTTGGCTGAGGTAGATGGAATTGGGAGGTTAAGATCAGGAATTGGTAGGCTTTCCCAGTCTATTGGTTCATCCTTAGGAATTATTGGTTCACCATGGAAATTCACATCAGAATAAACCTTAAATTCAGCTTGCTCCATTATGGGCAAGGTTAGTTGATTTGAAGTAGTAGACTGGGTAGGCTCCGGTTCATCTTCTTTCTCTTCTTCTTCTCCAAAATCCAGCTTCCTTTTGGCTATTTCCTTTCTCATACTTTTTCAAAGTTTATGCTTTGGTTCCTCCAGATTCTCAGATTTAGTGACAGCGGCAGGTTTCTCAGCTTCCGACTAGGTAGCAACCTTTTCAGCCTTTTTCTTAGCTTCTAAGGTAACCTATTTTTTCTGATTCTTAAGTCTCAGCTTTTCTTCTCTTTTGGCTTCTGGAAATTGTGGATGTCTAGCCATCACACAAATTTCTTTTCCATGCCTATAGACTTTCACTATCTTTTCTTTAAAACTGAATCTCTTAGATTTTGATATGAGCAATAGAATGACCAAACAATTTCCTTTTCATCTGGCTGAGGAGTTGAATAGACTAGATCCAAAGGATTCTTGGTAGAATGTTTTGATGAATGCTTCTTGGGCTTCAAGATCACATTGGCCTCTGACTGTCTTCTAGCAGAGGTTTGACCTCTCTCCATCTTCCTAAAGTTCATTTCACTGATAGGAATTTACCTCAGTTGAGTGAATTGTTTCACATATTTTTCTTGCTTTGCAACTGGACCAAAAACCTTTTCAATCTTCTCATCCATTTGCTTTATTAATTCATTCAGCCTGAGCTCAGCTGCTCCAATATTGATCAAATCAATTCCATCTAGAACCGGTGGCTTCGAGAAAGTAATGGCTGGAACAATTACTTTACTGACTTGAGTTTGCACATCTTTCTCCCCTTCACTAACTTGAGTAATTACATCTTTCTCCCCCTTTTTGTTATCATCAAGTTATGCAGGGTTGGAAGTCTGAACAGCCACCAATTTTTGTAGTAATTGAGTTTGAGTTTGTTGGTTGGAAAGGATTTGAGCAACTAAGTATTCAACTTTAGACAGACTTGAACCCAGATTCTCAACCTTTTTATTCAAGTCATACGCTTTCCTTAGATTTTAATTGAGACTGGTCATTGTATCAGGAAGTTTAGCATCCAGTTTCTTATAGAGATCCTCCTTGACTTGAGCCAAGTAATGTTTCACTACATCTACAGTTTGATGATGTTAAAGAGCTTGAATTTTATGTAACTGTAGAGACTACAGATGGGGTTACAGAAGTTTCTTGGTGCTGGTATTGTTGGTGGCTTGAATAGCATCTTGAGTTTCTTGAACTAGTTTGAACAAGATTGACTTGAAATGATAATGATTGCAATCTTTTGAGAATATCCAATCTGGAGTTTCAGTCTCTCCCCATATGTTCATACGTATTTCTTTATCATCCACTTCAAGAGAGTAACCACCAAAAGAATCACCAAAGGCTACAAAATTATACTCAAAATCCTCACCAGTTGTGGAAGGAAGTAAGTTGATTTCATCTTTGGCCCTTAGAATGAAAGATGTTTTATATACCAAGTTTAATGCTCTCTCAGCAGGCTCATTGCCATGTTCAGCTAAAATTTGATAAGCTGGAACAGGATGAGTAAATGCCTCAACTTCAAAAGAATCAGAATATAAAACAACTTGATATTCTTGCTGAAATAGCTACTTCTTTTCAGCCTCATTGACATCCCTTAACTCACTAACAACGGGCTCTTCCCATTCTTCATTTGTACCTGCTTTTCTCTCATGATCTCTCTATTCTTGCATCAAGGGCTCCCCTTGGCTTCCCACCCTCACAGCCTCACCTACACCATCTAAGGTGGGACTCCTCTCACTCACTCTTGTCATGCTGGAAGAAATAACATGTACTTTTTCACTCATTTTCTCTCCTTTTGCCAGAGAGCAACTCAGTCTCTCACTCAGTTCAATCCCTTCCCTCAATCCTAATAGTGATTGAACTACTACTAAGTCATCTCCAAATTTCAAGTGGTGCAGAGACTTTCAACGGATGAGTGACATCCGTCGAAATAGTAGTTGAGAAATTTAACGGATAATTGCTGTTTAGCACATCCGCTGAGAGACAATCACTAGTCGATGGATGAAAAATATCCGTCGAGAGAGTAGAAATGATAGAGTTTGGAGTAGAAACTACTGTAGAATTTATGGTGATTGATTTGAGATTATCCACAGATTTCTCGGTATTTTCAGAAAGAAATGGCAAGTGAGCCAACAAATCATCTAAAAGATGATGCTTACTTGATTGAGATTTTGGCTTCTCCATGAGTGATTACCTGATTACCTGATTGCTCGAAGTTACTTTTCCCCAAAACCGGTTGAAAACAGTTATTTATAACTACTGGGGATACGTAACTTAAAACGTTTATGTTCCTGTACGAGAATAAAACAACAGTTTAGCCATATATACTGAACCATAAAAGAATGGTCAGGGGTACTTGCCTTGCAACGCTTTACAGAAACCCTTGGTAGCTTTTATGCTGACTTCCATCCATCTGAGACTCGACTAGGATCTACAGTAACGTAATAACCTAATTATTTATACCGTCATGCTTGATATCTTCGAACCTAACAACCCAATCTGATAACCCGACTCGTATAATGTATATACACATAATCACGTAGTCCAAATCACAATAGGATTAAAACATTTTATATCGCAAAGCACGTTTATCGTATTTAAAAATAATTTTTAGAAAAAAATTGATAGTGACTCCTCTATTTATAAGCCTACCCGTCGAAACATCATGGACGTCGATTTCCAACAAATCACAATTTATGTCGCAATACAATTTTCACAATTAAACAACTATTTACGCACGAAACCAATCATACAAACCATTTTATTTATTTTATGAATTTAGGACTCAGAACATATCATCACGGTCCACCGTTGACTCACCGAAGTTCATCGTCAACGGAGGTAAAATTTACGGGTACTCGATTAATTTCGGGTTTCCAACGTAAATTTCACCGATTATTTTAAAATCATTTCCGCATATATAATTTATTTTCAGGAAATCAGTCAATATAAATTCCTGCAGAAATTATAATAGGAATTAATATAATATAACAATTCCCAAATTAAATCTGCAAAATAAAAGGCAAGAACAGTGGCTACACGCGCCACCAAAACAAAACAGGGCGGCCGGAAATCTGCCAAAACCAGGTGGCACAACACAGTAACAGCAATAATGAAACACAGGGAGCAACACACACACAACCACACTCACACCCACACATATACACACGAGCACAACAGATATATACATACAACCGAACAGAACTACCATCTCACCGGAAAAAGGTCGCGGCAGCGGCGAACTGAAACAACCGAGAAGAAGAAGCAGAGAAACGAGGAGAGAAACGAGAGAGAGACGAGAGACAGACATGAGAGAGTTGAGATTGTGTGTTTTTGGGTGTATTGCATCCCAACACGTATCAATTGAATGGATACGTGTCAATCTCTTTTATAAGATTTTGACACGTATCCCTGAAATACTGGGGAACTGAAAATTACCTCGCATTATGCGATTTATCGGATAGAATTGCAGTTAAAAATAAACAGATAAATTACCGGACAATGTTTAAAATTATTAGAATAATGAAATATTAAGAAAATAAAAATTTTGAAATGTTTAAACCATTTTTGTAATGTAACTTATACCCGCTTTTAGCGATTTAACGAATAAACATGCGGGTAAATTTTAACCCCAAATTTTTTTTAAAATTCTCAGAATATAATAAACTTAATAAAATATGAGTTTCGTAATTTTTGAAGAATTCAGGAATTAAATACGGATTTTAAAGTTAAATGCAATCAGAAAATCATTTGAAGGTAAATAATTAACAAAATATTGATTTCTAAATTTTATAAAATCCCAAAAATAATTATTGAAATTGTGAGATCATAAAAACAATTTTAGATAAAATCCAAGTATTTATGAAAATAAAACTACAATAAAATCATTTTTAAAAGTGAAAACAAAAAAAATACAGCTCAATATTTAATTACGCAAATAAACCGTGTACACCAATAAATCACACATAATTAATAATAAATAATTCCCAGCTGTCACAACCAACACATATTTTATATAATTAATTATTCATTCAATTACACTTTTCAATAATACAAAATATACGAGTCGTTATAGAAATTCTTCACAGATACAGCCATTTCTATTTCTCTAGTTTATTGCTGAATTTATTACTAGCTACTCTTGGTTTATATATTACCAAGTTACAAGTGAATAAGACAAACTAATATAATAAAATGTGTCTTTGTCTAATCACATGCTTCTTTATTTCTCCATCCAGTATCTTTGATTTTCTTTAATTAAGCATGGAAATGGAAATGTTTCTTTGTTCTCTAAAACTTGTAAATAGGTTGCCACATTCCATTTGTATACAATCAACCCATGTGACTGCCAAGTCACTATCAACTGCTTTTTAAATTTGATCATCCGTTGGAACTCTAAAACCTGTAGAAATTTTGTGGTAGTCCTCGGAAACAGCAATTTCCTTGTTCACCAATGCTACAAAGTTGTTCTTTTTATGTACAAATTCAGTTTGAGACATGATTTTGACTACTGCTGCCATTGCTGTGATTGAAAGTAGTTACAGAGAGAAAGGGGTTTTTGCTTTGGAGACGAAAAGAGTTAGTAGAAATTGCTTTGGGAATGATAAATGTAAAATAGAAAATGAAATGGGGCATATATACTTTCTCAGAAATAAAAAATTACAAATTAAAAAGTACAATAAAGTACCTAATGAAATTTGCCCAAAATAGTCGTTTAAAATACAATAGACTGTAGGAATTCTAAAGGTTATCCATCGAGATATAGGTACAGACTGTAAGTAAATTCGACGGATAAGAAATAGAATTAACGGCTATGATTATAGCAATTCGGGATAAAAAGTACCCACATTAATATTTAATTTTTCAACAGATAAAAAAATTCTACGGATATTTATTTTCGACGGATAATGAACATCCGTCGAGATGTAAATTTTGACTTAGACAAAATTTCATCTTCAACAAGAAAAATCAAATATGATTCTGGCTACATTTCAAATTGCTTAGACATCAAACCAAATTAGGAGTAATTAAAAATAGCTAACTCACTTACCAACCTAATAAAGGTGGACTCATCAAGTGGCTTGGTAAAGATGTCTGCAAGTTACTTCTCACTTGGAATAAAATGAAGTTCCAGAGTACCATTCATGACATGTTTTCGAATGAAGTGATACTTGATGTCAATGTGCTTTTTTCTTGAATGTTGCACAATATTTTCAGTAAAAGCAATGACACTTGTGTTGTCACAGAAGATTGGAATCTTGTCCACTTGTAGACCATAATCCAATAATTGATTTTTCATCCATATAATATGTGCACAACAACTTCCAGCATCAATATATTCAGCATCAAATGTAGAAGTAGAAAGTGAATTTTGTTTCTTACTAAACCAGGACACTAGCTTGTTTTCTAGAAATTGACAGGTTCCTGTTGTACTTTTTCTATCAATTATACAACCTGCATAATCTGCATCTGAATAACCAATTAGATTAAATCCTGAATCTCTAAGATACCAAATGCCATGTTTTGGTGTTCCTTTGAGATATCTGAAAATTCTCTTTATAGCTACTAAATTACACTCTCTAGGATCAGCTTCAATTCTAGCACAAAGACAAGTAACAAACATTATATCTGGCCTACTAGCTATTAAATATAAAAGTGATCCAACCATGCATCTATAACTTGAAATGTCCACAGACTTTTCGGTAGTGTTCAATTCAAGTTTAGTACCAGTGGCAATAGGAGTTTTTGCAGATGTGCAATCCATTAAGTCAAAATTCTTTAAACGATCATAAATATATTTGGTTTGACTAATGAATATTCTATCACTAACTCACTTAACTTGTAAACCAAGAAAGTAAGTTAGTTCTCCCATCATACTCATTTCATATTTACTTTGCATCAATTTGGCAAACTTTTTGCAAAGTTTTTCATCTATAGAGCCAAATATAATATCATCTACATAAATTTGAACAAGTATACTAGAGCCATTAACATTTTGAAAGAAAAGAGTTTTGTCAACAGTACCTTTTGTGAAATGATTTTCTAAAAGGAAATTTGACAAAGTATCATACCAGGCTCTAGGTGCTTGCTTCAAACCATAATGTGCTTTCAAATGATATTAAACAAATTCTGGAAACTTGGGATCTTCAAAATCAGGAGGCTGATTGACATCCTTTTGATAGACCTTGAAATTGGCGTGGGTTGTATAAGCTAGAAAAATTCTGATGGCTTCAAGTCATACAACATGAGCAAATGTTTCATCAAAATCTATTCCTTCTTGCTGACAATAGCCCTTAACAACCAATCTAGATTTATTCCTGACTACTATGCCATTTTCATCCACCTTGTTTCTGAATACCCATTTAGTGTCAATAGGATTTTTGCCTTTATTTTTGATACTAGCTTCCAAACTTTATTCATTTCAAATTGGTTTAGCTCTTCCTGCATAGCTAAAACCCAATCACGATCCAACAAAGCTTCTTCTACCTTCGTTGGTTCTTTTTGAGACAGGAAGCTGCTATATAGACATTCTTCTTGAGTTGTTTTCCTAGTTTGCACTCTTGAAGTTGCATCACCAATAATAAGTTCAAATGGGTGATCTCTAGTCCATTTTCTTTGTTGTGGTAGATTAGCTCTAGATGAAGAGGCCTCATAGTTGTATTGATGTGTGACTGAGTTTTAATTAGAAGAAACTCCCCTGAGTTTGTGGATCTTTGACTTGAAGTTGGAGTCCTTTCTGTTTGTGATCTACATTGACTATCAACTCCTATTGATGGCTCAACAGATGTTGATCTTTGCCTTTCGACGGATAATGCAGATTGTCTCTCAATGGATGATGCACTTGGTCTTTCGACTGATGTTGAATTATGTGATTCATTTTTTGATGACTTTTCTGCATTGTCCTTAGAGATTATTTCTTGACCACTTTCATCTTCACTATCATCACAAATCATCTCAACATTGTCAAATTTGAGGCATTCATGGAAACCTTCATCTTGCAGTCCTTCAATCTTCTTATCATCAAACACAACATGTACAGATTCCATAACAATGTTGGTTCTGAGATTGTAGACTCTATATGCTTTTCCAACTGCATACCCAACAAAAATGCCTTCATCTGCTTTGGCATCAAACTTTCCATGTTGCTCAATTTGATTCCTTATAATATAGCATTTGCAGCCAAAATACATGAAGAAAGTTTGGTTGCCGAGAAACAAGTCAGAATTGCCTCAACAAAAATGTATGGAATGCATTTTGCTTGATTGACCAAAGAAATATTCTGAGTGTAGCATGTAGTATTGACAGCTTCAGCCCAAAAGTATGTTGGTAACTTTGATTCTTCTAGCATTGTCCATGTATCTTCAATAAGAGATCTGTTCTTTCTTTCCACCACTCCATTTTGTTGTGGAGTTCTTGCTGCTGAAAACTCATGCATGATCCCATTCTCTTCACAGAACAATCTCATCACAAAATTCTTAAACTCAGTTCTATTGTCACTCCTAATTCTTCTAACTTTGAGATCAGGATGATTGTTGACTTGCCTTATTTGATTGATTATAATTTAACTAACTTCATCTTTAGATTTGAGAAAATATGTCCAACAAAACTTTGAGAAATCATCCACAATCACTAGGCAATATCTTTTCTTTGAGATGGACAATACATTAACTGGTCCAAATAAGTCCATGTGCAAGAGTTGTAATGGTTCTTTAATTGTTGATTCAAGCTTCTTTTTGAATGATGCCTTGATTTGTTTTCCTTTCTTACAGGCATCACACAATCCATCCTTTGAGAATTCCACTTGAGGAATGCCTCTTACCAGATCTTTTCTGACTAATTCATTCATAGTCTTGAAGTTTAGATGGGACAACTTCTTGTGCCATGGCTAACTTTCATCTTGACTTGCTTTGCTGAAAATACAAGTAATAGAGTTTGCACTTGATGAGTTGAAGTCAGCTAAATACAGATTTCTCTTTCTCACTCCATTAAGAACCACTTTGTTGTCCTTCTTTTTTGTAACAACACATGCTTCAGAATTGAATGTTACTGAGTTGCCCTTCTCACAAAGCTGGCTGACACTCAAGAGATTATGTTTGAGTTCAACCACTAGAGCAACTTCCTCAATAATGATATTGTCTTTAAAAATCAAGTCATATCCCACAGTATATCTTTTTCTATCATCTCCAAAGGTAGTACTTGGGCCAGCTCTCTCCTTGAACTCAGTGAGCAGGGTAGAATCTCCAGTCATGTGCCTTGAGAAACCACTGTCCAGATACAAAAGATTCTTTCTATTTCCCGGCACACATCAAAACCAAATCAAGTTGATTTTGGTACCCAAGTTTCGTTAGGTCCTGCTTTGTTAGCCTTCTATTTAGGTTTCTTAGGCTTGTCCCCATTTGACTTAGGTGATTGAGATTCAACCTTGGTCATTTGAGTAGTGCCACTAGAAACATTCATTATAGCAGAATTATCATGTATAGGTTGGTTAACATTAAATGGCATACTTTGTGCTAACATGTTATTCCAATATGGCATACTAAATGGCATTTGTGGCATACTGAATGCAGCATAATAAGAATTAGGTGCAAATGTTATATTAGTATATTCTGTAGATAAGTTATGTGCAGGAATAACAGGCATTTGTGGTGTGGGCATATTAAGAAATGGGGAATGTGCATATATGGGTGCAAGCATGGCAGTTTTGCAATTAACAGACAAGTGATTAAAACTACCATACTTAACACATATTTTTAGGTGCATATTTATCAGGTGTGTAGTTGTTATTTTTTTTAATGCCCACTTTCCCATTCTTGTTGCTTTTTCTCTTAGTTTCTGCTTTGACCTCTATTTTCTCCAGTCTTTCATTTAGTTGCTTTATTGAAAAATGTCCCGCATTGACTCTTTTGTTCTCCTTAACTTGACTTGATTCTCCTGTAACAAAGTTCTTAGAAACTGATCCTTATTTCTCATTGAGTTTAGCTAGATTGGCTTTGCTAACCAGATATTTCTCACTCGACGGATGTGGTTCTTTGTCTTTCGACGGATAAGTCCGTTCATCTTTAGATGGATAATTATAAATATCCGTTAAATGCACATGCGTTGAAAGTCCTTCTATCAACTCAGGATCTAGTTTCTCATTGCTCTTTTTCTAGGCTTCTTCACAGATTGACTCCATGTCTTGAACTTTAGTAATTTGAGCATGGAGATCTCTTGATGATTTTCAAGCCTTGATTACCTCTTGTTCTCATTCAAGATGCTTTCTCAAAATCTCCTTTTTCTTCAAGATTCAGTCAATTCATCTTTGGCAATCTTGCAGTCTATCTTCAATTTCTCGAACTCGATAAATTGAGTTTCTAACATAAAATTTATTTCATTTAGAAACATATTATTCTCTTTAATTTTTGTGTTTTCTTTAATGAGTGATTTAAGTGTAACACGCAATGATATAACTCTGTGGACATCTCATTTATAGCATCATTACACTCATCTTTAGAAAGATGTGCTAGATTAGTAGTGATTACCTGATTGCTTGATGAACTGACTTCTGTTTCATATGATTTGGCCATCAGGGCTAGGTTGACATAGCTTGTTTCTTCATCTTCTTCTATCACATCAGCTACCCTGTCATTTTCCTGATTCAAAAAAGCCCATTCCTTCTGTTTGAGCAATTCAAAGTATTTTTTCTTGTAGTCCACAGGCTCAAACTTCTTTCTATCAGAATTAGGCTTTCTGCATTCAATTGCAAAATGACCACTCAAGTCACATTTGAAATATTTGAATTTTGACTTGTCAACCATGTTTCTGTTTAGCTTGGATGCTCCAAAATTCTTCTTGAATTTTAGCTTGGCAAACCTTCTGGATAGAGAAGCCAGATATTCATCTATGTCTTCCAATTCATCTTGACTAAGATGATCTTCATGTTCAGTTACCAGCCCTTTTCCTTTGCCTTCACAAACCCTAGAGTTTGGTGCAGATTCCATAACTTCAACCTTTATCTCCTTCACTTTCTCTTGATCAGCTACCAAGGCTATAGATCATCCCTTTTTCCTTCCTTTCTCTATCTTCTCATCTTGTTCCAACTCAAGCTCATAAGTTTTTAGAATGCCATACAATCTCATAGGCTTACAACACCTTCAATATTTGTAGCAGCTCTTCGTGGAACGTAAGGAACCTTCTCAATACAATCGACATACCTTTCTTCTTGTGAAAGAAGATACAGGTGCATTTTCACCTTCCAATGGTGATAATTGTTTTTGTTCAAGAAAAAGGATCTTCACACCAACGTCCTTTCTGCTCATGTTGTTAGTTGTTGTGATCTTATAACTCTTAGTATGTTAAGAGCTTGCTCTGATACCAATTGTTAATCTCAAACAATATAACAGTTGAATTACAGAAGGGGGTTGAATGTAATTCTTGGTTTCTTCTCAATTTTAAGAACTTTTCAAAAATATAAATATATCAGTGTTGAATATGCAAAAGTGCGGAATGAAAAATAACAAAGTATTCAAACACAAAGTAATTAAACACAAGGATTAAAATATTTCTGGTGGATTGAACTTATTCACCAGAGATATATATATTTTGAGAACTCTGTGATACAAAGATTGTACACAGTTGCTTACAAGTAGAATCACAAGGAACAGAGAAATTCTTCACAGATATAACCTTTTCTATTTCTCTAGTTTATTGTTGAATTTATTGCTAGCTACTCTTGGTTTATATATTACCAAGTTACAAGTGAATAAAACAACCTTATAAAATAAAATGTGTCTTTGTCAAATCACATGCTTCTTCATTTCTCCATCAAGTATATTTGATTTTCTTCAAGTAAGAATGGAAATGGAAATGCTTCTTTGTTCTCTAAAACCTGTAAATAGGCTGCCACATTCCATTTGCATATAATCAACCCATGTGACTGTCAAGTCACTATGAGCTGCTTTTTGAATCTGATCATCTGTTGGAACTCTGTTAGATCATCCGTTGAGACTTTTTTGAATCGTCCGTTGAGAGTCTGATTGATCATCCGTTGAGACTCTAGTTGATCATCCGTTGAAACCATGTGGAACATCCGTTGAGAGTATCTTCATGGCAGTTAACTCTACTTCACTTATAAAAGATTACAAGGAATCCAATATTTAGAATTAGCCAACCTATCTTGCATATCAATCTAGTAGTCAACATGACTTAGAATATCCCACAACTTCTAGTTCTCTAAGACATTAAAGTATGCATGAATGTGTTACAAAACTTATTAAAAATATAAGCTACTCTCTCAACGGATGATAAAGTAGATTATCCGTTGAGAGCTATAAAATATACTTAATTAAATCTACTAAGGTGTTTTGGTTAGCTTATCATCAAGCCTACAACATATTCCTAACAAGAAGTCTTAGAAGTTTCATTTGGACATCAATTAATATATAGGATTTATAACAAGTACTTTAAATGTGGTCAAGTCCGAGTCTACTTTCTATCCAAAAATTAAAATTTATATTCAGTCTCATTTAAATCCTATTAAACCTCAATTAAATCATGAAAAATAAATTAGCTAGATTAGATTTTTGCTTAAAAAAATTAAACATGACAAAATTGATAATATCGCGAGTTTGAAGAAATATTTGATGTAGTGCATATCACTAGAGAAAACTCATCCTATAAAGTGTATACATATGTTACAAAAGATGTTACTGATATTACATAAATTAGAGAGACTATAAAATAATACTGCGAATAAAAACAATGTTGGGTTGCATATTAAAATAAGAGGATGGGGAATTTATAATCTAAAATAATAAGTTGAATTTAATATTATTTTTTCAATTGCCAAATGAATTTTATATTCTAGAAAATATAGAAATATTATACATGTCATGGAAGAGTACCATATTTTTATATTAAGTGCAAATTTGTATGATGGCTATTTCTTCAAATATGCTGCAGCCATGTCCATATATTCATTACATCTATTTAGTTTAATTAGCTTGACATGTGCTCCTATAATATAATATGCCATGGTGAGTACTTGGTGAATGTACCTTTTATAATATTAATGATTATTACTTTTTAGAAATAGAAGATCAATTATTTTTTTTATAATATCAAAAAATTGAAAGTATGATAATCTTTTGGGAACTAGGGGAGTTTTAGTTTTTACCAAATATTTAAGTTATGTGTGTTACAAGTTAATATAAGTTCAGACAAATCTCGGGGTGAACAAGATTTAAAGAGGACTATAAACGATAAACTATTACCACTTTGTTATCTTATTACGCTCAATAGAGTCTTAGTTAATAATTAATATTGAATAAAATAACTTAATATAACATAATTCTACTTTTAAATTTAGTTTATTTTTGTCTTAAGATTTTGGATGTATGTGTAATCATCTTTGGCATGTGTTGGACATTTATCTTTTCTTGAATTAGGACCCCTAAATGTTTTTCTTATTGTTAAGTGATTCAAAAGCTTATCCCCTAATTCCAGTCAGGAGAATTTAAGCTTTGTTACATAGACTAAAAAAATTTACAAGCTTTCTACCACATTAGTTGTGTTGAATTGAGTGGGTTTTTCATGATTGTTTAATAAACCCACGTGTTTCACATTATTAGTTGTATATACAAAAATTCTCCAGTTACCCTACTAGAATGGTTATATGAAAAGGATGTAGTAGTACCATTTGGCTGCCCTAGTACTGTAAACGCAGTGTGTGCATCAAAGTAACTACTCGTACCCTTGAGGCTTAAAGAAACCTGGTCAGTTTTAATCTTTTCAAGGGTAGAGGCTCTTGTACTTCTAGAAAGTTCATAGGTCAGATATTTTCAATGAAATGGATATAGGTGTCATGAAAGATGTTAAGCATGCAGGCTTAGCTCAATTTGTGTCAACATATAAAGCTCGTCCCAATGAGCATCAATTAAGAAAGCTTACCCCAAGAAAGCTCAGCTCCATGAGTACTAGTTTAAGAGGCTCGACCCATGGAATCTCAACCCAATATCATATGAATGCAAGCGTATTCCACTACGATAATTGTATGTCATAATCAAATTAGTATAGTATTTTATCAGGAGATATATTTTTAAAGATTTTCCTTGCTCTTAAAATATTGGATGAGGCAATGTAAATCATAAAATATAATTATGTGGGCTTGAGCTTTTATATATAGGTACGTAAGCGCCGTAAGGGAGATAGGAGATTTTAATACTCATCTCTCAAGCACAGCGTTAATTACATATAAAGTCATAAACCCTAAATTAGAGGTCAATGTGATTGACCTGATATACAAATTTTGTTTTGAGGCTCGAAGCCTAACAAAAAATTTCTTTAGCATCTGGCGATGTCTGTGGAAAGGGGTATAGAATCACCAATAAATTTTCTTTAACAATGGTTCAAATGGCTATTATCACACCCCTCATCTTCCCAGTCACCACCATAAAATTTGAGATGCCAACACATCTTAGCTCAACCATCACCATAAACGAAGGCTTTACCCAAGTCCATTCCGTTCACCTGAGAACTGAAGTCGTCCCGAGAAGTAATCATAATGCAACAATAAACCTTACCGTCATACATGAGAAGCAAAGTATCCACTGTGACCGAAATTTTCGCGCAAACTGTGAAAATTACCAATATCTAACAAAAGAAATACTCTTGAGGGGGAATCATTAGAAAAAAGAGTTCAATCAGGTGCAGGACAGTAGCCTCATGCGCAATGGCCAACATCATCGCCCTTGAGATTTTTGAGAATCTGAAGATCAAATTTGTGCATGAATGAGAGAAATAATTGAGCTATAGCGATATATTTACCAAGAGCGTGAATGTTCAGAGCAAAGAATAGTGCAAAGGGACTCTCCATCTAGAAATTCTACTTGACGGAGAATTCTACCATTAGTCACATTCGCGGAGATGAAGAAAATATGAAGATTATAACCCTAGGAAAAGAGGAGGAGGATGTTCGCCACCCTGAGATCGGGCATGACCTTATGATGATGGTCGAACGGATGATGATGTTAAAGGGATGGCGGTGTTGGAAATAGGATAAATGGTGATCGAGTGGATGAAGAAGGTAGAAAATATGATAATCAACATAATTAATATCGTTATCACCAGAAAAGGAATGAAGTGGCTATATTTTATGGAAAATTGGACAATTTGGAGCATGAAGTACTTGGCGTGGGGACCGTTCACTATTATATATAATATCTTCTTATGAGGTATATCTTTATTGTTGGTCATACTGTCCCCAAAATGTCATATTATAATAGAAAGTGTAATCCTATAACAATTTCACTCAATTAGAAAGGTGATGAGATTGGATGGGCACGACATAACAATGTGTCAAATGTTTGACGTGTACTTAAAGGAAAGTGGTCGAGGATGGTTTCGTACTCTAGTTGCGAACTCCATCACATCATTTGATCAAAGAAGGAGCGAATTTCCAAAACGTTTTAATTACAACATGTTAACAGGAAAAACTGACCATGTCAATTGTTAACACGAAGCAAGGTCACATGAGTAGCGTGCATAAACTGCTCTAAGCTAAAGTATGAGAGAGTTTTATCTTTAAACAAGTCTCAGGCAATTGACTTCCTATGGTGCTTTTAATTACATTTAAAGTCATGTTTTTTTAAAAAAAATCATTTTTTAGCAAAATATAAAAATATATTTTTATAATACCACATAATATTAATTAATAATCAAATTTTTTTAAAGATATCAACAAATTATATATTTGTACTACATAAGATCAATTTTTTGCATATATGGATTTTCAAGTTTTTCAATGTGCATTCGACTATTAAAAACATTTTTAAAAAATTGAGTATTTATATAACTAGTATAGATTTGAGTATGTCTAGAAACCGAACACCATTTCCGTAAAATTTATGTGTTTTCGAGAATTGTTTAACCATAAAAATTTAATGACTTACCCAATTGAACAATTAGTAACCTAGTTCTCGACAAATGAGCAAAATTACAAGTACTAGTTAGTAACCTATAATAATTTTAGACTAAATTGCATTATACATATATGTAGTTTAAATTGTGTGTGTTAGTGGCTAAAATTTTATTCGAGCCAATTTGATGTCTAATTGTTTATATTCTTAACGGTGTAGTGGCTCCGTACCAATCATGTTAGTTCGCAACTTGTAACTTATAACGACAGAGTGGGGTAAAATGGGCAAACCAACTTCCAACGGTTATGTTATATATATGAACTCTGTTTCGCAAATTTTTATCAATGAGTCAATATCATCATAGAGAGTGTGTATGAGTCCCAATTAAAATGAAATGAAACCAGCAGAGCAAACCCCAACCAAAATCAATTTTTACCTAAGAAAATTACTGAGCATGTCTCTTCTTCTATATATAATAGGAGAACAAGGGGATAAAATTAATGAGATTTTTTATTCTGAGTAAAATCTTAATTTTGTCCTTCTACATTCTATTCATGCATACCTCTCTAAGTAATATTTATATAAAAAATGTTATTTGTGGGATTTTAACTTTGTTTTTACATTCACATCTACATCTTCTTACCACTGCATTATATTGTTACTTGTGTTTTTAATCAAACACATAATATATGAATGTCGTAAATAATGATAATATATTTATAGATTTACGTGTTTATTATAATAAAAAGATATAACATGAGTATACTTACTCACTTACACCAAATTATCACTTTTTTCTCTTCATCATACATTTAATATGTGAGTGTCGATACTTGATATTTATTCAACTTTGAATAAAATTATTGAATTATTTAAGAATTTAATTTTAATAAATTAAATTTAAGTATAAGTTTAAACACATAGGGGCGCTGGGGGAGCGTAGGGTGAGGCACCGCAAAAGACTCCCACAAATATAGGGCCCCTAAATTTTAATATTGTATATGTATTTACGTACAACTATGTGGAAAAAAAGCTAAATAGATTTGTTTCGATGGTAATTGAAACTAAATTTTCAAATGAAATTGACATCGAAAGTGTTTTAGATGAAATTGATACAAAATATGCGAGTAGATTATCTCATTTTAAGTGAATTTTTTTGAATGTATTTCTTATTTACAATGTATATTGATAGTTCATTTTTTGTAAAAAATTATCTCATTTTAAATTTTTATTGATATTTAAATTAAGGCCCACTTTAAAAATTTCATACATGGGTACTATTTTTTTCCCTCTCTTTTTAAGGAATTTTTTGGAAGATATATCTTATTTTTAATGTATTTTGATAGTTTAATTTTTTCGAATTCTCATTTTGCATTTATTTTAAAATATAAATGAGGACTCATTTTTTAAATTTTGCATAGGCCCCCCCATAAGTTTGTCCCGATCCTGCTCAAACATATTATATTAAGAAATTATTACCTTATTTATTAATTATTTTAAGTTTAAAAATATATTTTAAACCCTTTTTTATATAAACTGAATTTTACAAATTTCTTAATTTTTTAAAAATATTTACTGAAAGTAAAAGCACATACACACACATATATATAGGGAAATGTTCAAATGGAAACTCAAATTAAAATAGAAACTAGAAACTATTTTAAGCCATTAGATCAATCTAATGTAATGGCCCCCCTAAAAGCACCACACCCAACTAATCAGCACCCTCCAACACACAATATCAGCTTTTCCCCTTCGTTTTTAATTTGATTTTTCCCGTCAAACAATATTTTTTTAAATTCGACATTACTGTATTTTTCTTCATCTTTCAACGATCGATTTGCATACCATATGTGTTATATTTCAAAGTAATTTAAAAGAAAAATATATGGTTTCTGGTTTCTATTCTGATATTGTTTTTTATTAGAGTAGCCTCTTATATATATATAAGATAATGCTCAAATATAAATATATAGGTCACTGTGTACTTTAGTTTAATTTGAAATCATAATTTGACCAAATTTTTTTCAAAAAATACTAGAAATACTTCAGTTTCATTTGAATTTGAAATCTGGCCCATTTAAAAAAAATAAACGTCATTTGGCTATCTCAACTGATTCACAACATAGGTCTAGTCAATTTATATTAGAGGTTCGACGAATACATCTTATAGATATGACATAATGCTATTTATTTCTTATATCAATAAAGTGTGTTTGACATTTTTAAAAAGACTAATTTAATAACTAACTTGTATCATTTGAAAATTGTTAAATACATGTCGTTTTCATGAATATAACAGCCATGTACTAATACTTTAGTGTGAGATAAGTGGAGTTGGACGGAGACATTGTTAATTCTAAATATGACAAGTTTTAATTACCTTATACGCATAAATATCGGATCTACACAAATTACCACAAATATCGGACCTACGCATAAATATCAAGATATCTTTTACTCAAATATCACTTGTACCCAATATATATATCTTAACCAGAATTATTAAAATCTAAAAAGGAAAAAATTGTAAACACTATACAATATTTTATCACTCAGGGGTCTAAACAATTATTGAGTATAAGCAGCTTCAAATGATATTTTTCATACACTTCAAATAAATTATGAAAGACAATATATTTTATTTTCTAACAAAATTCATGCTTGAAATTCGAAAATTAAACATTCTAAATTACCAAACATTGTTAGAAAATGGTTCGTGCGTTGCACGGGCTATTATGCTAGTTAAAGTTAATAATGCATCTGTTTTATGTCCAATCTAGATAATTTGATCAAATCTTATATCACTTACCCCCTCTTCTACAGACTTTGAAAGCATATATGTGGAAGATGTGGACGCTTGTTTTCATAGAATTTTTTGTCAAGAATGGCACCCTAAATCATCTTTCATTATTTTGAAACTGAACCTAAAGAGGTCAAAATCATAATTAAATGGTCTTCACCTGCAAATTGAAGGAAGTAAGGGTTTCGTTTGTCTCCAATAAGAGATACATCAAGGACACTATAGAAAGATCCACGAACCAAATCCAACATCTCTTGGTGTAGCGAAATCTCTCTCCTTCCCTTTATACGATGTCTATGGTTTGAAACATGTGAAAGACAAAGGGCTGGTGAGTGAATGTGTTTATCTAACAAAAAAAAATCCATGAACCAATTACTCAACTGCTTAGAAGGATTCTTTTTATTCTTTTTTCCATGAAGAAACCATGGCTTTTGAGAAGCTAAAGAGAGATATGACACCCATGTCTTTACTGAAAAACCTGATGCATCATGACAAAGGAATGTGTAATTTTAATGCTAGAGGTCCATTCTATTGCCTATGTGATCGCAACCTTTCAGCAAAGACAATGCAGTTGTCAGCTTGAAAAATGGAGCCTATTGCTATTGTTCTTGCTGTAAAAAATGGCACTATCTGGTGATGCAACCTTTCGTAAACAATTGGTTTGCTATTGTCATCTTCACTAATTGGTTTGATGACATAAAACTTAGCATTGTCATATTCAGTCTTAAAATCTTCTAGGTTATACTCTTCTCTTCGTATTGAGAGCCACGTCCTTTTATCCACATCCTCTATATTAAGAACCCTATTCCTTCTCTGCCTCCGAGGACCACAAGTTCAATCAGCAATTGCTTGAAGCTCTACACGCATCTTGTGCTTTCCTTTCAAACTTAATCGATCACTTCCATTCCCAATTCTAGCATTTGGAATATAATTTAATTCAATATCACGAACACAATAACCACCTTTGTTAATTTCACTACATGATGAAAATTTCCTTTGTGATTGAAACTGAGGGGTTGATCTAGAACCAGAACTGAACTGCAGCATTAAGAAACAGATCATGGCAGTTAGTACTCAGTATGACTCAATACAGTTAGGCCCATAAAAATTGATATAAACCACCAAACCAGCCCATACCCAAATCAGACATGCTATAAGTAGCCTCATACAATCCAACAGGACATAGGCACAGATGTAATTTTGTAACATGGATTTAGTTGACCCAAAATAAGCAGAACTAAAATGAGCTGTAAAGAAGTAGTTATATATGAAACTATATTTTTAAAACCTAAAACCAAAATTTATGTTCTAAACTTTAAAATTGGAAGAAACCCAGACTATAAAACTAAAGAAAGAAAGTTATAACAATTATCAAACAATTCTATTGGTCGACTTTTAGAAAATTTTGTACATGTATTAGTAAAAATAGATAACAACACAGTTAACAAATAAAACATTGTAATATTAATGATATTCGTAATACATTACTTAACAATTTACATAGGTACCTGATTTGAGGACCTTATAGGCTGTGTGTTAAAATGGGGCTTAGTTATACTTTTTGAGGTAGCATACTGATACAAGTTCTTATTCTGTCAGAAATTAATGGAGTTATCTGTACTGAACACATCAGTGGTGTTATTCTTAGAATCACTTACATCTCCTGAATTACATGACTCACTCGACACAGTTTCTGATCTACATAGGTCAGTGTCCTGCATAATTTCTGATGAAGAAAAGGTTGTTGCCCATCAAGAACTATCAAAGTCCTAGTAAAATAACATTACAGCCAGGTAGATAATAAATGGAAAAGTCAAACTGTTGGTGCACCCTGAAAAAATAAAGCCGAAAAAAATGAGAAAGGGACAGTCTAATGTCTCACAAATCTCACCATTATGTATTATGTAATTCAGCTGAACTGTCAATTTCAAAAATGCCATAGATACAAAATTAATTATTTTGAGAGCGAATCTGAAGTACTTACTTTATTCGAACCACTTCTTCCACCCAAGTTATTTAAATTTGCATTACATTCTGTCAAATTTAACATAGAAAACTAATCGTCAATTTTAATTGCAATTACATTAATGAATTTTTTGGTAATATTTCACACAATATTTGTTGTACAAGGAATAATCACAATTATAAAGACTATAATGTTAGGAATAGGTAGTTATGCATATTACTAGTAGTAGTAATTGTTACTAAGGGTAATATGGTCTTTCTGTATGACCTGAGTATAGAGCTGCAAATGAACAGAGCCGTTCGTGAACAAAACTCGGGATCAGCTCATTTAGGTGAACTCGACTCGGCTCTTTTTCTTAAGCGAGCCGATCACGAACAGAAAAACAAGCTCGGATAATTAAACGATGTGAGCCAAGTTTTTGGTATGTTCGGCTCAGACTCGGCTCGTTTAGCTCGGACTCGGCTTGAACTCGGTAACTCGGCTCGGCTCGGATAAATTTTTTATATATAACATATAATAAATATTTACTAATCACTTGTATAAAGATTTTAAATTTTTTAATTAAAATCTAATACCAATTTTAAAGTAAAATGATTAAATTAATAAAAATTTAATACATATTTTAACAATAAATAATTTAATTAATTTCATATATATCACTAGAGTTTGATTACTTTAACAAACAATTTCTAATTAAACTTAAGCCTAAATTTTACCTCACACTTTTATTAGAGGAGTCTATGATAAAATCAATCAAAATTACGATTTCGAATAAATTAAAATAGTGAGTTGTTAAAATAAATTATAACATTATACTCCCTCCGTCCCACTAGGATGTTTATGTTAAACTTTTATTCAAAAAAAATTAAAAAAATATTATGAAACTATAAAATATTTTAAAAAACATAAAATATTTTTTGATAATTATATTTTTCAACCACTTAAAGGGCTTGCTTCCCTTATTTAATTTAATATGTCTTTTCTAATCTAAACCGATTTAACTGAAATATCAAAAATTACTAAATCTTTGACAATCAACATCAACAATTTAAAAGTAATGTACCATTTCCAAAGTTATGAATGTTTTAATAATTTAAAATAAAAATTGTTTTGTTCTTAAAACTCGGCTTAAAAAATAAATTGATAAAATTATATGAATTAAGAAACAAGTGTAGAGTGTGAGTGTGCATATATAATTGTAAGATAAAATTAGTTTTTAATCTCCATATAAGTTATAAAATTATAAATTATACCTTAAGCTTGGTCGATTAAAAAATATATGCGAACTATTAGTGAACAACTTGACTCGGCTCGAGTTCGACTCGGCTCGGTTGTTCGTGAGAAAGCTCGTGTTCGAATCGGCACGGCTCGTTTACAAATGAGCCGATCATGAACATTTTTTTAGCTCGGGTTTAAACTCGGCTTGGCTCGGCTCGTTTTAAAAAAATATATACACGGCTCGGCTCGGGCAGAACTTGGCTCGGTTCTGTTCGTTTGCAGCTCTACCTTAGTAGTATAAATAGTATGTAGGACTTGTAATTCTGTTATGTTGATTCTATAATCAGAAAATGGAAATGTTTTCCACCAATTCCTTTCCCTCTCTATTTTCCGAACTTTCTCTCTCTGTAAATGATTTTTGCATCTCTCTATGGTTTCTCTCTCTCTAGAAACTATCATTCTTCTGCTAATCTCCTATTTTCTAGGTTAAATCTCTTAGATTACTACTTGTTTTCCTGTTCTTTAAAATCAAAAACACAAAAAATAATATAAAACTTCAGAAAATACAAGTCAGAAACCTCAGCTCCTGACAAATTGGTATCAGAGCTTCAGAACTTGATCTATCACTGCTTTCACTGTGTTGTGTGTTCTATTCTGAGCAGATCGAGCCTACAAGTGCAGTAATCACAACTGTAATCTCTCTGATTTGTTCATCTATGTTCAGGTGTCTTTTTCAATACTCTATCTCATAGATCTGTTGAATTTCAATCATATTCAACGTTTCCTTGAGTTGTTTTAGCCGAATTAAATTTGTTTAGTCATTGCTTAGCTATTCCAGTTGTTTAAGTTAAAGAAAAGTACAAAAATAGTAGCAGTAATAGTCATTGTGGAGCTGTATTTGTTTTGTGATCTATTCTAGAGATAATTGATTTAGATTTGTAAATTGGAGTGAAGTTAGTGTACTTGTGGTTGATTAAGTTGTTGTGGATGAAAAATTGGTGGAGAACTGTTGTTTGAATACAGATCTGAGAAGTTTTGAATAGATTGAGTATAAATTGTTTGATATATTTTCTGAGAGAATGAGTTACTATAGGAATGATGAGTTTGTGGAGGCTTCTCATCAAGGAGCTTTAAGGATGATACAACAGGACTTACAAGGACACTTGTTAGGTACTGTTGAGAAAATTGAGAGATTATAAAAGCAAATTGAATTTCTAGTAATTGGAATAAATCAGAAGACTAGTAGGCAGAGTGAAGTGGAGAATCTATATGAGGAGGAACTGGATTACTACAAAGAGAATGTAACTCCACACTTTACTCGGAGAGGCATGTTCATAGATCTAAGACATGCAGCTATTGAGAGTCAGAAGGCTTATCACAGACAGTACAAGGTGGAAGATGATGCTAGGGCTGGTGGATTTATTGGAGGAACTTTGAAGGATAATCAAAGTCTAAGGCACCTCAAGTTATCATATCCAGTTTATAAAGATGGGACTGATGCTCTGGAATGGCTTAGGGATTGTGAAGAATATTTTACAATCTATGAAGTCAGTGATGGGAAGAGAGCTACTATAACATCCATGCATTTAAGTGGCGTTCCTAGGTCTTGGTATAAATCTTTCTTGATTGGCCAAGACAAGGTATCCTGGCAACAATTTTCTGATGTCTTCACATCCAGATTTGGTGAAGTGGACATTGGCTTGGTTTTTGAAAAATTCAAGAAGCTGTAGCAAGTGAATTCAGTAGAGGAATACTTTGATGAATTTGAGAAAAGTGGAGGTCAGCTTTTGAAGAAGATTCCTAGTCTAACTAAGGAATACTTCCTGGAAAACTTTGTTGGTGGACTACAAAGCGAAATTAAAGGTATGATTAGGTTATTGGAACCTAGTTCATTGGAGCAAGCTCTCAAGCTAGCTATATATTATGAGCAAATACTAGGTGCACAACCGAAGAAGTATAATAGTTTTGGAGCTGGATATAAGTCCAGTGCAGTAGGACAGGGAATAAGTAAAAGCAATGTGGCAATAACTGGAACAACTGCTAATAGCAAGGCTCCTCTGTTGATACAAAGTAAGGTTCTAGAGTACATTCCCTCTAAACCAAGACCACTTACTTATGCTTAGAGGGAGGAAAGAAGGCAAAAGGGATTATGGTTTTATTGTGATGACAAATTCACAAATGGGCATGAATGTAAGAAACCATATAATTTTTTGATGGTGGTTGAGAAAGAGGTCGAGTACTAAGATTTCCCAGTTTATGATGAAGATCCAACTGAAGATATTTGTGCAGTAGAGGATCAGCAGATCATATTGTCAGCTCTTGGATTAAAAGAATCAAATCAGGGAAGGCCTAAGTAAATCAATCTATAAAAATAGTAATTTCAAAAAAAATTGTTGATAATATCTACATGTGTGATGAAGGATCGGGGTTGCCATTTTCCAAAACATGTTATATTTTCTTTTAACTAACTATACTTTTGCCAAAAATAGTTTACTACAAAACCTTCTTTAGAAAAATCAGAAATTTGTACTATGAAGGCTCTTCTTTCTAAATTTGACACTTTTTAACCTAACCCAAATATTCTAAGCAGAGATTTATTATATTTATATTTTGTCTGAGTCCTATAATATTTGTTTTGTTTGACTTTTGCACGCATATTTATAATTTTACACTTTAAAATTAATTTATCCTCATATAAAATTAATCTGCTACTTGCTTACTATACACAAACACAACCTAGTGTTGAAAGACAAACCCGTTCACAAAGTGGTTCTTACAATGCTTGTGAAGGAATTTACTTGTTAAAATAAATTTGAATTATCTTATTGCACTATTATATATAGATGTTCAAAACAAATATTGTTTAAATGACACAATGTTTGTTAATGCACAAAGAAGTACTTTTAACTGAATTATTAATGTACTTATTGCAACATCATTGTAGCACTAACCCTTGTAGAATAAATTTGTCATCATTTATGTATGTATTATCTTCGTTTCTTCACTAATTATACAATGACCCCGCCAGGTTTCGACCCTCGCCCTGCCAGTGTTATATATCCCCAACTTCGACAATAAAAGTGAATACTAGGCATCTGGTTCCGGTTTCACTTATTACTACAACTACTAAGCTACAAAATGTACTAAAAGATAAAAAAGCAAAAGACACTAGGACAGAAGCAAATGAGCAATCTTACTAGCAGTTACTTTTACTAATTAGTGACTAGTCTTACCATTACCAGCATGTATAAAATTTCCTGAATAAGATTCGGATGAAGTTGTATCTGCTTGAATTCCTTCTCTTGAAGCCTAATATAAAAATTACAAGAATATATCAAGTTTTACCTTTACCGGATAAAAAATGTTATCAGAACTCTTAAATGTGATAAGATGCACACGATAAATATCAAAAGCAAACATTTTATCCTCATAAAGCATTTGAAACAAGAAACAGTAAATACTGAACCAAGGCAAAATCTGCATAAAGAATTTAATGAATAAAACTAGTAAATGCTTGTTCCTGTAAATAAAAACATGGAAGAAGATATGTGCTAATGGCTGTACACCCAGGTTAATACATATCCAAATTAAAGGTTTTGTAGGTTACATACGAATGAGTTTAGGTATCGACTAACAAACTCATCACATTTCCTTCGTGCTTGTTTATGGCACAGTAATATAACGGTAAGCTAAAAAAACATTGTATAACAGAGCATCTATGCAAATGGACAAAAATCTTTAAAAGTTTTCAAGTAGGATACATAAGATATAAATAAAGCCCTGAGAATTTCACTGGCAACAACTACAATGGCATTGAACACTTTCTGAAAGCAAAAGGAACTAAACTACACTCGGTTAATTAAGAGCTAAATTACTGATGGCGTACCCTTTCTTGCTCAATTATGGTACATACATCAGACTTACACCAAGCATCAACTATTTCAGCTGTAAAGTGTAGTTAAGTGATAATCAAACACAAAAACCCCCAATGATAGCCAACAATTTTAATGTTTATGGCCCAAGAACACACGAGGAATAAAATTAACGAGTAATTAATTTACAAAACTATGTAGATAGCTCCAATAGAAACATCTTATATTTCTTGTTCAATTAATGGCATTTATCTTACGCATTGACAGGTTTTTCAACCCCCAACACTATATGCTAAACACAATTATACCAGCAATATGAATCCACCGATCAATCGTCTTCATATAGACTGCAATATTTTAATACATTAAATGTTGTAATATGATCATCCTTTAGTTCAAAAATATGCCCATTTGGACTTGATATGAGTTTGCACTGATCAAACTAAACAACTACTTCACAAAGATAACAGTCCCTAAGAGCAAGTCCAAGAGTGCCCTATAATGTTGTCCTAAACTAATATTTGAGGCATGTTGAGAAAATAAGTGATCCAACAATGTCCTAGTGGTGTGTTAAAACACTAGGACATTCATTAATTGCCTCATTTGTAGGCACTATTGTGCATGCCTTATATCATTTATTTCAATAAGAAAATTACTTCCCTCCTTTTTTACACATCTCTTTTCTCTCATCATTTACTTTCCCTCTAATTCTAATTCAAATATATTATTATTTTAATAATAAGGCACAAATATAAGGCAAGTTATTGGACTTGATGTACAAAAACATTGTCCTAAATCAGTAGGACATTCTATTTTATTATATTCATGACGTAATGAATAGGACATTGTTGGACTTGCTCTAATGAGGCATCTAATACTGTAATGCAAAATGTGAAACAAACGAACAACAAGAAAATAACAAAGGATACATCGTTCCATTTTCTTCTCTTTTGACATAGTAACCGTTTGTTCTCAATTCCCCACCTGCAATATTGCTGAAATTAGAATAACATTTGCAAATACACCCGGATTCTGCAAGGTAACAATGTTCTATTTTTAAAAAAAACTCCTACATAGAGATTCAAAATATATTCGACCAATACTTCGACATGCCAACATCCTAAATAATTATTAATTTATCATGCATTCGAATTCATCACACAAAATTACACTAATAATATACATGTATTCCAGATATCACGGGGAATTTCCAATTACATTACTATATAACACATAGTATTCTATAAATCTAACTTTCCTATGCATGTTATCAGCAACAAGAATTAAAGTTTCATGGTAAAAGACACAGTAAAATGATCTAGTACTTGAAAGGAAGAAAAAGTTTTAAAAATTTTATGTATCTTGTTAACAAAGAATATGTTGGATTTTATTTAATCTAAACATGTTTTATTTAAATAAAATATAGTGGTTGAGAGTGCATTTTAGTGTTAGACTTGGTCATTGGGTATTTGCATATTAGTAGGAACTGAATAAAGAAAGTGGGTTTGTGATAGGAGTTTGTTTAGCTTCATGCCTAGTTTTTAGCTTGCTTTGTACTTGCATATTTATTCTTGTACGTTGATCTATTTTAATAGAGAAGTTTATCTCATTCCAACTCTAAATACAAACAGGTGTGTGTGTGTGTGCGTGTATATTGTGTTTTAGTGCTTTACTTGATATCAGAATCACGGTAACCGCTTAAGTTTCAAACGCGATAGAACAGAAAGACAATACGGAAGAATGTACAAATATTGGGCTGAGTTATTCTATGCTTTCCAAGACGAATTATGCAGCTTGGTCTCAGAAGATGAAAGTGATTATGCAAGCATATGGCTTGTGGGAGGCGATCGATGCAAAGGACCCGAAGGGGACTGTTGAGGACAAAACGGACAAGTGAGCCTTGGCCATTATATATCAAGGGATTTCGGAGGAGATGTTGTTGACACTTGTAGAAAAGAAGACAATGAAAGAGACTTGGGAAGCTGTGAGAACAATGATTTTGGGAGCAGACAAGGTGAGATAGGCAAAGGCTAAAATGTTGAAAGGGGAATTTGAAAGCTTAAGTATGAAAGATGGGGAGCAGTTAGATGACTTCTACATGAAATTAAATGGACTGGTCACTAACATTCGAGCACTAGGAGAGAAGATGGAAGAGAGCTACGTGGTGACGAAACTTCTCAAAGCAGTTCCCTCAAAATTTTTACATATTACGTCTGCTCTGGAGCAATTCGGAAATTTGGAGGAGATGTCAGTGGAAGAAGTCGTTGGTTCTTTGAAGGCCCATGAAGAACAGTTGCGTGGGACAAGTGAGATAAATCAAGGGCAACTCTTACTGACAGAGCAAGAATGGCGAAAAAGAGAAAACCATGAGGGACAATTGGTATTGACTCGTGAGGAGTGGATAGAAAGAACCAAAGAAGGAAATCGATGTCCTAGTGAGAACCGGGGAAAATAATAAAACCGAGGAGGACGTGATAGGAGTAGGATGAGGTGCTTCAATTGCCAAGCATTTGGACATTTTGCATACGAGTGCCGAAAATCACAACGTGAGAAGGAACCACAAAAAGAAGTGAACCTCACCCAAATCCAAGGAGATGAACCAGCTCTATCGATTGTTGAGATCGAAGAACCTATGAAGGAGATGATGTTGCTAAACGATGAAATGGTAGTTCCAAATCTGTCCGAGAAAAATGAGGGACGCAAAGATTTGCAAGTGTGGTACCCGAATAATGGTAGTTCCAAATCTGACCGAGAAAAATGAGGGCGAGCAATCACATGACTGGACAACGGGAAAAATTCAAAGAGTTGGATGAAAGTGTAACTGAAAAAGTGAAGTTTGGTGATGGGTCTACTGTGACGATAAAAGGCAGGGGAGTAGTGTCATTTAAATTCAAGAATGGTGAAGAGAAGACATTAAGCGAGGTATATTACATCCCTACCTTGTGCAATAATATTATTAGCTTGGGTCAACTTTCGGAGGCTGGTAACAAAGTTATCTTAGAGGGAGAACATTAATGGGTGTATGAGGAACAAGGTCGACTGTTGATGAAAGTGAAGAGGAGTGAAAATCATCTCTATAAAATAAGCCTTGAGGATAGTAGCCCTATGTGTTTACTCTCAAAAACCGAGGAAGATACATGGCTATGGCACATAAGGCTCAGCCATGTCAATTTTCAGGACTTCATGTCAAAGGATAAATTAGCATGTGGAGTCTAAAGTTGATTCAACCAAGGAATATATGTGAAGGATGCTTGATGACAAAGTTGGTAAGAAGTCCGTTCCCAGCAAATACGAGCTTTGAAACAAAGAAGCCCCTTGAACTGGTGTATGCAGACATTTGTGGCCCGATCACGCCTGAGAGTTCTGGAGGTAATCGATACTTTCTTTTATTTGTCAATGATTATAGTAGGAAAATGTGGGTATATTTGTTAAAAGAAAGAAGAGATGCTTTCACAATGTTCAAAAATTATAAGGCAGTGGTAGAGAAGAGAATGAAGAGAAGTATAAAAATGTTAAGGATGAATCGAGGTGGTGAATTTTGCTTGAATGAATTCAAATTGTTTTGTGAAGAAATGGGTATTGAACTTCAATATACAACCTCAATACCCCGCAACAGAACGGGGTGGTCGAGAGAAGAAATAGAACCATGGCGGCGATGGTCCAGAGCTTTCTAAAAGAATGGAAGTTGCCATCAACCATGTGGGGGGAAGCGGTAAGGCACACAATATATGCACTTAATCGTTTACCAACATGAGCACTAAATGGTACAATACCGTATGAAGTTTGGGGAGGCAAGAAACCAGATTTGGGACACCTTAAAGTATTTGGTTGTGTAGCAATCATGAAGGTGCCATCTATCCATGTTAAAAAGTTGAATGACAGAGGGAAAAGAGTCATATATTTTGGATGAGAGCCAGGAACTAAGGGCTATAGGTTGTATGATCCAGTCACAAAGAAAATACAAGTGATTTGTGATGTAGTATTTCGTGAGAAAGAAATCTGGATATGGGAGAAAGAAGGCGAAGGTGAGGTGAAAGTTCCTGGATACATCACCATGGTTGAAAATAGTGTTAAAATGAGTGTTAATAAAGATGGTGGTGAAGATGGAGGTTTCAAAACTACACCACACATGACTGGTGGCTTCACAACTTCGGTACACACAACTGGTGGCAGCCATACTGAAATGTCCTCTGGAAATTTTGAATCAGAAACTGAAAGTGGACCTCATAGGTACAAAACTCTTGATGAATTGTATAGTGAGACTGATGTGAGTAAGTTGTTGGACGAGCTTATGCTGTAAAAGGTGGAAGAACCTGTGAATTTTCGAGAAGCAGGCAAGGGAAAAGAATGGATGAGTGCTATGAAAATTGTGATGGACACCATTGAAAGGAATGACACTGGGGTTCTTACAGAACTTCCACCGAGACATAAGCCAATAGGGTTAAAGTGGGAATTGGGTTTTTAAACTTAAGAAGGATTCAGAGGGAAATATTGTGAAATATAAAGCTCGCCTTGTCGCAAAGGGCTACGTACAACGAAGAGGGATTGACTACAACAAAGTATTTTCCCCTATAGCACGAGTGGAAACTATACGGTTGTTGTTGGCAATGGCTGCAAAGGAAGGATGGGTAGTACATCACCTCGACGTACAATCAACGTTTTTAAATGGGGATTTACTTGATGAAGTGTATGTCATATAACCGGAAGGTTTCGAGAAGAAACTGTTGTTTGGATTGCGTCAAGCACCAAGAGCTTGGAATGCCAAGCTGGATAAATGTTTAAAGGAGTTGGGTTTTGAAAAATGCCAACATGAGTAAGCCATTTATATGAGGTGCAGAAATGGGAGTGTTCTAATCGTTGGTGTATATATTGATGACCTGTTTGTTACTGGTTCGAGTGAGGAAGAAATTAAAGCATTTAAGAAGCAAATGAATATGCAATTTGAAATGAGTGATTTGGGTGTAATGTCATACTATCTGGGGATTGAAGTTCATCAAGAAAGGGAGTGTATATTGATAAAACAGTCTGGGTATGCTAAAAATATATTGGAAAATGCTGGGATGTTGAGCTGTAACTTGGCAAGGTCTCCTATAGAACAAAAACTGGTGTTAGATAAGGATGAGGGTGGTCAGAAAGTGGATGCAACTGAGTACAGGAGTTTAGTTGGCAGTCTGAGATATCTCACTATTACGCGACCTGATATAACGTATGTAGTCGGGGTTGTTAGTCAATTTATGGAGGCTCCTACTATCAAACATCACCATGTTGTGAATCATATACTACGATATGTGAAAGGTACTATGAATCATGGTTTAGTAAATGCTAGAAGCGAAGATAAGAAAACTATAACAGGCTATATAGATAGTGATTGAGCAGGTGATGTGGTTGATCGAAAGAGCACTGGTGGGATGTGTTTTTATCTAAATGGAAGCTAAATTTCATAGGCATCACAGAAATAGAGGGTCATTGCACTATCTTCGTGTGAAGCGGAATATATGGCTGCAACAATAGCAGCATGCCAGAGTATTTGGCTTCGAGGTTTGCTAAGGGAAATCTCTGGAAAAGAAATTGGGGTTGTAGTGTTGTATGTAGACAATAAGTCTGCAATAGAGTTGATGAAGAACCCTGTGCTACATGGAAGGAGCAAACATATAGACGTTCGCTTTCACTTCATTCGTGAATCTATAGAGCGTGGAGAGCTGGTTATAAATTATGTGGGAACTCAATAAAAGAGGGTAGACATTTTAACTAAAGCATTGGGAAAAGTTAAGTTCGAAGAGATGAAGGTGTTGGTTGAAGTCGAGAGCCTTGCTGCAGAACACTGAGTATCTAGTCTGGAGAAAACATGTTTCGCTTAAGGGGGAATATGTTGGATTTTATTTAATCTAAACATGTTTTATTTAAATAAAATATAGTTGTTGAGAGTGCATTTTAGTGTTAGACTTGGTCATTGGGTATTTGCATATTAGTAGGAACTGGATAAAGAAAGTGGGTTAGTGATAGGAGTTTGTTTAGCTGCATGCATAGTTTTTAGCTTGCTTTGTACTTGTACCTTGATCTATTTTAATTGAGAAGTTTATCTCCTTCCAACTCTAAATACAAACAGGTGTGTGTGTGTGTATATTGTGTTTTAGTGCTTTAGAATATGTTTAAGAAAAAAAACATGGGTAAAATCAAGAATACAGTAAAATTAGAATAAATAGTTTCATTGAAATATACTAAACAACCAATTAATTAAGAAACAAAATCTAGTGGTGCCCGGTTGGATAGATTAAGTGATTAAAAATTTATCCTTTGTGTCCCGGATCCCGAGTTCGATTCTCACTCATCCCGAAAATTTATGAGGATTGATAATCAGTAGTAAGGTTATAAGTCATATTCGTAAAAAAAACCTAGTAAAGATAGTGAGTGGACAATACAAACAAAATCTTGAGTTTGTTTTTTTGCGTAGATTTTATGTTACACTGTAAGAAAGGAAACTAGAATACAAATAAGTAGTTGGGCGTTATATTTGTGAACCCTAGGGCCCTTTTGATTTTTGATCTGGATCCGACCATTCGTTTTTTTTCTAAAAATACCACGGCTCCTTCATGATGTTGGTGAGCACAACTCTTGCTCGTTTATGATCCGGTAAATATGCTGAATTTGATAATAAAATAATTTAGTTTGAAAATTCTTAAACAAATTCAAAAATAGGACTCGGGAACAAATTCGTTAAATGTAATTTGTTAACAAGTTTGAGCATATTTCATCGGTCCCTATTTATAAGTCAGATAAGACCTCTGATTATAGTCATGAGTTGTTCATCCCATCTTTGATTTTATTGAGCTTAATATAGGTGTAAATAGTTGTGTATTGAGATGATTGTATGCTTCAATATAGTTATTTGTTTGAATATTTCAATTATGTTTTATTTTTGTGTATGTTTAAGTGTCTTATTTTTTAGATTACTTTACTCTTGTTTTAGGGTTTGATAACATCACATATTTGCACTCTAGCCTTGAGTTTCCTGCCACCTTTTCATTCATATGCAGAATGTCCTGATAAGTTCAGTATAAAATTTTATAATGAGGGTGAATTTAGTGCGAACCCTAAAACCTATGTTGGTGGTTCAATCAGATATGTTGATATGTGTGATATTGATGAGCTGCGTTTATTAGAAATAGGAAATATGGTGGATGAGCTTGGTGAGTATGGTTTATGGTGGATGAGCTTGGTGATTATTTATTATCAAATTAACTCAATTTTGTCCATATATTAAAGATTAATATTTTATTATTTTAAAAAACTTAAAAATGCTTATTAAATTAAATTACATATACTTTATAATGATATAATTTTTATAACTTTTTTCGATTATATAAGATATGAAATTTTCGGTCAAAATTGAGTCAATTTGACCATAAAAAATCAAAAAAGGTAGATAAATTGAGATGAAAAGAGTATTCCAATAGATTCGTGAGTTAATATTAGCTAGCAAATAATTATGTATTTACTTTTTATGAAATATTTGATATTATGTCAATCTGAGTTCAAGTTTGACAACAAATAATACATTATTGTTGGTGAGACTGCATAGCTATATGAACAGTATACGTGATAACTCAACACTAGATCAACACTAGAATACGAAAGGTTAATAATACTATGTCTATACAAGAAATCAAAAGAAATGAAGATAAGGCAAATACAAAGAATCAAAAGATTAGAAGAATATTTAAAGTCTATTTGCATGTGTAAAATCCGTAAATTTTATTTTTAATTTATTTATTAGATATTAGATATTAATTCATTTGGATAAATATTTTAAATTAGAATATTACGGAAATATTTTTGCAAGTTAATTAATTTTAGAAATGATTTGTTATTTGTGGTAAGAAGTGTAAGAATAAATTAGAAAATCGATCATTTTTATTTAGGTAATTATGTGTCAAATATTATTTTTTTGGAAACTACTTAGGGAGTTTGTAAAAACTTTAGGACCAAATATTATAATTACATCATTAAATTTAGGGTTTAGTGTGCCTATAAAAGAAGCTGATTAGAATACAAATAAAGTCGTACCAGTTTGTTACATCGCATAAAGGTACGTATTTTCCCGACCTCTGTTTTGTGATTACATATGTTTGTGATTACATATATTTATGTGTATGCGCATGCATGCATGCAAGTTTAGATTATTAATTTTGTTCCTGGTCCAGTTATTTTCTATAATTATATTGTGTTAGTAAAATACAGTAAGAATGTTGTAAAGTATATTTATGATCATCTATTTCTATAGATCCGGATTGATCGGGTAACTGCAAAGTAAGATGAACTCAATCGGTCAGCAAGCATATTGTAGGGAAGCTGGTATCCAAACCAAATGACAATTTTTTAATTGGTACAAGGATAACTAGAAGTCAGAACTAGATAACAATGAAATAGTTATGAGGGACAAGGCCAGACTGGATGCTAGGTTATTATCTGGAAAACAGAAAGCACCAGTGATGAGACTTAATGATATTATGACATAGCATGCACCTGATGCACATTCAAACTTGGAATTGGACTCTAGTAGATGTCTATAAGTGCACTTCTGGTTGATGAGTCAAAAGAAGAAGTCAATGCATAACAATTCATGGACTTTGCAGTTGCAGATCTATTGGACTATGTATATGTCTTCTTCACAAGCTCACTTCATGATGGTATGAACTAGTACAATATACTACTCAAAAAATCATCGACGACAAGGTATGACACTCTAACTGAAGTTAGAGTTAAATAGGAACTAGTAGATCCGTCATATTAATAACTCTCTTTATCACTAGACATAGAATATAATTTTATATATGTGTAGTGATATCATGATAATATTATATGTTGGTCTACTAACGAAAATTTATGCAAGTTATTTGCTAAGTAATTATAGAGTAGGTATGAAGGAGCGTGTTAGAAAGGTTACTATTCTATTTGGAATTACTGCAAGCAAGCCAAAAGAATATTTCTTTTAGAGGCTCAAGTAAATCAAAAGAATTATGGCAATACAAGTAAGTCAAGGATCTTTTGAAGATGTAAAATTTTGAAGATTATGAACATGCCAAGACTACTTACCAACAAAAACCACTAAAGCTTGATGAGTGCAACTCAGGTATAATGACAAGTTATAGAGGTATGACAAGCTCATTCTTTTATTCCAATACTAATAGACAACATGTAATGTTCTCAAGATGCCAATGTGCAAGGTTCCAAGTGGATCCTAGAGAATCCAATCATATAGCTATTAACAAGATTTTTAGATTTCTTACCAGACTACCAACTCTTGGAGTATAGTACCCTAAAGATATTTTGATTAACATGTTTAGCTATATATATATATATATATTACGCAGGTCGTAAGAAAGATAAGAGAAGCATCTCTGGAAGCTGTCAACTTAAGTGACAGGAGAAGCATCTCATAAAGCTGTCAATTTCGTGGCAGAAGATTAAATTCTTGTTATGATGAGAAATAACCTCAAATCCAACAACTCCCTGGAACACTTTATAACAAGGCACCTTTGACACCAGGTATCATTTCTTGGAGAGCATGTCTTTTTAGTCAAAGAGTCACTTGGAGAAATATTTATTAAATCGCTTGTTAAAGTTAATCTTTCAAGACTAATTTGTAAGTGTAGGATACGATTCATTGCATATTAGCTGGAAATCGCAACTGTAACAAATTCTTAATATAAGTTCATAAATATTAAATTTTCAATATTTAAAGGACTTGTAAATTTATCAATATCATGTACCTCGTGCTTAGTGCTACTATCTTGATTATCTAATCACAATGTGATGTACACTTGTGGTAATTAAGTATTATAGCATTAAATTTGATTATTACTTTGATTGATTTGAATTATGATTGTAGACAATTTCATGTCATATCAGTCTTATAATTTAAATTATATTAAAATAATATGCAGTATAGTTATTTGTATCTTGTACGAATAATTGTGATATTTATATTATTAGTGATATTATTTAGAATATTTGTTCTAAGTAATCAATGGTTATTTCTAAAATCACAAATATTGAAAGTTGAGGTAATTTTTAAGTTATGTGTATAAAACTCTCAGTATTTTATATACTTTGAAAGTATTTCTAAAATTATTAATTATCTCGAGAGTGATTGCCATGTATGTAAGTCATATATCCTATTAGTAATTATTCAAGGATAATTATAAATATTTAAGTGCTAGTATCTAACTCATAGATATTTATTATTTATTTATTTAATATTTATTTTGGGTAGTTTGGATTATGGAAATTGAAGCAATTCAATAATTTTATTTGCTCCATAATTCAAACTAACTTAAAATAAATAAGCAGCATGATTGATTATAACTAAATCTTGTTGGAAAAACATAGAGAAAAAGAAGACACCTTCATTTTGCAGAGAACTTGTACTCATATTTTTACTTATTTTCTTTTCCTCTTATAAAACTCAAGGTAAACTAGCCATTATATAGGCTTTACAAACATATTAAAACTAACTACTACTAAAACTAACCACTACTAATTAATGGGTAAATTACATGTCCATAATTTACTCCATAACTCCACTACCCCACTACTAAACAATTCTAAAATAATATTTTTCTCTAATAATTAATGTATTGCTAAATATCTAAAATATGTAATAATTACTTAAACAAATAATTAATAACTAAATTTAAGATTATTCCAACAAATCTATCAATAATTGATATCTAGTATATTGATTGTAACTTATGTGTTATAAGTTAATTATGAGATTTCGGTTTTAGTGAATTTAACAATGTTTACATCTTAAGAATTCACTAAAATCACAATCATGATTGTAGCATTATTAGTCGTGTGCTAATTTTTGGCCTATATCAGTTAATGATATTTAGTTAAGATTTTAACTATGAACTTATTGTGAAGTATTTGTATTTGTGGAATTACTTAGAACTCCATTAATGTTTATGCTCAGTCACTTATACTAATACAAAAGGTGTGAAATCTTTCTTTAAGTACAACTATGGTCAATATGGATAATACATTATTTAAAGTAATCGTATGTTGTACAATTAGAATGATTTTTATACTTACTTGCAAATTACTAAATATATTGATATAGATGCAATACTCAATGAATCAAAGTATATGGAATTTAGAATGCTTTTCTAAGATAGCAAACAAGACAATGTTGGTTAGTGTTGCTTTATTTATCGAACCAATATTGCTTGAAATATTAGAGTTGTTAGGAGTTAAAAATTGTATGATATTTGAAATTGATTGCTAATGTCTATTTGATAGATAATTGGTATCTAATTTATTTATATCTTATTTTAATATTTAAAATAGGATTCAATATAATTATTGGTATCTAAAGCACTTGAAAAGTATTAGTCAATGATATATTGTTAATATTTTGTTGGAGATAATTGTGAGATTTTAAGTTCTAGTAAATTTATATGAGTTGCTATATCTGACAAATTCACTACAATTTAAAATCAGTAGCATAGTCAGTCTTATTAAGGTTATTTATCAATTAACAAATTTGTTGATTATAATCTTATAAAGATAGATTATGTAGCTTTTGACATGAATGAAAATTGCTTAGACTTTACCCTAAGTGATCAATGCTTTTACAAAAACTCATTCATATTAAAAGACAATTTTTTTCTTTCTCTTCTTAACACTGCTAGGTCATGAGTCTGTGTCTTTTTCATATTAAAAGACATGATTATCTATCTATTTATGCATAAAAACATACTCGTGCACTTGAACAGTTTTAAGAGAAAAATCAAACTTCTTTCTACAGTGGTGATTACTTATTTCATGAAAATCTTTGTGAAATCACTATTGTACATCATTTTCTCAAAATATTAAATGCATGATTTTCATTCATTATAGATTCATGTGCATTCTATCTACTATGCAATATGTTTGATAATGCAGCTTCAACCTCAATGGCCTTCTTTTATTTGATAGTCATAAGGTTGAAAACCCACAACTTCCATTCTAGAGTGTAAAGACAAACAGATAAACAGAACCAACCAACACTCTCATACCATTAAAATAAAGTATGAATGAGCGTGAGGGAGAAAGTGTCTTATTGTGCCACAAGAGGAAGGTTCTGAAGTCAACCTAACAGCTTTGTCTCCTACAAAGTTGAGATATATTAAAACTGAGGCAACTGCTAGCCCCCATACATCTTCTTAAAAAGATGTAATAGCTGAAAAGGCACAAAAATAGTTACTAGATTCATCCTCTCAACAGGGTGCGTCTATTGAAATTCACATGTCGGTCAGGGTATCTGGTGTAGTGTCACCACCTCAAACATAAACAATTCTTGATGCACACAGATAGATCACACACACAAAGGAAGAGTTGACGAAATTAAGAGTTTTGACCATTTTACGGTCATATTCGATTGTTCAAGGTTCTTTAATGGACCAATTGCCTTTACAAGTGTTAGGAGAGGATACTCATCCAATTACCATATGTCAGTGGTCAGTGTCTACCTTCCCAGGATTAAATTCCCTTGATGCATCTGCGGATAGTGGATCTGACATAGGTGTAGATCAGCAAGTTGTTGATAATAATTCAGATTTACCTATTGAGTCAAAAAGAAATGTCTTCACATACATTAGACGGGAACTTTGATCCTTATGCTAAATTCTTTGGATCATTGTTTACCTTCACAAAGTACAATTCTGGAACCCTCAACGAGAAACTAGCAACTTGTAGGTTAGGACTCAGATTCATCTAACGAGTCTAATAAGGATGGGGATTTGCGAACTCCCATTACACCACCTGGGACCTCCTTAAGGATGGCTAAGGTGATTTTCCGTGCAGGTACATCTGGATTTTGGGGCTATGAGATGAGCGATACACTTGTGAGAATGAGTGTTAAAACGAGTGGAGAGAAGAGTGAAACACTAGTGAGGTACACGAAATAGAATCACTCACTCACAGTGAGGAAGAAATAGACACACCATATCCCATTCCCTATCTCTAAACAATGGTTCTTGATACTTCGGGCCTCAAATATGTTTATGATTGGAACCTAACTATTAGGGACCTAACATTTACAAATTGGAATAGAATAGTTGGGGCCTAACAATTGTGATCTTACAGTTGACAGGTATAAGGATGTTGGGAAGGTTGGTGAACAAAATGATCAACGGTGAAGTCATTCTTGCAGCATTTAAAGGGACATGTTTGATCTGACTCTGACTTGTTATTTTTTTCCAACCAAGTAAAATATGAGAACTCCTTCAGACAACAGCACATACATTTCTTCTCTAAGATGGAGATAAAAGTTTAAATAATAGTTTGGAGGATTCCTCAACTAAGGGGGAGAGATAACAGGTAGGAGGAAAAAGATAAACAGCATGTACACTACATCACACCATTGTTGTTTGTAACTACGGATCCTATTGTACGGGGGAGGTGGTAAACACGAAGGTGATTTCCTAGTTATCAGAAGAATGGTTTGGTTCATCACTATTCCTAGTTATCAGAAGAATTGTTTGGTTCATCACTGTTCTTCATAAGGGGATTTCCTAGTTATTAGAAGAATGGTTTGGTTCATCACTGTTCTTCATAAGGGGAGAAGTTGTTTTCAAAAAGGGTAGTACCAATGGTTTTTATCTGCGGATCCTATTGTACGGGAGAGGTTGTAAACGAAGGTATTCTTCTTTAATCATTTGATTCTCATGAGGGAGAAGCAAGAGAAATATGGCTTCTCAATAGGAAATTTGGTTGTACAAAAGAAGCTGCTGATGATTACTTCAAGACTGAGAAGTGTTATCTAGAAGATATTTGAAGAACCAGTAAAATAAAGATGAGATTACTTGAAGATAAGTTTAGTACTAGAGGAATAAGCATATTTCATTTCAGTTAAACAAGAAATTTGGAAATGCGGAATTTGAACAAGAAAACCATTAGCATTATTTGCAAGTCCTGGTACTTTACTTTTTCTAGTTGTTAGTTGAGTTATCCTATTTATTTAATTTGTTTGTTAGGTTTAACAATTAAATAGAGGGAGATTATTGGTGAGACTGCACAGCTATATGAACAGTATACGTGATAACTCAACACTAGATCAACACTAAAACAGGACAGGTAAATAATACTATGTCTATACAAAAAATCAGAAGAAATGAAGACAAGGCAAACACAAAGAATCAAAAGATTAGAAGAATACTTGAAATCTTTTTACAGGTCACTGAAAGAAGTTCCTTAATATGTTCATATCTCAGTGAAGAAAAAAGGGTAAAGACTTTTAGGGTTTCTGAAATGATGAAGATTTAGTGTATAGGTGCTACAAGAAGATTTCAGTGTATTAGCATTGATTGAAGATAGACAGTGTTCGAAGCATAGAAATCTAAAGAATTGAAGACATGGTATAGACAGAGGTTAAAGAAGACAGCTGTAGTCTTGAAGTTATACTCACTAACAGGAGTTCACTTATATGTTCAAACGTCAGTGAAGTATAGTGAATGAAGTATTCAAGATTGTAGTAGCAATAAAGACGTTGTCTAAAGTAACAGAAAGAATTCCAGTGAAAGTACATTTGTTTATTGACAGTCAGTGTTTAAAGCAATGAAGTTGTTGCAAGCTTAACAATATAATCAAGGATATAATACGAAGACCTGAATCAAAACTAGTCATCTGTGAACCACACTAGTTACACTAGGCGTTAGTGATGTATGAAAGGAAATCGAATATTATCATTAGGAAGATTGTTAAGTGAGGATTCATATCTGGATATGGTAGATATATGGTTTATACGAAGACTCAAAGAGAAGTCTAGAAGATGGGACAGTTTAAGGGTTAAAGCGTTCTGTAGAAACTAAGTCAAAGTGATCACTACCTTGTCGTAGGAGTCAATAAGTTCATTCTATTGCTTAGCAGGAGCAAGAACATTGAAGTACATATCATAACCTAAGTACAGGAATTGGTTTTGACCTAGTAGGAGCAACAGGGAAGAAATGGAAAAAGAAACTAACTTAGAAATGTTTCTTCTACACTCTAGTCGCAAATCAGAGAATTTTCTAAGGAAAAATACCTTACTAGGGTGAAGGGTTCACAAGTAAAGGTCCTTAGGCTTCTTTGGTCACAACTTGGGATTTAAACTATATCAAAAGTGCACACTAGTGAACCTTGGTCGCAAGTAAGAGCTATACTAGGGAGATGGGTCGCAACTTCGGATTTTTCCTAAGGTAACCACTTCCCCTAGGTGGTGTGGTCGCCAGTTAGGTTTTTCTAGAATGCAACTAAAGCAAATTCACTCCCTAGAGCATGAAAAAGTCGCAATTAAGCCCTACAAGGGACTAGAAGTCATAACTCATGAATTTGGCTAAACCAAAGTTCACTCCAAGGCTCCCTGGTCATAAGTAAGAATGCTTGGAATTAATTCTAAGTGCTAAACCTCCTTGTAGTCGCCAGTAAGGAGTTGTGTTGTTAATTCAAATGCTAGACTCTCTCCTTGTATGCGCAACGAAATAAAGTCCCAGGAACAAGTTTTCTTATCCACACTT
Source organism: Apium graveolens (assembly GCF_009905375.1). Lineage (NCBI taxonomy): Eukaryota > Viridiplantae > Streptophyta > Magnoliopsida > Apiales > Apiaceae > Apium > Apium graveolens. The sequence continues at coordinate 288,352,724 of NC_133652.1, read as the reverse complement.
TATTGATTCATTGATTTGATTTATGTGGTAAACAAATGATCACATATTTATATTGAATACAAGACTACACTACAGCAGCATATCAAAATAATAATTAAGTTTGTAATTGTTCTGTTCAACTTCTCTCTCACGAGAGTTGATGAAAAAAGAAACAAAGCGAATACAGAGAAGCTCAGCACATTGATATCCGTTTAACTTCTCACCGGAGAAATGTTATAATGCCCGATTTAACTCTCGTATATTCATAGGGGCATTATAATCGTTATCCGGTAATTAGATCCTTAGGCATACAAAAAACTAGATCATTGTATAGGATTTAATTTGTATATCTTTGTAGAGGCAAGAACATTGTTGTTCTTGGATTGTAGTCGGTTAATTTATTTACCGAAGTGTAGAAACACCCCCGAGGATTTATTTATGAATATATACTTCCCTGAATATCTTGTGTTCCTCGTTTTACTGTTCCAAACACTATTCACCTCAAGGACACAGAACCACTAACCGAACGCTAAATTATTTATCCGTAAAAGACTCGAAAGAATTTTTTAATTTAGTGAGTATCGTATTAACCCCCCTTCTACGATACTTCGGGACCTAACAAATATCTTCAAAAATATATATATTGAAATGATAGTATATCAAATATACTTTCTAAAGATACTTTTTCATTATTTTAATATTTAATATTAATAACTTAAATCTCGTGCGATGCACGGGTTTCATTAATATTTAAATTTTATTTATTCAATCATATATTAATTTTATTATATTTATATAAATATATAATAATTATTGATATATAATTAAAATAATAAAAGAATTACAAAGGAACTGTTATCGTAGTTTGGTAGGATAAGTTTGGGTCGTAGTTTAGCATGACAAGAAGACTATATCTAGTAATTTAGCAATTTAATAGTTAATATGTGTATAATACTATCTATTTATTTTTTTAATAATCAAACTAAGGGGATAACCGTTGAACCAAAATATACTCCATTCTAATTATTATATTATAGTATAGATTCATTTTTTGTCGGTCAAAGTTGATTTGACTTTAACTTTGAAATTTTATAAAAAGTCAATTATTATTTAATTGAAGGAGTATGTATAATAAATGGACAATGTGAAATATCATTTTTATTTGGCTATTATCTTATTTAATTTTATATTATTTTCTATTTTCTTGAAAAGGGATCAAATAAATTGATAATTAAAAGAAGAATGTTGTGTATGCGCCCTGTTAAAGGGAGAATTTCGTTTAATAGTATTTTGGAGGTTAATGGCACAAATAAAGATCAAGGGTGGTGTTTCAGGGCTACGAAGGTGGTGTCCTAGGTCGGGAAGGTTTTTTATGGTGGTGGCTAAGCTTGTATGGTGACTGCTCATAAAAGAATAGGATTTTCTTTATTTTCGTCAAGCATGAACTCATGTCTAATACAAGTGCAAACGTACCCTATTTATAGGGATCAAGGCTCACGTATTTTTTGGGGAACAAGTTACTTAGGTTAGGGTTCGGGTTTTTTACCAATGCTGACACCACAAGTTTCCTACAATCTTGCGGCATCTTCGCATTTCTTCCCGTGATTGTAGGAATATTTTGTATCGGCCCCGAAATTTACGTACAACTCAATCATCTATGAGTCATAATTTTACCCAATGCAAGCCCACCTAGTCACCTCGGCTCGCATGAGCTTTTGTCTTACCAACAAGCTCAAGTGATCTCTCAATATCTCACTTGTGCAAGCTCACGAGCCCAACTCGCATCTGAATGGGCTTCTTCTATTCATATGAGATGCGAGCATCATCTTATGTAATAGGCTTGTAGGTCACTAGTATGAGAAAAAAGTAATGTGAGCCCAGCTTGCACTCGACATTCAGTCATCCTACCCGCCAGCCTTCTTCATAAGGTAGAGAATCTTTAAAGGATTAGCATATTGTGGACTCGCAGACCACCTTCATTCTAGATGGACCAAATTATATATTACCCGTCCACCTCACACTTTTCACAGATACATGATCAATTCTTCATTATGCTCATGCGAATCTATTTAAGGCACATGCCCTTAAGTGGGCATAACACCCCATAATGGTTGTATACAATCTTTGCAATTACACATCTGTATTAGTAAGGTTTAATTAATATTTGTTTGTTTAAATGTTTTTTTATTAGTTCTTTTACGAGTAAAGAAAATATATATTATTTTGATAATGTGCAAAAAATTGCTCTACAATTTTTTATATTTGGGTTATTTAGATACTATTTTTATACCTTTATGCATGGGCTGATTTATATATAATTTCTAAATGAAAAGATTTTTTATTTTTGAAAAATTGTATTTTTGTATCATGATATTTTTTTTGTAATCATTAGTAATAATTTTATTTATGCTAAGGCAAAAAATATATTGATGGTGACCATCATATAAAACTTAGGTCCAAGTTCTTGAAGGTATTATTATATTTTGAGGGTAAGCATAAAAATAAAAAAAAACATAATGTTAAAGATAATTAAATATAATTTTAACTGTTGTTATTTTAGTTTTAATGAACAACAAAATGTTAGTTAAATATTTTTTTATACTCTAATAAATTGTTTTAATTTTAAGTTTATTTGTATGTGAGACATTATTTTTTAACACTTCAATTGATTATGATATCTTGTGTTGTTTTATTATAGTTAGGTATGGAAGGGAAGTTTCATTATATTGTAAAATATTCATTTAAGACATATTTATTATTAGACAATGTTGTTGAAATAAAATTACATTTGATTTATGAAATGTTGTTTTATTTTATTATATAGTATAGTTAAGTTAGATAAATAAATTTTATTAATATTTGTTTTGTTCTTTAATTTATTTTTATTTATAAAACTGTTTAAAAATAGATTTGGAACACAAGTTAATATTTATATTTTTAATTATGTTTTTAGTGTGTTTGTAAAGGATGTGTTCATATAGAAATTTTTAACACCTACACCGGTTATATTAGTTACTTTTAAAAATTTTAAAAATATTAAAGTAAAAATATTATCAAAAATCTATATTTAAAAAAATGATACAACTTTAACCCGATTATTAATGATTTGTGAATTGTTACTTATATTTATTCTTATTAATATAATTGTTGCTACTTAACTTCAAATTCTTCAAGCTATTATTACATTTTGAGGGTAAGCGTAAAAATAAAAAATAAAAAAGTACATAAAGTTAAAGATAATTAAGTATAATTTTAACTGTTGTTATTTTAGTATTATGAACAAGAGAACGTTAGTTAAATATTTGTTTTATACTATAATAAATTCTTTTAATTTTAAGTTTATTTGTACGTGGGGCATTATTTTTTAACACTTGTGTTATTTTGTTATATTTAGGTATGGAAGACATGTTTCATTGTAGGGTAAAATATTCATTTAAGGTATATTTATTATTATACAATGTTGTTCAAATAAAATTACATTTGATTGATGATTTATATTTAATAGTGTTTACCAAGTTTTTGAATGATGATTTTCTTTAAAAAAAATTAATTTTGAGATGAATTGTAACTATAAATATTTTTTTATCCAAACAAATAATTTGTATAATGCACCAATCGTATAGAATTATGGTATTGACTAATTTCAGTTATCAAAAAAGTAGGTTATACGGTTAAAATAACAATAATGAAATAATGGGGGAAAGGTTAATGCAGAATTACATAATTAAACAACTACATAACCGAGAGGGTCCTAAACTTATTCCTCAAACAGATCTTTGTAATAGCAAAGCATATTTAAGTGAAAAGAGATTATATGAAAGGATTTAAACTTTAAAGGTTACTGGAAAGTGGAACCTGTACTACTTGATGAAAAAATGTGTCACAAAAAGGTGAAGGAATATATGTCATGCAACAAAGGCAAAGGTGAAATATTTAGTCACAAGTTTGAATAAGTCTTTAAGTAGTTTCCCATCAATGTGTTTCCTACAATTTAGGGATATTAGTGTTTATAAGTTTGTTATCTATTTTGTAGGCACGATTGTGTCACGTTAGTTGCAGTTTGTTTATGCTTGTAAGGATATATATCCTCTTTCAGTTGTCAATAAAAGTAGTGTAGTTCTCAGAGTAATATCATTGTTACAACATATGGTATCAGAGTATTTGAATTAGTTAACGTATAGTTTGATTCAGTCTTCAGGAAGTAGGCGTGTGTTTAGGACCATGGAATAAGTTAATCGTGGCAGAGTTTTATTAGGAAGTAGTTGTTGTCATGTCCTATTTTGTAGGATCTTATTTGAGAGTATGTTAATAAATGTATTTGTTTTCTTTCAGAAATAAAAAGTAAGAAGGCTGAGATAGGTTTATGCATATTTGTTTCCCCCGTTTACATAGAAATAGTTGAAAGTTATAGGAATATATTTATACACTATCAACATATTGGTATCAGAGTGGGAAGTTCTTGGTGAAACAGAAGGTAAACGAGGATGGAGGCCAACAAGTTGAAGAATGGGTCGATAGGTTTCAGCTATCCGATGCTTGATAGGAGCAACTATACAGCATGGGCTCCCAAGATGAAAGTGTTTATTAAAGCACAAGGGGTGTGGAATGCCATAGAACTGAAGGACCCAAAGATTGTAGTCGATGATAAGACTGACAAAGTGGCACTGGCAATGATTTATCAGGGAATCTCTGAAGAGATTTTACTGTCACTTGCAGATAAAGATACGGCAAAGGAAGCATGGGAGGCAATTAAGACACTTTGCCAAGGAGCAGAACGAGTGAAGGCAGCGAAAATTCAGACACTCAAATCTGAGTTTGAGGCCATGACTATGAAAGATGACGAGACAATTTATGACTTCCATATGAAAATGAATGGAATAGTCACCAACATCAGAGCTCTTGGAGAGAAGATGGATGAATCCTATATAGTGAAGAAGTTTTTTAGAGCAGTCCCCTCCAAATTTCTACAAATTATGTCTACTATAGAATAGTTTGGTGATCTTAGCACTATGAAAATGGAAGAGGCTATTGGTTCTCTGTGAGCTCACGAGGAACGTGTAAAAGGAAAAACAGAAACAAAGGAGAGTCACTTGCTATTGACAGAAAAAGAATGGGCAAAGCGAGAAAAGGCCAATGGAAAGCTACTTTTGACACGCGAGGAATGGTTGAAACGGACTAATAAAGAAGGGTCTTCAGGCTTTAAAGGTAAGGCAGGACGTCCAGACAAGAGTACCATAAAGTGCTACAACTGTAACATTTACGGACATTACGCCGCAAAGTGTAGAAGGCCCAAGAAAAATAGAGAAGCTAGGCAAGAGGCACACATGGCTCAAGTAGATGATGATGATGAACCAGCCTTTTATTGGCTAAGTGCGTGAAGGAAGAAGGAGTGGTGATGCTCACGGATGAGAATAAGGCATTGCACAAGATTCTGTCAAAAGAAGAAGGAAACCAAGAGAAACAAACATGTGGTATCTTGACAATGGTGTTAGTAACCATATGACAGGTTCCCGGGAAAAATTCCTTGAACTGGATGAAACAATCACAGGCTTGGTACATTTTGGTGACGGCTCGACTGTCAAGATAGAGGGTAAGGGGTGTGTGATGATGTTGTGTAAAAATGGGGAAGAAAGATGCTTGTTCGATGTATACTACATCCCTAACATGTGTAGTAATATCATAAGCTTAGGGCAGATGTCCGAAGATGGCAACAAAGTAGTGCTAAAAGGGGATTATTTGTGGATTTATGATCAAGGGGAATGTCTGTTAATGAAAGTCAAAAGAGCACCAAATCGTCTGTATAAATTATTCATTGAAACTGGAAAGAGATCGACGTGTATGTTAGCAAAGGTAGACGAGATGTCCAAGTTGTGGCATATACGCCTTGGACACGTGAATTATCATGCAATGCACATGATGATGAAGGAACAAATGGTTACTGGAATGCCTAGAATAGGCCACCTGGAGAATGACGGTGATGGGTGCCTGATGTCGAAACAGGCCAGGAAAAAATTTCCGAACAAATCAAAGTATGAATTTGGGGAGTTTCTTGAACTAATCCATGGCGATTTTTGTGGCCCTATTACTCCAGAAACAGCATATGGCTACAGGTATTTTTTCCTCTTGGTCGATGACTTTACTCGTTTCATGTGGGTGTATTTTCTTAAAACTAAGGACGAGGCAATAAAAAATTTCAAGAACTTTCGTGCTCAAGTTGAGAAGAGAACTGAAAAATGAATTAAGGTGTTTAGGTCAGATAGGGGGGTGAGTTTATCTCTAGTGAATTCAGAGAATATTGTGAAGGTGCCGGGATAGAACGACATCTTACAACTCCATACACGCCTCAACGAAATGATGTGGAGGAGCGTCGCAATCGAACATTAGTAGAGATGGATATAAGTTGTTTAAAGGAGATGAAATTGCCAATAAAAATGTGGGGAGAAGCGGTCCGGAATTCAGTCTATATTCTTAACAGAGTTCCTACAAGAGCTCTCACTAAATTGACACCCTATAAAGCAAGGTACGCACGAAAACCAAATCTAAGTTATGTTTGTGTTTTTGGTTGCTTAGCATACATGAAAGTGCCAGCCAAGTGTATTGAAAAACTGGAGGATCGTAGTAAGAAGGTCATCAACTTAGGGAAGGAACCAGGAACAAAAGGGTATCGGCTCTATGACCCTATTGCTGATCGAATTTGTGTGAGTCGAGATGTGACATTCAGAGAATCAGAATCGTGGCCGTGGAGTAAAATAGATACTGAAATAAACACGATAGAGCAGTTCATTATACAACTTGAAAATGAAAATGATTGTGATAGTCAGCCTGGGTTCACAGAGAAAAATGAAGAAAATGTTTCACAAGGAAATGTTTCAGCCAGTGTTTCACATCAAACTAGTTTCAACCAGCTTGATAGTGAAAATTATGATGACAACACTGAACCAAGAAAGACCAGGCCAATCAGAGATATATATGAGGAAACAGAAGAAATAGAGACAATGGATGAACTGTATCTAATGGGAGTTGATGAACCACGAAATGACAAAAAGGCGGTCGAAGATGTTGAATGGAAACAAGCAATGGAACAGGAGATGGAATCTATCGAAGAAAATGAGACATGAGAATTAAAAAATTTGCCACATGGACAAAAAGTTATTGGGCAGAAATGGGTTTTCAAGCTTAACAAGGATGCTGCTGGAAGAGTTGTTAAACACAAGGCAATGCTTGTCGCTAAGGGATACGTACAAGAGCAAGGAGTGGATTACGATGAGGTTTATGCTCTAGTAACGCGACTTGAAATAGTGAGATTGTTGCTCGCTCTGTCAGCTAAGAAAACTGGGAGGTTCATCACCTTGATGTGAAGACTGCTTTTCTCAACGGAGATATCAGGGAAGATGTATAATTGTCTCAGCCTAAAGGCTTTGAGAAAAAGGGAAGAGAACAGCTGGCGTATAAATTAAAGAGAGCCGTCTATGGCTTACAACAGGCTCCATGAGCCTGGTACTCAAAGCTGAACCATTATCTTAAAAAATTGAGTTTCATTCGATGCCCTTACGAGCCAGCAGTATATACGAGAAATGAAAACGGTGAAATATTGATTGTAGCAGTATATGTAGATGACTTACTAGTCACTGGTTCGAGTTCTGAGTTGATTGACATGTTCAAGACTGAGATGAACCAAAAATTTCAGATGAATAATTTGGGAAAGCTGAGCTACTACTTGGGAATAGAAGTTGAGCAAAATATATGCGGTATTGTGCTTAAACAGTCAGGATATGCTCGTAAAATTCTAGAGAAAGCTGGTATGTTGGAATGTAACCCAACAACTTATCCTATGGATCCAAAGGTGCACATCACAAGTGATGAAAGAGGTGAAGCAGTGGATGTGACTATGTTCAAAAGCATGGAGGGAAGTCTCCATTATCTGGTACATACAAGACCATACATTGCTTTTAGTGTGGGAATTGTAAGTCGTCATATGGAGAGACCTACAAAACTTCATTTGGAAGTTGTGATACAAATAATGCGATATTTGAAATGGACAATTCAGTTTGGTCTAGTGTACTCTTAGAACAGCAAGAATAATGTTCTAAATGGGTTCTCTGAAAGTGTTCTAGTAGGCCATTTATATGATAGAAGGAGCACAAGCGGGATGGCTTTCTACTTAAATGACAATGTTATAACCTGGGTATCGCAGAAACAACGCTGCGTGGCACTGTCTTCTTGCGAAGCCGAATATATGGCCGCTACCGCAGCCGCTTGCCAAGCCATATGGCTTCGAAATGTACTAAGTCAGATCACGTCAGAAGTCATTGGTAAAGTAACTTTATGCATTGACAACCGGTCAGCTATAGATTTGGCGAAAAACCAGATGTTTCATGGACGAAGCAAGCACATAGATGTGCAGTATCATTTTATTAGGGAATGCATAGAGTGGGGAGAGATCATTCTGAAGCATGTGAGTAGCAATGAATAGAGGGCAGACATAATGACGAAGGCTCTGATCAAAACCAAGTTTGAAGAAATGAGAAAGCTCTTGGGAGTTATAAGTCTAAACGGACATGTTTGAGTTTAAAGGGGGGATTGTTAAATATGTAATCTCAAACATGTATTTAAATTAGTTAACGTATAGTTTGATTAAGTCATCAGGAAGTAGGCGTGTGTTTAGGAACATGGAATAAGTTAATCGTGGCAGAGTGTTATTAGGAAGTAGTTGTTGTCATGTCCTATTTTGTAGGATCTTATTTGAGAGTTTGTCAATATATGTATTTGTTTTCTTTCAGAATTAAAAAGTAAGAAGCCTGAGATAGGTTTATGCGTCTTTGTTTTCCCCATTTATATACAAACAATTGAAAGTTATAGAAATATATTTATACACTATCAACAATTAGTTCAGAGAGAGAGTGTAAACACAGAGAGAAAAGAGTGTGAAAACAGATTCTGAGAGAGAGATGACAGTGTCAAATAGCAATTTTTCCCAACCTGCCAATCCTAAATTTGATGGAGATTACGATCACTGGAGCATGGTCATGGAAAATCTTCTTCGATCTAAGGAGTACTGGAGAGTTGTGGAATCAGGTTATGATGAACCAGAGATTCCAGAGATGTTGACGGTTGAACGACGCAAGTCGCTAGAAGATTTTGAAGCTAAAATATTTGAAGGCTAAGAATTATTTATTTGAGTCTCTTGACAAGACGATTCTAAAGACTATATCTTTGAAGGAGACATCCAAGCAGCTTTGGGATTCAATGAAGATGAAATTTCAAGGAAATGCCCGTGTACAGAAGGCACAACTAAATCATCTTCGCAGGAGTTTTGAAATATTGGAAATGAAGAAGGATGAATCAATTATTGACTATTCTAGTCGGGTATTGATTGTTGCCAACCACATGAGAAATTGCGGAGAAAAATTGGATGATTACAAGATTATTGAAAAGATCTTAAGAACTCTCACTGATAAATGGAATTATATTGTTTGCTCAATCGAATAATCAAATGATACTGATAAGATGTCTGTTGATGCCTTGCAAAGTTCGTTACTTGTTCAAAATTTTGTTGCTGCTGCAGCATGTTCAACTCAAGCAATATGGATGAAAAGAATTTTATCTACACTCGGTTATCAAGGAGATCAAAGAACTATCATATTCTGTGATAATAGCTCAACTATACAGCTGGCCAGAAATCCAGTTTTCCATGCTAGGAGTAAGCATATTGAGGTGTATTTTCATTATTTGCGTGATCTGGAAAATAATGGAATTTTTCAGTTGGTTCACTGTGGTACAAATGATCAAGTTGCTGATGTTTTAACTAAGCCGTTAAAGTTGGAGTCCTTCCGGAAAATGAGAGAGCGACTAGGAGTTTGTGAAGCCCCTGTAGTAAACTAAATGTATCTGTGACATACGGTTTAGTTTAAGGGAGGATATGAAATAGTTAGTCACAAGTTTGAATAAGTTTTTAAGTAGTTTCCAGTCAATGTGTTTCCTACTATTTAGGGATAGTAGTGTTTAGTTTGTTATCTATTTTGTAGGTACGTCTGTGTCACATTTGTTGCAGTTTGTTTATGCTTGTAAGGATATATAGCCCTTATTCAGTTATCAATAAAAGTAGTGCAGTTCTCAGAGTAATATCATTTTTACAATATAAGGAAGGATTGGATCATTGGTAAGCTTGGAGCAAATCATAGAGCCGGCGGTAGCATCTGGGAAAACATTTTAATATTTGTAGTGTGAAAATCAGTATGTGTCCAAGCTGTTGGAGGTTTGTATAACTGTTATTTCTAATAATTTTTTCTATCCCATATCCATAATTAGTTAATTACCGATTTATCTCTGAGTACAAAATCATAAAAATCTACCATCAAAACTCCCTTACTCCAATTATACATAGGATATAATATAATTTAGTTAAACAATCATTGAGTATAAACTGTTTTGAGTGATATTTTTCATATACATCAAATAAATTATGAAGGTCTGTATATTTTATTTTTTAACAAAACCCGTGCAAATTGAAATTCAAAAATCAAAGTCTCTGCATTACGAAATATTACTAAAATGTGGCATGTGCCTTGCATGGGTTTTTATACTAGTTCATTATTGAAAAACAAAAACACTAATTTTGCCTATTTCACAGGTTTTTGAAAAGAACCTGTTCAATAAAAAAAATCATGACACTCTACTCAAGTCATATTTCCATTTATCATCACTTATTTTCAATTTTTTTCACAAACTCTGGAACACTACTTCAGTACTTCACTCAACTTTCACTTGTTTTCCTAATTTTTTAAAACTTGAAATCAGGAATTAATTTAAAGATATGTTTTCCTTTATTTTTTAAAAAAACTTGGAGCAAGGGGTTAATTTAAAAACTATTACGATAAAAGCGAACTCTTAATTAATTCATTATTGAAAAATAAAGACACTAATTTTTGCCTATTTCAGAGGTTTTTGAAAAGAACCCGTTCCATAAAAAAGTCATGACACTCTACTCGTGGAAAAATAAATTTACTCTACTCGAGGATAAAGAAATTAATAAAACTCGTGTCCTTACTCTTAGTATAATAAAATAAAGGACTCAAAGGTAAAGAAAGAACTTGATCACAGAGAAGAAATGCTAGGAAAAATATATGTATCCATGAAGGAGCAGCTGACCACCATCTAACAATGGCCAAAATGGTCTCGGCACACACATGAAAATCAGCTAAATACACATGTTTGCAGCGAAAATGTTCTTCCTTTGTATTTTTGATAATGCTAAAATAAATAGCCTATATATAGGCTGAATAAACACCAAGTCACTATTATTAATCCACTACTACAATTACATCAGTTAATAAGCAAGGATAATATTGTTGGGTTTAATCTAAACTTATTTGTTTTAGTTGTTATTATTTAATAATTATTATGTGGAGTGTTTTATTTACATGACTTGGTCATGCAGCAGTAGAGAGTTTTTAGGTAGTTTGAATAAGGTCTCAGTAGTGGATACGTGTTAGAAGTCGTGTCAGTAGTTGTGTCTATTTTCATGCCACCTTGTTAGGCATCAGTTTCTATTTATTAACGTTGTAGCCATCTTTTTTATTATCACTGATAATAAATTTTGTTTTCCCAGTTTAACAAGAATAAATACCTTTTTCTTTTTATTTATATTACAGTGTTCAGTTTCTACATTTGGTATCCGAGCTCCAGGTGCTATATGCCCAAATATCAACCCAAACACACAAACGTAACAATGGAGATAACCAAGACAAAAGAAAGCTCTGTGTGTTTAAGCTATCCAATTCTAAAGAAAAGTAACTATACAATATGGTCCCTGAAAATGAAAGTTTTCATGAAGGCTCAAGGTGTTTGGGGTGCGATCGAAGAAGTCCCAAAGACTGTTGTTGATGAGAGGACGGTACAGATAGCTCTTGCAGCTATATACCAAGGCGTGCCACAAGAAGTATTACTGACTATTGCTGAGAGAAAAACCGCAAAAGAAGCTTGGGAAGCCATTAAAACCATGTGTGTAGGAGCAGAGCGAGTGAAGGAGGCTAAGGTACAAACGTTAAAGGGAGAGTGTGAGTCTCTTACCATGAAGGAGACAGATAACATCGATGATTTTTGTACGAAGCTGAGCGGGATAGCAACCAGCATACGGGTTCTTGGAGAAGTGATGGAGGAGTCAAACTTTGTGAGAAAGATCCTACGTGTAGTCCATGATAAATTTCTCCAGATAGCACCAAATATTGAACAGTTCGGAGACATGAAAGCTATGACAGTTAAAGAGTTAGTAGGTCGTCTTAAAGCTCATGAGGAGAGGATGAAGGGCAGGTCTGAGAGCGCAGACAGAGAACAACTTCTCTTGGCATCTTAGAATCAAAAAACTAGAGGTGGTTATTTTCGTGACAAGAGTAGGATCGGGTGCTACAACTGTAACACCTTGGGACACTATGCATCAGAATGTAGCAAATCACGACGGGAAAGAGAGAAAAGGCAAGAAGTAAATATGGCAGTCATCGAGGATGATGAACCAGCATTATAATAGCCATACGGGCTCAGATTATTAGCCATAAGGGCTCAGTTGAATAGCCATACGGGCTCAGATTATTAGCCATACGGGCTCAATCGAGTAAGCCATACGGGCTGGAAGAATTGTATGAGACAAGTTTAGATTAAGGGAGAAATTGTTGGGATTTAATCTAAACTTATTTGTTTTAGTTGTTATTATTTAATAATTATTATGTGGAGTGTTTTATTTACATGACTTGGTCATGCAGCAGTAGAGAGTTTTTAGGAAGTTTGAATAAGGTTTCAGTAGTTGATACGTGTCAGTAGTCGTGCCATTAGTTGTGTCTGTTTTCATGCCACCTTGTTAGGCATCAATTTCTATTTATTAATCTTGTAACCATCTTTTTTATTATCACTAATAATACATTTTGTTTTCCCAGTTTTACAAGAATAAACACCTTTGTCTGTATATTTGTATTGCAGTGTTCAGTTTCTACAAATACCGCCTACTCACTAAACAAATTTAGCAAAATACATAAATTAATATAGTCCAAATAAAACATGTCGACTTTGGCTCATTCTTCAACATGGGTCATGAGAACAGAAAAGAGAGTTTTTGGGCTATACGAGTTTTGGCTTCCATGAATTTGGAAAAGTTCTTTGTAGCATCTCGACTGATTGTTCTTTCTCCTCCTGCTCTTCCATGTTCTACGGATCATGAGAAATACGAAATGTGAAATGAAAAGGATTGCCAAAATATTTATATAAAAAATAATTTAACTTCAGATAACAGGAAAACGTGATGCATTTAAACCTCTGTTTAAATTGCTTGCATTACTGTTCCTCATCGCCCTAAGCAAATGCTCTGCTCCCTCTTATCATAGAAGTTGATATCATCCAGCATTGATGTCATTGTTGTATAGTTCTTGAAAATTCTCAGCATTTCTAAACCTTGTTGGAGTCTAATCTGAGAAGATATGCAATATTAATATCCACAAGTATCAGAAATTATCAAGATAAACCTTAACAGTAACATAACATTAATGGCAGAAAGAAAATTAGGAATATGGTAAGTACTTTTTTATGCTTTTACTATAAAAATTGTTACTTATAAATGCTCTTGACATCATTATATTTTGTAAATGATGATTTTTGAATCAGAAAGCCCCTGAGCTAATATGTCATACAAATGTCGCGTACCTCCTGCAGATCCCTGGTATGTGTTACATGTCTATTAATTCTCTCAACGATAATGTGACTCAGTTGTGTGTTGGGAACATCCTTAATTATGTGCCACTTCACTAGAAATAACCCATTCTAGTTTTTGCTCTTCCAAAAGTCCAGTGTCTTGACAAAGTCCACCTTCCGATCATTTCAACCACGCCTACAAACTGCCCACCCCTATTGACCTAATATGCACGACAAGAAATATTAGGAAACACTCATTTGACTAAAATACAAATATGATATGGACAAGAAGGTAAGAAGAATTTATATAAGACTCCATAACAGAACTTTACAAACCCTTACCGTAAAAAACAGGAAAATTGGACAAACAGGATCACCTTCACTTGTGTCCTGTTGTGTTTTAAAAAAATCGTCATTCATTTTCCCATTACCATGATTGGTACTTGACCAAACACTGTATTTAATGCTTTTATGTATGTCATCTTTAACAATTGACTTGATGACATAAAACTTGGAATTATCATAGTTTGTCCGGAAATCTTCTTTGTTGTATTGATCTATTGGTGATAAGATCTGTAGCAGCTCATTTCCTACAACACCTTCAGTATCGGTAGAAGCTCTTTGTGGAATGTGAGGACCCTTCTCAATATAATCGACATACCTTTCATATTTTGAAAGAATTTGAAAGAAGATGCAGGTGCATTTTCACCTTCCAATGTTGATAATTGTCTTTGTCCAATAAAGGGATCTTCACACCAACGTCCTTCGTGCTCATGTTGTTAGTCCTTTATTTGACTAAAATGAAAACATATTATAGGCAATAAAATTTCAAGTCAGGGAAGAATTTATATAAGGCTCTTTAACAAAACTTTACAAAACCTTTACACAAAAAATTGGACAAACTGCGCCGCCTTCACTTTTTTATATTGTGTAAGCATCATTCACTTTTCCATTACCATGATTGCCTACACTATATTCACTATTTTTATGTATGTAACATTCACTACTTGGCGTGATGACACTAAGATGACTCTAATACTAACAAAATCAATGCATAAGAATCATCTCATTATTCTAATAGAGGGTTTCTAGAAAACTTCTAAAACTAAAATAACCAACCAAAAAAAATCATCTCACAATTCTAATATATAATTTCTAGAAAATTTTGTATAGGCATCTTACTAAAATTAAATGAAAATATTGTCATATCAAGATATCATATGAATTGGTTAAAATTTAAAATTATATTAGTGAATCATAAATTATAGTTCACCATTGTGCAAGACATACTCATAAAATATATTTCTAAAAATCAATACACTGCAAATTCCATGAAAGTGTTAAATATACTATAACATTGATGTATGGTTTGTGTACCACATACCTGTGAACTAATTGGAGCATTTTCTTCCTTATTTAATGCGGTGGATAAGTAATATATCATAATTTAATTCAGTACATCATATAAAAAATTACTATAATACTTAGATATATCATACACAAAGATGAATACCTTTTCTTCTTCTTCATCTACGTCTCAGCAAATTATTTCTCTTCATCTTTCTCATCTAAGCTTCCATTTAGGAGAAATGATTTGTATTCATATACTAGTATTATTGGAGGCTAGTATATATAACCATGACATGAGATTATATCTTGATAAGTTAAATCGGGGGTTAAGGTGTATTCAATCTAGATTAAGGATTTTTTTGGATTTTTTAAAATCTAAACTATTTAATTTAGATTCTGAAAATTCTTTTAAAATTTACTCGTATTCAATGAGGATTGTAAAAAGGTTTTCAAAATAGGAGGTATTTAATTTTGATTTGAAATATTTTATTCAATTTGTATTTTTAAGAATATATTAAAATATGATGGTTTTGTATTTTATTAAATTGTAGATTTTGATAGATTTTCTTTGTAAATTTGTGTGTTTTGAAATGTTAGCAAAATACTATATATCAACAACTCTACTAGTAGGATTAAAATCAACCAGTAAAATCATATAAAATAATGGAGCATTGTAAATCATACTAAGCCCTACCTTTTACTATGTTAAGTAAATTAAATTTGGTTTACCACTACAATTTGACTTTATATTATTATAATGTATAACATCTTTTAAAGTCACATTTCTTTGGTAACGTATAATGTCTAGCACAAAATTACATTTTCCTATAATCAAATAATCCAATCTCCCATCTAATTTACTTCTAATATTAAAGATAACTTCCATAAACTATTTTGTATGTAGTAAGTAACATTTAAACATTATACTTAAAAAAGAAGTCTAATAATTCTAATAATAATAATAATAACAATAATAATAACAATAATAACAATAGTAATAATTTATTTTAATAAAATAATAAAATGGATGATAGAAATTCCAAAAATTATCTATCAACGTATACATAAGTATTATTGGACCGATAAAGATTAGATTTAACGGTTATGATTGTTCAACGGATATTCAATAAAATACATCATCATTGGTTGAAGGATAAAGTGTGGAGAAATATTTTTGGCTTTCAACAAATAATCCTTATCAGTTGAATTCTATCATTATTTACCGTTAGCAAATCCTAATTTGTAACTTTAATAAATTCAAACTAATTTACAAATTGCAAAGACATCAACACTATTGAATGAAGAGTAATTAGGCATACCTAACTCAATTACCAACCTTGTAAAAGTTGATTCATCAAGTGGGCTTGATAAAGATGTCTGCAAATTGTTGCTCACTTGGAACAAGATAAAGTTTCAAAGTACCATTCATAACATGCTCTCTTATAAGAGTGGTATTTCATGTCAATGTGTTTTGTACTTGAATGTTGAACAAGATTTTTAGTAATGACAATGGCATTTGTGTTGTCACATAAAATTTAAATCTTGTCCACATGTAGACCAAAATCCAATAGTTGATTTTTCATCCATAAAATATGTGCACAGCAGCTATCGGCAACAATATATTCAGCCTCAGTTGTGGAAGTGGACACTAAATTTTGTTTGCTCCTAAACCAGGACAAAAACTTGTTTTCAATAAATTGACATGTGCTAGTTGTGCATTTTCGTGTCTATTTTGCACCCTACACAATCTTCATCTGAATAACCATGTAGATTAGACACGATCTCTAGGGTACCAAATGCCAAGTTTTGGTGTACTCTTGAGATATCTGAAAAAACATTTGATAGCTAGTAAATGAGATTCTCTAGGATTAACTTGAAATCTAGCACAAAAATAAGTAGCAAACATTATATATGGCCTACTAGCTGTCAAATATAAAAGTTAACCAACCATGCCTCTATATTTTAAAATGTCCACAGACTTTTCAGTAATCTTCAATTCAAGTTTAGTGGCAGTGACCATTAGAGTTTTTGCAGATGTGCAATTTATTAAGTCAAACTTCATTAAAAGATCATGAATATACTTAGTTTGATTAATGAATATTCCTTCACTAACTTGCTTGACTTGTAAACCAAGAAAGTAAGTTACTTCTCTAATCATGCTCATTTCATATTTACTTTGCATCAATTTGGCAAACTTTTTGCAAAGTTTCTCATTTGTAGATGAAGATATAATATCATACACATAAATCTGAACACGTATACTAGAACCATTAAAATTTCTAAAGAAATAAATTTGTCAGCAATACCTCTTGTGAAATGATTTTCTAAAAGAAACTTTGACAAAGTATCATACCAGGCTCTGGGTGTTTGCTTCAATCCATAAAGTTCTTTCAAAAAATAGTGAACATAATCTGGAAAGTTGGGGTCTTCAAAACCTGGAGACTGACTGACATAAACTTCCTCCTCCAAATCTCCATTAAGAAAGGCACTTTTGACATCCATTTGATAGACTTTGAAATCGGCATGGGCTGCATAGGCTAGAAATATTTTGATTGCTTCAAGTCTTGCAACTGGAGCAAATGTTTCATCAAAATCTATTCATTTTTGTTGACAATAGCCCTTAGCAACCAATCTAACTTTTTTTCTTATGACTATGTTTTCTCATCCATATTTTTTCTAAATACCCATTTGGTGTCAATAGAATTCTATCCTTTAGGTTTCGGTACGAGGTTCTATACTTTATTCTTTTCAAATTGGTTTAGCTCTTCTTGCATAGTTAAAACCCAATCAGGATCCATTAAAGCTTTTTTTAGCTTCTTTGGTTCATCCTGTGACAGAAAGCTTCTATATAGACATTGATCTTGAGTTAATTTCCTTGTTTGCACTCTAGATATTGCATCATCAATGATCAATTCAAAAGGGTGATCTCTTGTCCATTTCCTTTGAGGTGGTAGATTATCACTTGATGAGGTGACCTCATTAGTGTCTATTTCCAGAGTTTGTGGATCTGTGATTTGAAGATGGGGTTCTGTTAAACAATGATCTAGAGTTATTTTCAACTGATGTTGAATTCTACCTTTCAATGGATGATGCACTGTGCCTCTCAACGGATGTTGCACTTTATCATACAACGGATGCAGTATCTTTTATTTCAACGGATGCTGCGTTTTTTCTTTCAACGGATACAGCACTCTATGCATCAACTGCTGTTCCTTCATTTGAAGATAACTTTGAATATTCTTTTGTCATTATATATAAATCACTTTTATCATCACTATCATCATAATATATCTCAATATTATTAAATTTGAGACTTTCATGGAGACCTTCATATGACAGTCCTTCAATCTTTTTATCATTAAATACAATATGTACATATTCAATTACAATATTGGTTCTCATATTGTAGACCCTATATGCTTTTCCAATAGCATATCCAACAAAGATACCTTCATCAGGTTTGACATCAAACTTTCCATGGTGATCAGTTTAATTCCTTAGAATATAACACTTACATCCAAAGATATGAAGAAAGTTCAGTGTTGGCTTCCTATTCTTGAATAGTTGATCAGGAGTCATGCATTTGGCTTGATTAATCAAAGAAAGATTCTGAGTGTAGCATGCACTGTTTACAGCCTTATTCTAAAAATAAGTTAATAACTTTTATTCTTCTAGCCTTGTTCTAGTTGCTTCAATCAATAATCTATTCTTTCTCTCAACCAACCACTCCATTTTGTTGTGGTGTCCTTGCAGCTGAGAACTCATGCATGATTCCATTTTCTTCACAGAATAACCTGGTGGTTGAATTTTTTGAATTTAGGATCTTGAGAAAGTCTTAACTTTTCCGGTCATTCAGGTTCACCTACAACCTGCCCACTCTCGTTGACCAACATGACATGAAGTTTTATGAAAAGTTTATTTTACTAAAATACAAATATATTACAAAGAAAAAACTTCTTAAAAGTCAAGAAGAAATTATATTATACAAATGCTTACCAAATGCAAGAGGAAAACTAAAAAACCAGGGTCAGCTTCATCCCTATCATATTGTATTTCATGGAAATCATCATTCAGCCTGTTACCATGATTGTACTTCAGTGCACATTGTACCTTATACTATTATGAATGTCAAATTTACTCATAGACTTTATGACATGAAACTCAGCATTATCTAAGTTTGTCAGGAAGTCTTCTTCTGGCTGACCTATAAGGTGAGGTTAACTGCAACACATCATAAACCATTCATCCTAGTCCGCTCAATTAGGTCTAGAAAATAAACTTTAAAACCCACACAAAAAATAAAACTATCTTGAACAAACAACATAATTTATAATAAAATACTCAATGATTATTTCAATGTATCTATATAAAATTAAATTAAAATAAAGTGAGTTCAAGATTTCTTATAATCTAGTTACTCTAAAGATCCTAAAATATTAGTTCAAGATAAAATATTTGATGTACTTTGTGATGTCCGCGAAAATTATGTGAATATTTTATGTTAAATAAATAAATATTGTGTGTTTTAAAAATTTAAAGTGATTATTGCCTTGATATTAGATGTTATAGTTGTTATATGTGTTTTCGTGCGGGCCGGAGAATTTTTCGATGGATTAATATATGTTTAAACTGCAATTATAGGAATCGATCTGGTAATTTAGACTTGTATTTAATTATTACTTTATCAAGGTACCTGTTTTATCTCGTTTATGTGCATTTGAATATATTTTGTGCGTATTCGAATTTTTCTTTTAATTTCAGTATCGTTGTGTTTTCAAAAACGAACAGACCGGGACCCCACCGGGGCGTCAAACCCCACAAAATATGTGTTTTTATTTTTATAAAATTATTCATATTTCAGATACCCAGTATTTCTGCATTTTCGAATTATTCACAATTTTTGGGCAATTTTGACATCAATTTTGTATTTTATCATTTTTTTAAAATTATTCCCCGTAATTATTAATTTTGGACCTAATTATTTTAATTAGTGGATAGAAACACCCTTAATTTATTTTGGGGTATTTATTTTTCAAAAAGTATAAATAGCCTCATTAATTGTTTTATTTCATTTTATTTTTATTAAAAACAAAAATCAAGAACATTTTTGGGGGTAAAATTTCTTCAAGAACAAAGAATCAATGATTTTCGGAGTTCTACGAATCGGTTGTTGATGTTCTACATTCCAAATTGATCCTTGTTTCAAGCCCGTTCTATTGATACCAATTTCAGAATTTGAGATGAAGTATTGTGTAAAATCGATTTTTAGTGTTTTTAAACTTGAAATTCGATTTTGATTTGTAAGGCTTTTTAATTGATTCTGATGTTATAGATAGTTTTAACGTGATTCAAGGAGTCGATTAATGTATAAATTTGCATCATTTTATTGTGAAATCATGTTAGCCGAGTTCATGGTTATTCATTTTTTTGTTCTTCGATTTAATGGATAATTGATGATATGTTGGTTGATTGTGATTACATAGGATGATTATAGACGTCCAGAGCTTTAAATTCGTATATAATTTGTCAAATTTTGTTTAGGAATCGGGGAATTGCGTTTTAGCCGGATGTTTCTCCGAGCTCGCCGGCGGTTGCTTTGATTGTGATCGGCACTGATGATTCCGAGTTGTTGTAGTTATCATGAAGTTATTGGTAGATTTTGGTAAGGTTTTGAGACCACCGGAAACCGGCGATACGTCGGCCGGATTTCTGGGTTTTCCAGAAACCGGCGACGAGTTCGTCATTCAGGTCATCTTCCTCATGGCTCCGGCCGTTTTCCCCTCCCCTGTGCCGCCGTTCAATCCCCTTACCCCCACTTCTGTTTCCAAAATCAATATTTACATTTTCTGTTTTAAAAATTTAATTCAAAATTAGTTTCTTATTTCCAAAAATCATTTGTTTATTTTCAAAAATCATTTACTTACCATTTATAATTCTAAAAATTATTTACTTAATTATTTTAAATTCATAAAATAATTTTCTTTTATTATTTTAAAAAATCCAATTTGATTTGATTATTTATAATTTATTTTAGTTAATTATTTATGAATTTAATTAATTGATTAATTCATTTAATCAATTATTTTTATTTATAAATAGTTAAATAAATGTAAATTATTTATAATTAATTCAAATAGTTCCTAAAAATTATTTTTATGCTTTTAAAAATTCCATTTTGGTATTTAAAAGTCAATTAATATTATTATTAATTGATTTAATTCTATTCATTTCTTATATTATTCGTAATAAATAAACCGTTCGTCCGTTTGATACGAAACGAACGCGTACAGACTCAAAAAAACATTACACTTTCAATAAAAATACTTTTAGGACCTAATTTCTTTTGTATTGTAGTGTCATTTGATTTTTTAGTCGTTTTGAGTCGGTATCCGATCGGTAAACACTATTATTGACCTGATTTCAATTCTGAACGTTCTGAAACCTATCTTTTGACGGTCTGACTTATGTGTTACATGAAATATGTGATTGGATGATATATGAATAATATGATTACGTGTTATATAAATAACATGATTACGTTCTATGTGATATGCATGCTATCTGTTTACAGTTTTAAAATGCCATGACTAGTTATAAATGATCGGGTATATTTCAAGACGTATGATTACGTCGATTGAGTTTAGTTCTGTCAATTAAGATAGTCCTTTTGTTTATAGAATCGAGTAGCAAGGAGTGCGGTCAAGTGTTAGACGGAGATAGTAGCCAGCAGCTATAAGCAGAGTTATAGTAAGAGGTTATCGGGCATACCAGGCAACTATCTTTACCTTCAATTATTGATCAAGTGATGTTTACTATGAATCATGTCATGCAAGTATTTATATCTGCACTAATCATTCAAGTGATATTGACTCTGAATGTCATCCTTTCAATTTCTATACTAATTTAAGTTTCAGAATAGTTAACCATTTTATATTTCGCTACAAATTACTCTATACAGTGGAACATTGAATTGAGATTAGAGAATAACTAATTGTTCTGGTTATTTCACCATCGGTTGTTGAGATAACTTCGGACCATGAGAAATGGGGAGTTAAATTGTTAAGGATGTCGTTTGACTCGGCTCCTTTGATCAAAATATTTTATGGATTGGATGAATGCATAAGTGACCGGGACGGACGGTCCAACGGAGGGCTATTTCTAAGTGTTATATAAAATATTATGACACCATTTGTGCCACAGGCAGATATATTGCCTTTTTATTTGAGTGCTCGTGTTGCGGAACATGTTTCTACGAACCATGATCCCGTGCTATCACACAGGATGATCAGCATCTGATAGTACGTCCGTCGGAGTTAGATTCCAATCTAAAAATTACCTTTTATTGCTGATGGCTTGGTAAGATTTTATTGATTGATCAAATATCACTGATTTTATCCTGTTGTTCAATTATTATCAAAATATGGTTTATCATTTCAAGTACACATTATACTGCTTGCTGAGCATTTCTTTCGCTCATACTTGTTTATCATTCTAATCTTTCCGCTAAGCCATAGCAGGCCTGAATTCCAGGTTTGATTAGAAGTCGAGTGCTTGTAAATAGTTTGGTGTGTTTTTCAGGTAGACAGTTTGGGACGCTTGAATAGTCTAAAGGTTTGTAATAAAATTTGAATAAGTTGTAAAACTAATTAGACTTATGGGTTGTAATAACATTTGGTTTGTATTAGTGCTTGTTCCATACTAAAACCTGTGATCGATCCAGTTGCATGCAAGGGGTCATATCTATTATATTATTCCGTTGTTCCTATTTTAGTTTTGTTTATTGGCTAGTGACCCCCAAATCTAGACCCCGGGTTTGGAGGGCGTCACATGTTGGTATCAGAGCCACAGGTTATGGTCTCTGAAACAGGCTTATGATTGTCATAGATGAGTCATAGGAGATCACATAAGATAGGCGTGTGTAGTTTAGCTCTTATAGGGTTAAATTTAGGTTATTGGGTTGGGTTAGATTTAAGTTTTTTTGGTTCCCTGTTTTGTGTTTAGCTCTTGGCTTTTATGCCATTGCTTTGCTATTTTGTTGGTTTTGAGGATGGTAAGAAGTGTTGAAAAAGAGGTTGGATGGTTGTGTTGCAACCCTATCCACTGTTTGTTGGTTTATTTGAGATTTGGAGCAAGGGTTTAAAAGGTTTGGATAATTTTTCATTAATTTTCTTAGTGTTATTATTCTCAGGAAAATAATCAGGATTATGTGATAATCATGTCGCTTGTGTTAATATGGTAGCAAGTTTATGATATTTTGAGAAGAGATAATGCTTTAGAATTTTGATATGCTAAAGGATTGCTACATATTTGGCACAATGCTTGACAGATTATTATATATGTTGCTTGTTTCTTACCAGAATAATGGTACCAAAGGGGAAGAGTAATTTAGGAGAGGATCGTACCGAGTGTCGTACAGATCCAGCAATTATCCAGATGTTGGGATTGATGCAACAACAGATGTTGCATCTTACACACCAGCAATAACAGCAGCAGCAAGCAGCAACACCACCTGCAGTGACTTTTAAGCAGTTTCAAGCTGTGAAACCACCGGAATTCAAGGGAAGTGCTGACCCAGTGGAAGCTAATGCATGGCTTAAAGAGATTTAAAATGCTTTTGACTTAGTTGTTGCAGGAGCTGAATAGAAGACCAAGTTTGCAAGCTACTTTTTGAAGGGCGAGGCGAACTATTGGTGGGAATCCACGCGAGCATTGGAAGGAGATGAGTTTGTAACTTAGGAAAGGTTTACAGACCTGTTTTTGGAGAAGTATTTTCCGAGGTATATAAAGAGTCAGATGGAGATCAAGTTCTTGAACCTGACATAGGGTGATCTTACTATCACTGAGTATGAAGCTAAGTTCACTGAGTTAGCGAGGTTCGTGCCAGATCATGTTGATACAGATGAAAAGAAAGAAAAACGATTTGAACAGGGATTAAAGTTTTGGATTCAGAATAGAGTGGCCATGTTTGAGTTGACTTCATATGTGGCAGTAGTTCAGAAATCGATGGTGATTAAAAGTAGGAGTGATATATCTCAAAAAGGAAAGGATGGGAAGAAGAGGAAAATAGAAACATCAGAACCAAGGAATGTGGGATTAAGAAGACCACAACCAAGGAATGGAGGACATGGTAACCATTTTCAGAATTTAAATCAGCAGAGGCCCAATCATCCACCAGTACCAGATTTCCAGTTTTGTGGTAGAAAGCACTTTGGGAATTGTAATGCCAATGTGACATGTTTCAAATGTGGCAGGAGGAGACACTTTTCTAATATATGTCAGAATCTGACTCGAGATCCGAATTTGGGAACTGGTTATTTTAAGTGTGGAAAACCAGGGCATATCTCAAGAATTTGTCCAACACAAGGTACAACAAGTAACACACCAAGGCTTACAGGTGCTCCATCTCAGAGTGTGCCAAGGATTGAAGGACCACCAGCTCAACCCAAAGCCAGAATATTTAACATGTCTATGAAGGATGTTATTCAGAGTTTAGATGTGGTTGCAGGTACGCTTCCAGTCAACTCCGTAGATGCTAAAGTTTTAATTGATTTTGGAGCTACAAGGTCATTTATTTCCCAAGATTTTGTCAATAAACTGCATTGCAAAGTTAAGTTGTTAGGACAAGCGTTAATGATTGAACTAGCTAATAAGAACCAAGTTCTCGTTGACCGGGTGTGTTCGAGATGCGATATTGAGATAGCGAGACATCATTTCTATGCCAATTTAATACCTTTTAAGTTGGGAGAATTTGATGTTATCTTAGGAATGGATTGGTTGTCAGAGAATAACGCTAAGATTGATTGTAAGAATAGGAAAGTGAGCCTTTAGACATGAGATAGTAATAAGAAGATAATATTTCGAGGGAGTAAGCAGGAAAACAAGTTCTTAACGATAGCTCAGACAAAGAAGTTATTGCGTTAGAATTGTGAGGCGTATTTGGCTCATATGATAGACAACAACAAAGAAGTTCCAGCACCAGAAGCAATTCCAGTTGTCAATGAGTTTCCAGACGACTTTCCAGATGACTTTCCAGACGATCTTCCAGGATTACCTCCCGATAGAGAAATTGAATTTGCAATTGATCTAGCACCCGGAACAGAACCAGTTTCTAAAGCCCCGTATCGAATGGCATAAGTAGAGATGAAAGAATTGGCAATTCAGCTGCAAGATCTTTTAGAGAAGGAGTTATAAGACCCATTGTATCCCCGTCGGGCGCACCTGTGTTGTTTGTCAAGAAGAAAGACAGAAGTATGCAGATGTGTATCGACTATCGAGAATTGAATAAGCTGACCATTAAGCATAAGTATCCGTTGCCAAGGATCGATAATTTATTTGACCAACTGAAAGGCGCTGTATGGTTTTCTAAGATTGATTTAAGATCCAGATATAATCAACTGAAGATCAAGCCTGAGGACATTCCGAAGACAGCATTCAAAACCAGATATGGGCATTATGATTTTTTGGTAATGGCATTAGGATTAACCAACACACTAGCAGCTTTTATGGATCTGATGAATCGAGTATTCAAGAAGTATCTAGATAAATTTGTGATTGTGTTCATAGATGACATTCTGATCTATTCCAAGACCGAAGAAGAGCATGCAGACCATTTGAGGATAGTTATGGGGATACTGCGATAGGAGAAATTGTACGCAAAGTTTTCCAAGTGTGAATTTTGGTTAAAAGAAGTACGATTTCTTGGAAATGTGATTAGCAATAAAGGAGTGGAAGTGGATCCGTCAAAGATTGATGCCATAATCAACTGGGAAAAGCCAAAAACACCAATGAAAGTACAAAGTTTCATGGGACTAGAAGGTTACTACAGAAGATTTGTGCAGGATTTTGCGAAGATAGCTACACCGTTGACAAAGCTCACTAGAAAGAACCAGAAGTTTGAGTGGGACGAGAAGTGTGAGGAGAGTTTCCAAGAATTAAAGAATAGATTAGTATCTTCACCAGTGCTAGTCTTACTAGATGATCAAGGAAATTTTTTGATCTACAGTGACGTGTCGTACAAAGGATTGGGATGTGTTTTAATGCAACATGACAAAGTGATAGCCTACACGAAAAGATAACTGAAACCAAATGAAGAGACGTATCCAACTCATGATCTGGAATTGGCAGCTATAGTGTTTGGATTGAAGATAAGGAGGCATTATCTGTATGGAGAAAAGTGCGAGATCTACACGGACCACAAAAGTTTGAAGTATATCTTCACCCAGAAGGAATTAAACATGAGACAGAGAAGATGGCTCGAATTGATCAAGGACTACGACTGTACCATCAACTATCATCCATGAAAAGAAAATGTGGTGGCCGACACGCAGAGCAGGAAAGAAAGGTTAAATATGATCACTTCATCTGAGGAATTGATCAAGGAATTTGAGAAGCTCGAAATAGAGGTCAGTACCCCTAGTATGTCTACAGATGTGTTGTGTGCAATGTCTTTTCAACCAGAACTTACTAAGAAGATAAGAAGATGTCAGGAAAAAGTAATGAGCCATGAGCAAGAAGAGTTAACAAGAGAAGAGATAGGGAGTCGAAAGGATGATAAAGGGATATTAAGATTTTCTTCCAGAATATATATACCCAACGTAGCCGAGCTAAAAGATGAAATTCTTCGAGACGCTCACAACTCCAGATATTCAATTCAACCCGGAAGTACGAAGATGTACAAAGACTTAAGAGAAAACTTTTGGTGGCCAAGTATGAAGAAGGAAATTGCGGAATTGGTACGTAAGTGTTACACTTGCCAGCGAGTCAAAGCAGAACATCAAAGGCCCAGTGGACTGTTACAGCCATTAGACATTTCAGAATGGAAGTAGGAACATATTGCGATGGATTTTGTGGTAGGATTATCGAGGACCAGGGAAAATCATGAGGTTATTTGGGTTATTATTGATAGATTGGCGAAGTGAGTGCATTTTCTTCCTATCAACGAAGGGTTCTCATTTGATAAATTAGTCCGGTTATATTTAAAGGAAATTGTGGTTCGACATGGAGTTCTAGTATCTATAGTTTTAGACAGAGATACTCGATTCAACTCAAGATTTTAGAGAAGTTTTCAAGATTGTCTCGGAATGAAGCTAAATATTTGCACCTCGTATCATCCGCAGAAAGACGGTCAAAGTGAGAGGACAATTCACACTATAGAAGATATGCTAAGGGTATGTGCGCTAGAATTTGAAGGAAGTTGGGGCGAACATTTGCCATTAGTTGAATTTTTCTACAACAACATTTATCATGCCAGTATTGGAATGCCGCCTTACAAAGCTTTGTATGGGAGAAGATGGAGATCTCCAATATGTTGGGTCCAGAATTGATCCAGCAGACAAAAGAGAAACTAGAACTCATTCAGAAATGATTAGTGGCGACTCAAGATCGTCAACGCAAATATGCTGATCCTGCCAGAAAAGATATGGAATTTGACGTTGGTGAAGCAGTGCTATTGAAGGTTTCACCTTGGAAAGGTTTATTAAGATTTGTGAAGAAAGGGAAAGTTGAGTCCGTGTTATGTTGGCCCTTTTGAGATTTTGAGGAATTTAGGAAAGGTTGCTTATGAGTTAGCGTTATCACCTCACTTGCAGCATATTCACAATGTGTTCCATGTGTCGATGTTGAAGCATTATTTGCCTGATTCGAATCATATGATAGAATATGAGCCAATCGAGATTCAGCCATATTTGTCTTTTGTAGAGCAACTGGTGCAGATTTTAGATAAGAAACAAAGAGTGCTGATGAATAAGTCTGTGTCTTTAGTGCGAGTTTTGTGGAGGAATCCCAGGTTGAAGAGTCGTTGGGAGTTCGAAAGCGAAATGCGATCCAAGTATCCTCACTTGTTTTCCTAGGCTGATTCTGAGGACAGAATCCTGTTAAGGGGGGAAGGTTGTGATATCCGGGAAAATTATTTGAATATTTTATGTTGAATAAATAAATATTATGTGGTATAAAAATTTAAAGTGATTATTGCCTTGATATTAGATGTTATAGCTGTTATATGTGTTTTCGTGCGGGCCAGAAAATTTTTCGATGGATTAATATGTGTTTAAACTGTAATTATATGAATCGATCTGTAATTTGGACTTGTATTTAATTATGTCTTTATCAAGGTACCTGTTTTATCTCGTTTATGTGCATTTGAATATATTTTATGTGTATTCGGGTTTTTCTGTTAATTTCAGTATCATTTTGTTTTAAAAAACGAATAGACCGGGACCCCACTGGGGCGTCAAACCCCACAAAATATGTGTTTTTATTTTTATAAAATTATTCATATTTCAAATACCAAGTATTTCTGTATTTTTGAATTATTCGTAATTTTTGGGGAATTTTGATATCAATTTTGTATTTATCATATTTTTTAAAATTATTCCCCGTAATTATTAGTTTTGGACCTAATTATTAAATGGCATTTGGGTCACTCAACTGACTAGAAACTTGCAGTTGGGTCATCCAACTCAAAAAGCTTTCAATCACATCATTTTACTCTTAAAACTTTTCATCCAGGTCACTCGCCATTACATTCCGTTAAAAACTTAACGGAATGCTGACTAAGCTTGGTGACTTGGCTTAACTAAATCTGATGTGGGATGTACAGTCAGCTGATGCGGCATTTGGGTCACTCAACTGGCTTGAAACTTCCAATTTGGTCATCCTTAATTTATTTTGAGGTATTTATTTTTCAAAAAGTATAAATAGCCTCATTAATAGTTTTATTTCATTTTATTTTTATTAAAAACAAAAATCAAGAACATTTTTTGGGGTAAAATTTCTTCAAGAACAAAGAATCAATGATTTTCGGAGTTCTACCAATCGGTTGTTGATGTTCTACATACCAAATTGATCCTTGTTTCAAGCCCGTTCTATTGATACTAATTTCAGAATCTGAGGTGAAGTATTTTGTAAAATCGATTTTTAGTGTTTTTAATCTTGAAATTCGATTTTGATTTGTAAGGGTTTTTAATTGATTCTGATGTTATAGATAGTTTTAACGTGATTCAAGGAGTCGATTAATGTATAAATTTGCATCATTTTATTGCGAAATCATGTTAGCCGAGTTCTTGGTTATTCATTTTTTTGTTCTACGATTTTATGGATAATTGATGATCTGTTGGTTGATTGTGATTACATAGCCTAATTATAGACGTCCAGAGCTTTAAATTCATATATTATTTGTCGAATTTGGTTTAGAAATCGGGGAATTACGTTTTAGCCGGATATATTGCCTTTTTATGGATTGGATGAATGCGTAAGTGATCGGGACGGACGGTCCAGTGGTGGGCTATTTCTATGTGTTATATGAAATATTATGACACCATTTGTGCCACAGGCAGATATATTGCCTTTTTATTTGAGTACTCGTATTTCGGAGTTAGATTCCAATCTAAAAATTACCTTTTATTGCTGATAGCTTGTTAAGCTTTTATTTATTGATCAAATATCACTAATTTTATCCTGTTATTCAATTATTATCAAAATATGGTTTATCATTTTAATTACACATTATACTGCTTGCTGAGCATTTCTTTCGCTCATACTTGTTTATCATTCTAATCTTTGAGCTAAGCCAGAGCAGGCCTGAATTCCAAGTTTGATCAGAAGTCGAGTGCTTGTAAATAGTTTGGTGTGTTTTCCAGGTAGACAGTAATAGTCTCAAGGTTTTTATTAAAATTTGAATAAGTTGTAAAACTAATTAGACTTATTGGTTGTAATAACATTTGGTTTGTATTAGTTGCTCTTCCATACTATTAATCTTGATGGATGAAGTTGCATGCAAGGGGCTTATCTAATATATTATTCAGTTGTTCCTATTTTAATTTTGTTTATTGGCTAGTGGCCCCCAAATCTAGACCCCCGATTTGGAGAGCGTCACATACTTTGTTAAAATTCAAAATTACATTAGTTCAAGATAAAATATTTTTCACTATTTTAGAAGACATAGTCATCAAATGTATTTTATAATTTATCAAAAGTTCAATCTACCTTTAAGTTACTTTGTGATAATATTATATAGTTTAACCATTTTTGCACCAAACAACAAGTGTGCCAAAGTTTAGATATGGTATATAAAAGATTAATAAATAAAAAGGTTTCTAAACAAAAGGTAAAGTGAGAGAAATTAGTACACCACTATATTATTATTGTTTATGTGGTAACTTAATATTATTTATAACAAATAAATATTTTATATGTAGTAATTATTATATGGAAGTACATGTCAATTAATTGGAGGATTTTTTCCATTATTTACCAAATTTGTAACAAAATTTTATGGGTAAAAAAATCAACTAAGATAAAAATTTTATTACATCATATTAGATAGAAAAGATCATAAAAAAATTCACACAAGTATCTAGTAGAAAATCACAAAGTAGTTTAAACATACACGAAGATGAGTACCTTTTTTCCTTCCTTCTCTATCATGCTCATTAAACAAATTTATGTTCATGGTACTTATGAAGGTATAGTTTTGGGAGAAACTATTTCATAGTTTTTACTCCTATACTCATATTATTGGTGGCTAGTATATATAATCATGAAATGATATTACATTTTGGTAACTTATATTTAGGATTACATTTTAGTATTGTAGGTGGCCTTACTTCTAATATAAAATTATATAAAATTTGAATTTATTACTTTTATTTGGCTTTATATTTTGGTAACATAAAATATCTTCTTCAAAATTTTATAACTATAATTTGGAGTTATATTTTGGTAACTTACAATATCTTACATAATGATAATATATAATATTTTAAATAATTATAACATATGTGACGGTTACTTTTTATGTAACATAAAAAATTTACTAATGATCATGATATTATTTTCCATCTAGCTTTACTTATCGTAGTAAACATAGCTTTGAGTATTTGAAGTAAGGTTTTAACAAATTTAACTAATGAAAAATTTGTGATTTAAGGTCAGAGTAATATGAAGTCGGGCTGAAGTAGTACTACATCTTTCACAAATGATAAAAATAATAGTAGTAATAATAAAAGAATGAAAAATAGTAATATTAATAATATTATCTTTCAAACAAATTTTTTAGAGTCGTTAGATTAGTGAAAAACTTGAATTTTCTTTTCAACTAATATAATACCAATAATATATCTCAAATTAGGTTGGAGCCTCCAATTTGAATTTGTAAATATTAGTATTTATGTTTTCATTGATAAATGTGCTTATTCAATATTTTGACACAAGAGAAAATACTTAGAACCATTTTAAAAAATGAGGGAAATCAATCCACATTTTTGATACTCTAGTTTCCCATTTCAAATGGTCAAGAATAATCTCAAGACATATAATATTTGTTTATTCTAATTTTAGAATAGTGAAACTATTTGCATAACATGATGCATAACTTAAAATCTATCATTTAGATATGTAAAAATATTTAACTATTCTTAAATTAGAATAGGTAAAGGATACTTGCAGAATGATAAGGTTAATGATATTTTCATTGTTAGCATTTAGGCACACTCATGATAACATGACTATTCTATGTCTAATTTTATTCCACTAATCCTTTAATGGTTGCTTCTGCTATTCCTACAAGACTGATATTTTGTACCATTTCATTTCACTCTTATCCAATGGACTCTATTTTTAAAATTCTATGTCTACCCATAAATATCCTACACACAAATGAGAAATTTAAATACAAGAATTTCAAATCACGTTAGCACATAACTCACTTTGCACCTAAACATAAATTCGGTTCTTTAAATGATGGTTCTCTTATGTGTGTCTAAATTTGAAAATTGTTTCAAAATAGGACTTTCATTGACATATATATATTTGTAAAATAAACAATCTTTCAATATAAAGAAATTCAGGTTTTAAAAGTATATTTAATGAAAGTGGAATAATTTTTCTAGTCTAGACAAGTTCATGTGAACAAACCATGGACTTATTGTTAATAAAATATAAATATTTCAATTAATAACAATGTTAATTAATTATTCCATATAATGATACACTTTTAAAATCTAATTTTTTTAGTACTTTAGTTGGCTTCATTATAAATAATCACATTTTGCTTAACTAGTTCTAAATAAAATTAAATGATTAAATGAATGTACTAACTAATTAAACAATTAATTAATTACCTAAAACAGTTATAAATAATTAAATCAAATTTGGATTAACGAAAATCATTTTTTAGAATTAAATTATTTATGTTAATTATTTAAAATAATTAATTGAATAAATTTTTAATTAAAAAATATTTTTGGAATAAAATGATAAAACTTTGATTTATTTTAAAATTAAATCATAGAAACAATTTTTGGATTTAGTGTTATCTTCAACCTTGGATTAAAACCAAGGGTTTGGGGATAAACTTGGCCTAGCTGCCAAGAACATTGCCCTAAATCTCCATAATCCAAAAAATATTATAGAATGTGACCTAGAGGGTTTATATCGCTTCTTCAGCTAAAACCATTTACAACAACCCTCAAACTCCACTACATCAACAGCCCTGGCATAAAATCATCACCACTCGATTTACATTAAACAATCGAGCCTAACTACGATTTTCCGACCAAAATATGATTTCACTAGATTTTAAACAAAAAATAATGATATACATATCAAATATAACCTAAGGATGCACACAATCTATTACTCTAATCAAAACTAACAACTAATACATTGATAATCGAGAAAAAATAAAAATCAAAATCAAAAACTCAATTATAACAATTTTCGCATTCAAACAATTACTAAATATATATGAATAGAATTTAATCAAACGTTGTATCATTTAAAAAAACAAGGTGAATCTATTAATAACATAAAAAACGTCAACAAATAATCATGAAAGATTAACCCAAGTTGACCCAAAATGAAAAACATCAATTTTGAGAATTACTCGACCCTATGCAATAATTCTCGGGGTACTCCAATACTCAGGTGAACGGGATGGACGTGGATAACGCTTTCATTCATGGTGATGGTTGAGCTAAAACTGTTGGGGTCTCAACTTTCATAGTAGTGAAGGGGAAGATGAGGGCTGTGGTCATAGCCATTTGAACCATTGTTAAATTTATTAAAAGTTTGATTTTAATTTCAATTTTATACCCTTTCCACACACATTGCGAGATGTTAAATATAATTTATGTTAGTGTTTGATGATTAAAATGAAATTTTTAGATCTGGTTAATCATATTGATCTCTAATTAAGGGCTCATGACTTTATATATAATTAGGGTTGAGTTTGGGAGATTTTGTTGAGTATTAAATTCTTCTATCTTCCTGACGATGCCTACATACCTATATATAAAACCTCAATCCCACATAGTTATATTTTAAGATTTCCATCGCCTCGTCCAATACTTAAAGACAATGCACAATTTTTAGATAATAACTCTTGATGACATAATATACTAATTCGATTATGACATCTAGTTGGGGTGGTAGAATAAGATGGAATTCATTGGATATTGGTTTGAGATCCCGTGAGTCGAGCCTCTTAAGCTAATACTCATTGGGATGAGCGTTCTGGGCCTGAGCTTTCATACTTAAGGCTCATTGAGCCAAACTTTATATATTGACACCTATTGGGTTGAGTCTGCATGCTCAACATCTAAACAAGCTATGAATATGTGTCCATATCTTCATTGCACCCATGTTCATTTCATTGATAATATCCGACCATGGACTTTCTAGAAGTACATGAGCCTCTACCTGCAACAAAAACTAAATCTGACCAAGATTCTTTAAGCCTAGAGAGTACGGGTAGTTACTTGGACGCACACATTGCGTCTACAACAGTGTGGAAACCAAATGGTACTACTACATCCTTCTCATACCAGAGTTCAAGTAAGGTACCTAGAGAATATATGTATATACAACAAAAATATAAAACACATGGGTTTATTACACATTCATGAAAAACCCACCAAATGCAACACAACTAATATGGTAGAAAGCTTGTAAAAAATGTTAGTCTCTATAACAAGGTTTAAATTCGCCATAATAAAATTAGTGGATAAGCTTTTAAATCAGCTGAAAATAAGAGAAATATTTACAGGGTCGGAATTGAATAAAAGATAAACGTCCAATGCATGTGAAAGTTGATTACACATACATCCAAAATCTATGAAGAAAATAAACTAAATTCAAAACTAGAGCTATGTTATATTAAATATTTTATTCAATATTAATTAATAACTAATACTCGCCATTAAGCGCAATGAGATAATTCAATTCGTAATAGTTTATCATTTGCCATTCTCTTTGAATCTTACTCACCCCGAGATTTGTCATAACATATACCGGCTTGTAACATAGGGAACCTAATTATTAGTAAAAAAGATAAAACTCTCTTGGTTCCCAAAAGAATATAATACTTTCCATTTTTGAATATTTCATAAAAAATACATTGATCGTCTATTTTTAAAAAAGTAATAATTTTTAATATTATAAAAGGCACATTCACCAAATACTTACGATGTCATATATTAGTGGCACATGTCAAGCTAATTAAACTAAATTGATGTACAAAAATGAATAAATGGACATCGTTGCATCTCAATTAAAAAAATAGTGATCATGCAAATTTAAACTTAATATGAAAATATGGCACATTTCCCTCACATGCATAATATTTCTATAATTTCTAGATTACAAAAGTGATATGGCGATTGAAAAACTAATATTAAATTATTAGATTATAAATTCCCCATCATCTTACTTTTATGTACAACCCAACATTGTTTACATTTGCAGAATTATTTTATACAACTTTTTCAACATATGTATACACTTTATACAAGGAGCTTGTTACTCAGTACCTAAACTCATTGTTATGTAAGCTACAAAACCTCAAATTTAGATATTTATTTACGGGACATGGGTGCTCCGCCATTAGCACCAATCTTCTTCCTTTTATTTATCTACAGCAACAAGCATTTACTAGTTTTATGCATTAAATTCTTTAGGCAGATTTTTGTTGGTATCAGTTTATATTGTTTCTTGTTTCAAATGCGTTATGATGATAAAATGTTTGCTTTTGATATTTTCGTGTTCATCTTATCACATTTAAGATTTCCAAGAACATTTTTTATCTCGTATAGGTAAAACTTGATATATTCATGTAAATTTTCTACCAGGCTTCAACAAGAAAGAATTCAAGAAGATATAAATTCATCCCAATATTATTCTGGATATGTTATACGTGCTGGTAATGGTAATACTAATCACTAATCAATAAAAGTAACGGTTAGTAAGATTGCACGTTTTTTTCAATCTTAGTGTCTTTTCCTTTTTTATCTTTTAATAGATTTATAGATAAGTACTCGTAGCAATAAGTGATCACGGAACACGATGCCTAGTATTCATTTGTGTTGTCAAAGTTGGGAATATATGAAAGTGGCTGAGCTAGGGTCGAAACGTGGAGGGGTTTAACACTAACAAGAATTCACAATACAACTAAACAACACAACAAGCCAAACTATACTACCCAACTCTTGGATTAAACGATTAGCTACTAATGATAAGATAAAGAAGATATAAATTTAAATTGCAAACCATTAGTGTACGAATTTAAGAATAAAATACAACTCAAAAAATTCTTTTGGAATCTGGATGAATTCCTCCACTCCTTGTTCCAATCTCCCTTTCAAGTTGCTTCTATCCGTTCTACGAAGAATACAGCTAACTTTTTTCCATACTCTATTATGTTCAAATATTCTATATACAATATGTAAGATCTAATTTATAATAAAGGTTTTTAATGTCTTTCCCAAATTAAATTGTACTTTAATGTAAAATTCATAAGTTGTCTTCCACGTCTGATTCTGGGATGCTCCAGTTGGATTTTTGATGTGCCAATTTGTTAATTTGTATTTTTAGAAGTTCTTTTCGTTCTCAGGGAAAAACTGATATTGACACCAATTTGAAGTATTTTATCTCTTACAGTTTAGAAGTGTGGAGAATAATTTTGTGTGTGTTTTAACTATCCACTAATTTAATCTAATAAATAAATAAAAAATATATAATATATATATGTGAAATAATCCAAGAATGAGGGTTCCTTAATGGTTATCCTCAATGTATAATTTGTTTCTCTAATTTTATTAAAATAATCCTTTTAATGTTTATAAAATCATTTCCTAAGGTAGATTATTGTGCATGCAATTATCCTTTTAATGTTTATAGTCATAGGCTTCCAATCTTTTGGTAGAGACCTAAGGAATTTTAGGTTTGAATCTTTTATCTGATAGACTCTTCCATGCAATTTTAGTGTATTTAGTAGCTTTTGAAATCTACTAAAGATGTCACTTAAAGAGTCACTTTCTTCACAATGAAAGTGCTCATACTGCTGGATTAGAAGTTGTATCTTGTTTTCCCTCACTTGTTCAGTTCCATCACAAATGATTTGTATTGTATTCCAAATATCCTTGGCAGTTTTCCAATTGATGACATTATCAAACATGTCACTGTCAAGGCCATTAAACAGAATGTTCCTAGCGTTTTTGTATTTGTGCACTTGTTCTATATCTTCATTTGTCCACTCAGATTGTGCATTTAGGACACTTTGCTCATTGCCTAGAGCACCTTCAATATATGTAGCAGCTCTTCGTGGAACGGGAGGACCCTTCTCAATACAATCGACATACCTTTCGTCTTGTAAAAAAAGATGCATATGCATTTTCACCTTCCAATGGTGATAATTGTCTTTGTCCAAAAAAAGGATCTTCACACCAACGTCCTTCCTGCTCATGTTGTTAGTTGTTGTGATCTTTAAACTCTTAGTATGTTAAGAGTTTGCTCTGATACCAATTGTTAATCCCAAACAATCTAACAGTTGAATTACAGAAGGGGGATTGAATGTAATTCTTGGTATCTTCTCGATTTTAAGAACTTTTCAAAAATATAAATATATCAGTGTTGAATATGCAAAAGTGCGGAATGAAAAATAACAAAGTATTCAAACATAAAGTAATTAAACATAAGAATTAAAAACTTTCTGGTGGATTGAACTTATTCATCAGAGATATATATATTTCTAAAACTCTGGGATACAAAGATTGTACATATTTGCTTACAAGTAGAATCACAAGGAACAGAGAAATTATTCACGGATATAATCTTTTCTATGTCTCTAGTTTATTGCTGAATTTACTACTAGCTACTCTTGGTTTATATATTACCAAGTTACAAGTGAATAAGACAAACTAATAAAATAAAATATATCTTTGTCTAATCACATGCTTCTTCATTTCTCCATCCAATATATTTGATTTTCTTCATGTAAGCATTGAAATGGAAATGCTTCTTTATTCTCTAAAACCTGTAAATAGGCTGCCACATTCCATTTGCATACAATCAACTCATGTGACTGTCAAGTCACTCCATCTGCTTTTTGAATCTGATGATCCATTAGAACTCTGTTGGAACATCCGTTAAGACTTTGTTGAATCATCCATTGAGAGTCTGGTTGATCATCCATTGTCTAGTTGATCATCCGTTGAAACCTTGTGGAAAATCCGTTGAGAGTATCTTTATGGCAATTAACTCTACTTCACTTATACAAGATTACAAGGCATCCAATATTTACAATTAGCCAACCTAACTTACATATCAATCTAGTAGACAACATGACTGGGAATATCCCACAACTTCTAGTTCTCTAAGGCATTACAGTATGCATGAATGTGTTACAAAACTTATTAAAAATATAAGCTACTCTCTCAACGGATGACAGAGTAGATTATCCGTTGAGAGCTATAAAATATACTTAATTAAATCTACTAAGGTGTTTTGGTTAGCTTATTATCAAGCCTACAATATATTCCTAACAAGAATTATTTGAAGTTTCATTTGGACATCAAATAATATATAGGATTTATAACAAGAACTTTAAATCTGGAAGTCCGAGTCTACTTTCTATCCAAAAATTAAAATTGATATTCAGTCTCATTTAAATCCTATTAAACCTCAATTAAATCATGCAAAATAAATTAGCTAGATTAGCTTTTTGCTTAAAAAAATTAAACATGACAAAATTGATAATATCGTGAGTTTGAAGAAATATTTGATGTAGTGCATATCACTAGAGAAAATTCATCCTATAAAGTGTATACATATGTTACAAAAGATGTTACTGATCTTACATAAATTACAGAGACTATAAAATAATACTGCAAATGAAAAAAATGTTGGGTTGCATATTAAAATAAGATGATGGGGAATTTATAATATAAAATAATAAGTTGAATTTAATATTATTTTTTCAATTTCCAAATGACTTTTGTATTCCAGAAAATATAGAAATATTATGCATGTCATGGAAGAGTACCATATTTTTATATTAAGTGTAAATTTACATGATGGCTATTTCTTCAAATATGATGTAGCAATGTCCATATATTCAATACTTCTATTTAGTTTAATTAGCTTGACATGTGCCGCTATAACATGCCATTATGAGTATTTGGTGAATGTGCCTTTTATGATATTAATAATTATTACTTTTTAGAAATAGAAAATCAATTATTTTTTTTTGTAATATCAAAAAATGGAAAGTATTATAATCTTTTGGGAACTAGGGGAGTTTTAGTTTTTACCAAATATTTAAGTTATGTGTGTTACAAGTCAACATAAGTTCAGACAAATCTCGCGGTGAACAAAATTCGAAGAGGACGATATAAACGATAAACTTAATATGAAAATATGGCACTTTTCCCTCATATGCATAACATATAATTTTTTGAATACAAAAGTAATTTGGTGATTGAGAAACTGATATTAAATTATTAGATTATAAATTCCCCATCATCTTACTTTTATGTACAACCCAACATTGTTTACATTTATAAAATTATTTAATAATATCATTAATTTATGTAAAATCAATATACATCTTTTTCAACATATGTATACAGTTTTTACGAGGAGCTTGTTAGTCAGTACCTAAACTCATTGTTATGTAACCTACAAAACCTCAAATTTAGATATTTATTTACTGGACATGGGTTTTCCGCCAATCTTCTTCCTTGTGTTTATCTACAGGAATAAGCATTAACTAGTTTTATGTATTAAATTCTTTAGGCAGATTTTTGTTGGTATCAGTTTATATTATTTCTTATTTCAAATGTGTTATGATGATAAAATGTTTGCTTTTGATATTTATCGTGTTCATCTTATCATATTTAAGAGTTCCAAGAACATTTTATATCTCGTATAGGTAAAATTTGATACATTCATGTAAATTTTCTACCAGGCTTCAAGGAGAAAGAATTCAAGCAAATATAAATTCATCACAATATTATTCTAGATATGTTATACGTGCTCGTAATGGTAATACTAATCAATAATCCATAAAAGTAACGGTTAGTAAGATTGCACATTTTTTTCAATCCTAGTGTGTTTTCCTTTTTTATCTTTTAATAGATTTGTAGCTAAGTACTCATAGCAATATGTGATCCCAGAACACGATGCCTAGTATTCGTTTTTGTTGTCAAAGTTGGGAATATATGAAAAAGGCTGAGCTAGGGTCGAAACGTGGAGGGGTTTAACACTAACAAGAATTCACAATACAAGTAAACAACACAACAAGCTAAACTATACTACCCAACTCTTGGATTAAAGGATTAGCTACTAATGATAAGATAAAGAAGATATAAATTTAAATTGCAAACCATGAGTGTAGGAATTTAAGAATTAAATACAACTCAAAAAATTCTTTTGGATGAATTCCTTCACTCGTTGTTCCAATCTCCCTCTCAAGTTGCTTCTATCGCTTCTCTTAAGAATACAACTAACTTTTTTCCATACTATATCATGTTCTAATATTCTGTATACAATATGTAAGATCTAATTTATAATAAAGAGTTTTTAATGTTTTTTTATCATAGGTAACCTGCAGCCGCTACCCTTCGGGTCCGTACTGTGCAAATACTAAGAGCTCACGCAATAGTCTGCAAATCACGTGAGCCAAGGTGAACCGCATTTAAGCGACAAGATCTGACTCAGGAGGTATAATTATAAATTCTCCATCCATGGGATTCGAACCTGTGACCAAATTAAATTGGACTTTGATGTAAAATTCATAAGTAGTCTTCCAGGCCTGATTCTGGGCTGCTCCAGTTGGATTTTTGATGTGCCAATTTGTTGATGTGTATTTTTAGAAGTTCATTTCATTCTCAGGAAAGGACAAATATCGACACCAATTTCAAGTATTTTATCTTTTACAGTTCAGAATGGTGGAGAATAATTTTGTGGATGTTTTAACTATCCCCTAATATAATCTAATAAATAAATAAAAAATATATAATATATATGAGTGAAATAATCCAAGAGTAAGGGTTCTTCAATGGCTATCTTGAATGTATAATTTGTGTCTTTTATTTTAATAAAAACAATCCTTTTAATGTTTATAAAATCCTCTCCTAAGGTAGATTATAGTGCATGCAATTATCCCCTAAAAGCCACTCCCATGGTCATACAAAGTACAATTATAAACTAGTATAAACCAAGGATTATATGTTTTACAATCCACATATTTATCTCCCGATCCAATACTTAAATTGTGACTATCATATCATTTACTGGAATTACAACTCCTCTCCTGATTCGTTATAATTCCTATAGATGCAATCAAAGGTTCGCGACTCCCTTAATTTTGTTGAACTCTCAATGACAAATTAAAAATCATAAGAAATCACCATATAACTAAATAACACAACAAGCCAAAAAATACTACCCAACTTTTGGATTAAAGGATTAACTACTCATGATAAGATAAACATGATAAAAATTGGAATTGTAAACCATGAGTCTAGGAATTTTAGAACAAAGAATACAACTTGAAAGTTTCTCTGGAATCTGGATGAATCCATTCATTCCTTCCAATATCCCTCTCAATCTCCTTTTATCCCTTCTCTCAAAAATATGACTAACTTTATTCTATAGTGTATTATGTTATAATTCTCTGTATACATTATGTAAAACCTAGTATGTTATAAAGAGTTTTTAATGTATTTCATAAAATAAATTGCACTTGAATGTAAAATTCGTAGGCTGTCCTCCAGGCCTGATTCTAGGATGTTCCAGTTTGATTCTTGATGTTAGATTACTTCTAAACTGTAGATAATTCTGTCAGCGTCGCATGGGCCGTAAGATCCCCTATTTTGATGTCTAAAACCAAAGTTAGGGCCCAAACTGTGTCGTGTATGCATGCTACCCACGAAATCCGAATATGCTTAAAATTCAAGTCCATATAAGCACAATTTCATCTAATGTTTGGAATTCTATATTTCTTACAATAAAACAATAAACTCTAATAAATATTATCCAACTAATTATAAAATCTTTTAAATATGAGAATAAGATCTCGTAAAATATATAAAAATATATAATCTATAAAATATCCCCACACTTAATATTTTGTATGTGCTCGTGTAAACTAATATATTTATTTTGCTGGGCCTAACTATACTGAGTTTGTAGTAAGTACTGACTACCATGATCTGTTTCTTGATGCTGCGGTTCCGTTATGGTTATAGATCAACCCCTCAGTTTCAATCACAAAGGAAATTTTCATCATGTAGTGAAATTAAAAAAGGTTGTTATAGTGGTTATTGTGCTCGTAATAGTGAATTGAATTACTGTCCAAATTCTAGAATTGGGAATGGAAGTGATCGATTAAGTTGAAATAAAGCATAACATTTATGAAGACCAATTCAACCAATGGTTGATTTGACTCGTGGTCCATGGAGACAGAGAATGAATAGTCTTCTAAATATACAAGCTGTGGATAAAAAGGCATTGCCCTCAATATGAAGAGAAGAGTACAACCTAGCAGATTTTGAGATCGAATATGATAATGCTATATTTTATGTCATAAAACCAATACGTGAAGATCACACACATAAAAGCATAAAATTTAATGTTTGGTCTAGTACCCCTTATGGAATTAAGAAATTAGATATCGTATTCGGTGATTCACAAAAAGAAGTAAGCAAGCAACGTGAATAGTGTTTATCCAATTTAATATGTGTAACTCTAATCTCATTTTACCGGGACTTTGATGGTCATTCATGATCAATGGAGTAAGTCTAATTCATGATATGTTCTTGATCCAACAGGATAACACCAGTGGTGCGTACATGAGAGATAACTCCATGAACTTTGGACATAATAAGTACTTATACCACTAAGCTACCTCGAAAAGTATAACTAGGGGTCATTTTAAAACACAGCTCATCCGTTTAATTTTGGGTTAGCTAAATCCATGTTACAAAATTACATGTGTGACTGCGTCGTCGATGGTATGAGCCTATTTCTACCCTCAATGAAATAATGAA
This sequence comes from Apium graveolens, assembly GCF_009905375.1. Classification (NCBI taxonomy): domain Eukaryota; kingdom Viridiplantae; phylum Streptophyta; class Magnoliopsida; order Apiales; family Apiaceae; genus Apium; species Apium graveolens. The sequence goes on along the minus strand of NC_133652.1, from coordinate 288,310,398 downwards.
TTATGATAATGTTTCACAATTATATAAATGGTGCTAATGTAGCATCATGATATTAAAGTAATTCACTATTACCATTTACTAAAAACTAGATAATCCATCTATATAAAATACAACTTTAAAGTAATTCAGTATCACCATTTACTAAAAAATAGATAATCCATCTACATAACATATAACTTGAAACAAATTTTATATTACATCGATGTCAAACTATATCTTCTTTGATGTCGTTACAATAAGAAGCTACATCAGATTCCTCAAATGTGGATTTTTTCTCTACTGCTATTTTCTGCAATGCTTTCAATTTTGAGTCCATATCCACTAGATAATTACGGAGTTCTAAATTTTTCTCCTTAATTGCTAGTAACTCTTGTTGATTTTCATGGATTGAGCCCAGAAGTTTCGAAATTTGACCTTGAACACAAGCACATTCTCGTTTAAGTGTTGATCCGTTCAAGATATTTGCAAATTATGAAAATATATCCAAATAATTTACTTCCATACTAAGATTATGAAAAATATCTCCAAATAATTTACTTCCATACTAAGATTATTTTGAGACTATAGAGCACATTCTGGTTAGGAAGTAAATTGTAGATTTTGATAGATTTTCTTTGTAATTTGTGTGTTTTGAAATCTTAGCAAAATACTATATATCAACAACTCTAGCAGGATTAAAATCAACCAGTAAAATCATATAAAATATGGATCATTTTAAATCATACTAAGGCATACCTTTTACTATATAAAATAAATTAAATTTGGTTTACCACTACAATTTGACTTTATATTATTGTAATGTATACTATCTTTTAAAGTCACATTTCTTTGGTAACGTATAATGTCTTGCACAAATTTACATTTTCCTATAATCAAATAATACAATCTCCCATCTAATTTAATTCTATTATTAAAGATAACTTCCATAAACTAATTTTTATGTAGTAAGTAACATTTTTACAAATTTAAAATTCAACATTATACTTAAAAAAGAAGTCTAATAATTCTAAGACTAAAAATAATAATAATAATAATAATAATAATAATAACAATAATGATAACAATAATAACAATAGTAATAATTTATTTTAATAAAATAATGAAGTTTACGGTAGAAATTCTAAAAATTATCTATCAACCTATACATAAGTAATATTGGACCGATAAAGATTAGATTCAACCGTGATGATTGTTCAACGGATATTCAATACAATACATCATCATTCATTGAAGGATAATTTGTAGAGAAATATTTTTGACTTTCAACAAATAATCCTTATCAGTTGAATTCCATCATTATTTACTGTTAGTAAATCCTGATTTGTAACTTTTATAAATTCAAACTTATTTACAAATTGCAAAGACATCAACACTATTGAATCAAGAGTAATTAGGCATACCTAACTCAATTACCAAACTAGTAAAAGTTCATTCATCAAGTGGGCTTGGTAAAGATGTCTGTAAATTGTTGCTCACTTCGAACAAGATAAAGTTTCAAACTACCATTCATAACATGCTCTTTTATGAAGTGGTATTTCATGTCAATGTATTTTGTCCCTGAATGTTGGACAAGATTTTAAGTAATGACAATGGCAATTGTGTTATCACATAAAATTTAATTCTTGTCCACATGTAGACCATAATCTAATAGTTGATTTTTCATCCATAAAATATATGCGCACAACAGCTACCAACAATAATATATTCAACCTCAGTTGTGAAAGTGGACACTAAATTTTGTTTTTAAGAAATTGACACAAGAAATTGACATGTGCTAGTTGTGTATTTTCGTGTCTATTTTGCACCGTATATAATCTTCATCTCAATAACCATTTTGATTAGAGACGATCTCTAGGGTACCAAATGCCAAGTTTTGGTGTACTTTTGAGATATCTGAAAAAACAATTTGATAGCTACTAAATGAGATTCTCTAGGATCAACTTGAAATCTAGCACAAAAACAAGTAGCAAACTTTATTTGGCCTACTAGCTGTCAAATATAAAAGTTAACCAACCATGCCTCTATAGTTTAAAATGTCCACAGACTTTTCAGTAGTGTTCAATTCAAGTTTAGTGGCAGTGACCATTAGAGTTTTTGCAGATGTGCAATTTATTAAATCAAACTTCTTTAAAAGATCATGGATATATTTAGTTTGATTAATGAATATTCCATCACTAACTTGCTCCACTTGTTAACCAAGAAAGTAAGTTACTTCTCTCATCATTCTCATTTCACATTTACTTTCCATCAATTTGGCAAACTTTTTATAAAGTTTCTCATCTGTAGATCCATATATAATATCATCTACATAAATGTGAACAAGTATATTAGAGCCATTAAAATTTCTAAAGAAAATTTTTTTGTCAGCAATACCTCTTATGAAATGATTTTCTAAAAGAAACTTTGACAAAGTATTATACCAGGTTCTAGGTGCTTGCTTCAATTCATAAAGTGCTTTCAAAAGATAGTGAACATAATCTGGAAAGTTGGTCTCTTCAAAACCTGGAGACTGACTGACATAAACTTCCTCCTCCAAATCTCAATTCAAAAAGGCACTTTTGACATCCATTTGATAGACTTTGAAATTGGCATGGGCAGCATATGCTAGAAAGATTTTGATTGCTTCAAGTCTTGCAACTGGAGAAAATGTTTCATCAAAATCTAGCCTTGTTCTAATTGCTTCAATCAATAATCTATTCTTTCTCTCAACCAACCACTTCATTTTGTTGTTCCATTTTCTTCACAGAATAACCTCATGGTTGAATTTTTGAATTCAGGATCTTGAGAAAGTCTTAAATTTTCCGGTCATTCAGGTTCACCTACAACGTGCCCACTCTCGTTGACCAACATGGCATGAAGTTTTATGAAAAGTTTATTTTACTAAAATACAAATATATTACGAAGAAAAAACTTCTTAAAAGTCCAGAAGAAATTATATTATACAAATGCTTACCTAATACAAGAGGAAAACTGAAAAACCAGGGTCAGCTTCACCCTATCATATTATATTTCATTGAAATCATCATTCAGTTTCGTGTTATCATGATTGTACTTCAGTGCACATTCTACCTTATACTATTATGAATGTCATATTCACTCATAGACTTTATGACATGAAACTCAGCATTATCTAAGTTTGTCACGAAGTCTTTTGGCTCACCTATAAGGTGAGGTTAATTGCAACACATCATAAACAATTCATCCTAGTTGGCTTACGTCTAAAAATAAACTTTAAAACCCACACAAAAAATAAAACTATCTTGAACAAACATCATAATTTATAATAAAATACTCAATGATTATTTCCATGTATCTAAATAAAAATAAATTAAAACAAAGTGATTTCAAGATTTCTTATAATTTAGTTACTCTAAAGATCTTAAAATATTAGTTCAAGATAAAATATTTGATGTACTTTGTTAAAATTCAAAATTACATTAGTTCAACATAAAATATTTTTCACTATTTTACAAGACATACTCATCAAATGTATTTTATAATTTATGAAAAGTTCAATCTATCTTTAAGTTACTTTGTGATAATATTATATAGTTTAACCATTTTTACACCACACAACAAGTGTGCCCAAGTTTAGATATGATATATAGAAGATTAATAAATAAATCGGTTTCTAAACAAAAGTTAAAGTGAGAGAAATTAGTGCATCACCTAATACTCATGAAAGTATTAATCTGGGTTAAAGTTATATTATTATTGTTTATGTGGTAACTTAATATTATTTATAACGGATAAATATTATATATATAGTAATTATTATATGGCAGTACCTGACAATTAATTGGAAGATTTTCTTCATTGTTTAACATTGTTTACCAAATTTGTAACAAAATTTTATGGGTAAAAAAATCAACTAAGATAAAAATTTTATTACATCATATTAGATAGAAAAGAATATAAAAAAATTCACACAAGTATCTAGTAGAAAATCACAAAGCAGTTTAAATATACACTAAGATGAGTACCTTTTTTTCTTCCTTCTCTGTCTTGCTCATTAAACAAATTTATGTTCATAGTACTTATGATGGTATAGTTTTAGGAGAAACTATTTCATAGTTTTTACTCCTATACTAATATTATTGGTGGCTAGTATATATAATCATGAAATAATTGTTAATCTATCACGTTTATGATGATTGTTTTACAACAGCAGAATACTAGCCGCATTATTACCCGAGATCCAAGCAATGCAGTTTATTCAGACTTTCCAGGAGACTATATAGCATGTTTAGGTTGTTAGTGTTTTATGTAAATCATGTTTTGACTGTTTTCATCTTATCTCAATAAACCCTATCTTATAAACCATGTTTGAATTATTCAAAACTTATCATTTACTTGGTTTATCTATTTCAAACAAATTAACAGATTAGCTTTCAAGTTTTATTCAAATATTTTCAAACAAACTTGTTTCAAATCTTATCTATCTTATCCTTTGTTTGAAAATAAAATCTGTTAGAACTTGTCTATAAATACAACTCACTATTTAAGATTTGGGACTAGTGCTTTCACGTTAATTTCTATTCATCTGAAACATCTTCTTGTTCTTTATAATCTAAGATATATATCCAGTCGAACAAGATATAGTTTGAGTTGTAATCGATTTGTTTATACTTGTACTCGTGTATTCATATCAACTTTATGCCGAGTTGTGGCAAGCTTGATTTCAAAGTATAGTAGTGGGCTCGGTAGCAAGGTAGCTTGGGAAAGGGTTTCTTTCAGGTGCTATTTTTGTAATCAATGAAAGACTGTAAGCTCTTTACTAAAGTTGATATAATACATTCTCTATGCTAGTTGGCATAGGGACTTGGATGTAGGCCATAGACTAAGTGTAGGGGATGAAGCAAGTGAAAACTTCTTGTGTTTTTACTTACTCAGTTTTTCAGCAATCGGCATTTCCATTACTGATATTTACATCCTGCAGTTAATTGAGACGGTCCCATTCCATGTCTCATTTATAAAGGGACTGTCACATTTGCCTAAGAGACTGTCCCATTTGCATTGACAGTTAGAATTTAATACATTCCTATCAAGCCTTTATATTTCAATTGGTATCAGAGCAGGTGTATTTAATTCTCATTTTAGTGTTTATTTTTCTAGCGATCCATGGCTCAACAAGATAGGTATTCAAATAATTATCCACCATTGCGCCAAGGTGCTGAAAACTACAATGACTGGAAATTCCGGATGAAAATCTTTCTCCAGCGTGATATATTCGAGTGGGATGCTGTAGAAAATGGCTTTTCAATTCCTATTAAAGATGGGAAGCCTAAATCCCTCAAGAATCTCTCTCCTGAAAAAGTGAATGCAATGAATTCCAATGCTAAAGCTATAAACTCACTTCTTAATGGCATGGTAGCTACCGAATTAAGAAAAGTATCAGCATGTACTACTACCAAACATATCTGGGATACGATCAAAGTCGGCCATGAAGGCACTTCTAAGATACGTGAAATAAAATTAAGTATGCTAATGAGGGACAATGAAGGTTTCAGGTTAGAAAGAGATGAAAGCGTGCGAGATGCTCAAGGGAGATTCCTGACATTGTTGAACTCTATCTCACTTATGGAAAGGATTATTCCTCAATCTGAGATCAATAGGAAAATCCTCGGAGCAATGCCAAAGAAGTTTGCTCCAAAGCTTACAATTCCGCAGGGTTCAACACTTCTTTCAACTCTGGACACTTTAACACTCTTCAGTGAATTAGAAGAGTTTGAAAATCAGCTACGAAGATATGATGATGAAGATGAAGCTCCTCGTAAAAAGACTCTAACACTCAATGCCGAAACTGATGAATCTCATGATAATTCTGACGAAAAGATTCCTATTCTGACGAAGAAGTTTCATAAATTTCATTCCAAACGGAATGCCTCCAAATGACCTATGAAGTCACAGTTTCCGAAGAAAGACTTCAAATCTAATTCGAGCAAGGAGAATAAAACAAATCAAAGCAAGGATACATGCTTTGAATGTGGAAAGAAAGGGCATTTCAAAAAGGACTACTACAAGTTGAAGAACAAAAAGAAGGCATTAATCACTTGGAGTGATGATGAGTCTGACGTTGAGATCGATTCAGACGATCAAGTTGCTCAACTCTGCTTTGCAGGACTCGAGGACAGCTCCATTGACAATGATGAGGTACAAAATATAAAATATAATTCAAATACATCTTCATCTACGTTAAAATTGTAGGTCCAAGTTAATAAGCTAAAAGAAAAGAATTCTTACTTAAAACAAGCATTAAGTGAAGTTCTTAGTGAAATGGATGACTCCATGAAGGATGAAGCCTTGGTAGCTGAAAACAAATCTTTGGTTGAAAGGATTTCAAAACTTACTAAGGAAAATTAATATCTTAAAAATGAGATTGAGATGAAAGATGTCTGTCTTGAAGCTTGGAAGGAAAAGTCAATTTTTGTTGATCGGGAAACTGTCAAAAGAGAAAGTGTTCCTCATCCCCTGGTTCCGAAATTAAAGCAGAAAGTGGCACAACTTGAAAAGGATTTAGCGAAATGTTTTTATGGAGAAGGAACTTTGAATGCTCTTCTTGGCAAACAAAAATCTTCTCTTGATAAAGGAGGGTTAAGATGTGAATCAATCAAGAAATATGCATTTCAAGGTTGTTATAAGCGAATAAGTATAAGATGCCTTATGAGAAATGTCGAGATTATGGCAAATCTGGGCACACTACATCTGAATCTAGATTATGTGGTATCAAGGGCCACTCTTCTAACTCATCTTATAAATCATCTACTAGATATAAATCTACTAATGCATCTATTAATGTTGTTCAGATATGGATTAATAAATCAAATAGACATTTATATAAGATTTATGATACTAACCAATCAGGACCAAAGGTTAAGTGGGTACTTAAGAAATAAAGCAATTTTTGCAGGTTTGCTTGAAGGTCCATGTTCCGCGAAATAAATGGATCATCAACAGTGGTTGTTCACGTCATATGACTGGTGATAAATCCAAATTTCTATCTCTAGTTGCCAATGAAGGTGGTCTAGTTACTCTTAGAGATTCTAACACAGTCAGAATTATTTGAAAAGGCACCATTGGTAATGACAGGTTTGCTATTTCTAATGTTCGTTTAGTATATGGTTTAAAATACAATCTTATTAGTGTAAGTCAACTTACTGATACTGGTCATAAAGTTATGTTTGATAAAGATGTATGTTATATTGGTTGTCAATCTAATGACTTTTCTTTAGTCGCCAAAAGGAAATATTTTTGTGTTTGATTTTGATGAGCAGTAGGAGGAAATTTGTCTTGCTACTGTTCAAGATCAGCAGAATCTTTGGCATCGGTGTCTAGGTCATGTTCACATGGATCTTCTTCGGAAGATATCTTCTCATGATCTGGTACGAGGTCTGCCCGAGCTGAAATTGAAGAAGGTAGAACCTTTCACAATATGTCAGCTAGGAAAACAGGTAAAGACATCTTTTATTGCTATGAATCGTGTGTCAACAACTGATCCTTTGCAGCTTCTTCATCTAGATCATTTTGGTCCTGAGAGGTATGTAAGCTTGGGAGGTAAAAATTATGCATTTGTTATAGTTGATGATTACTCCCGTTTTACTTGGGTACTATTTTTACGTACTAAGGATGAAGCTTTTATTGAGTTTAAGGATCTTAATACTAAACTTGAGACTAAGTATTCATATAAGCTCAAGACTATCCGTACTGACCATGGAGGTGAATTCGAGAAGGATTTCATAACCTTCTGCAAATCAAGAGGAATTACTCATGAATTCTCATCTCCTCGTACTCCTCAACAGAACGGTGTAGTAGAACGCAAAAACAAGACTTTACAAGAAATTGTTAGAACTCTACTGCATGAGATTAACCTTCCAAGAAAATTTTGGGCTGAAGCGGTACACACTTCCTGTTATGTTTTAAATAGGGTACTTATTCGTCCTATTTTGCTTAAAACTCCTTATGAATTGCTTAAGAAAAAGGCTCCTAACATTAGTTATTTTTGAGTATTTGGTTCCAAGTGTTTTATTTTAGATACTCAAAATAACCGAGGCAAGTTTGATGCAAAATCTACGGGAGGAATCTTCTTGGGATATTCTACGACAAGCAAGGCTTATCAGGTCTATAATTCTGTCAAGAACAAAGTAGAAGAATCCATCAATATTACCTTCAATGAATCTTCAAGGAATATTTCTCAAATTGATGAAGACACTGTAGATCTATTGTCTCATTCTAAAAGGAGACAGTCTCTTTCTCAAAAGATTCACTCTCATTCTGACATATCAAGCAATCAGGACTATCCAGGTTCATCTCAGTCTTTTGATAATTCCAGAGGATTTACTCAAGCTTCAGATGACTCTTATGGCTCCCCAAAGACTCTTGATAGTGTTTCAAATGTGATATTTGTTACTCCTCTAGATAATTCTTCTCAACCTGAAATGAGATCGTCTGATTCAAATGAGACAACATCTATTCAGTTCCAGGAAGATAATTCTAATGAAGAAGAAATGAGCAATATTCTTCTTCCAAAGTCTTCCAAAACAGTGAAAAATCATCCACCAGATAATCTACTTACGGATTTGGATCAAGGAATCTCTACTTGAAGCAGACTTCATAATCTATGTGTACTCTGTGCTTTTGTTGCTGAGTTCGAACCAAAGAATGCTCAAGAATAAGTTGCTGACGAACACTGGTCTATGGCAATGCAAGAAGAATTGAACCAGTTCGAGCGTTGTGACGTTTGAGAACTCGTCCCACCTCCTCGGGATGCCAAAATCATTGGTACTCATCGGGTTTTCAAGAATAAGAAGGATAAAGATGGAAATATCATTCGCAATAAAGCTTGTTTTGTTGCTCAGGGATACACCCAATAGGAAGGAATCGACTATGACGAGACATATGCTCCAGTAGCTCGATTAGAAGCTATTCGAATTTTAATGGCTTTTGCAGCTCACAAGAAGTTCAAGCTTTACCAGATGGACGTCAAGAGCGCATTTCTAAATGGCTATCTTAAGGAAGAAGTTTACGTAAAGTAGCCTCCTGGTTTTATTCATGAAATATATCCTAACTTTGTTTATAGGCTCAAGAAATCTGTCTATGGATTGAGACAGTCTCCTCGTTGTTGGTAGGGCTGAGCAAAACCGAACTGAAACCGAAAAACCGAACCGAACTGAATAATTTTGGTTCGGTTTGGTTTGAATTTTTTCCAAAATTTTGGTTAATTCAGTTTTTCGGTTTTAACCGAAATAATATTGGTTTAGTTCGGTTAATCTAAAAATTAATTCGGTTTAACCGAAATAACCGAAATCCAAATATATATATTTTTGAATTATATTTGATTTATATATATAGTATATAATATAGTATATATAAACAAAAAACAGACTATATATATTTTCAATTGGTGAATGTGTGTATCTTCAATTTTTTACTTATATAATATAATATTTATTCTTTTAACATTTTCAAATATTTTTTGTTTTCATTTAAAATTATTTTGACAAAATTTTAAATATTTCGGTTTTCAGAAACCGAACCGAATTAACCGAAATAATTCGGTTCGGTTTTCAGTTCAGTTTGTGCATAAGTTTTGTTCGGTTCGGTTAGAATAAAAATTATCACTTCGGTTTTCGGTTAATTCGGTTCGGTTCGGTTCGGTCAGAATGCTCAGCCCTAGTTGTTGGTATGAACGTCTCAGTCAGTTTCTTGTGAACAATGGTTTCACTCGCGGTACACTCGATCCAACTTTATTTATTTTTCATAAACGTGATAACTTTCTTTTAGTAAAAGTTTATGTAGATGATATAGTATTTGGATCCTCTAACGAATCTTTATATAAGTGGTTTTCTGATTGCATGCATATGGAATTTGATATGAGTTTGATGGGTTAATTGCAGTACTTCCTAGGTTTGCAAATTAATCAGTCTAATGTAGGAATATTTATTCACCAAGGCCAGTACATAAAGGATCTATTCAAAAGATTCGCACTTGATCATGTCACACCTAAATCAACTCTGATGAGTACTTCAGTTAAGCTTACAAAGGATGAACAAGGTACACCTGTAGATGTCACTAAATTTCAAGGTATGATTGATTCATTGTTATATTTAACTGCCTCACGACCTGAAATTATGTATAGTGTATGCTTGTGTGCCCGTTTTCAATCTCAACCTAAAGAATCTCATTTGAATGTCGTTAAACATATTTTTGAATGTTTGAAAGGAACGAGTGAATTGGGATTATTTTATCCAAGTTCCTCTTCTCTTGACTTAATTGGTTTTTCAGATGCTGACTATGCAGGGTCACAGGTTAATAGAAATAGCATAAGTGGTTCTTGTGAATTTGAAGGAGATTGTTTGGTTGTATGGCATAGTAAAAAACAAACATTTATAGCTCTTTCTACTGCTAAAGGAGAGTATATAGCAGTTGGTAGTTGTTGTGCTAAAATTTAATGGATGCAACAAATATTGCAAGATTTTGGTATTTCTTATTCGAATATCCTATTTACTGTGATAATACCTCTACAGTTAATATCTCTAAAAATCTTGTCATGCATTCTCGTACTAAGCATATTGATGTTCATCACCATTTTCTATGAGATAATGTTTCTAAAGGTAATATTGAGCTTATATATATCTATTGAGAAACATAGTGCTAATATTTTTACTAAGCCCTTATCTGAAGATCGATTTTGTGTAAACCGACGTGAACTAGATCCGCCGCTCAGCGTACCCCAATCGATGGAGCCTCGGGCTCAAAGTGTCAAAGAATAGGAAAATTAGAATCTGAAGCATCGAGCACAACATCTGAAAGTTCTTTTGAGCGACATGAAAAAGAAAATGTTTCGAAGGTGATGTCAAAGTTAATTTTGAAGGAAAACTATGTGATTTGGATCTTCTTAAGAAAGTTGGTGTTGTGGAGTTGTTTTAGTCAGCTGGTTGTTCGTCGTTGCTGTCGCCCCCAGAGGTTATTTATCCCGAGTTAGTGAAAGAGTTTTATGCCAAGCTTCATATTCTGGATGGTAATATTGTGTTCTCAGAGGTGCAAGGGAATCCGGTTTGTTTTAAAGCTGATCTACTCGTAAGGCTGACGGGCGTTTCTCACAATGGAATTTGTCCGTCGACTACTCATCAAGCTTTTCAAGATATCCCCGGTCTTGAGTATGAGGAACATCTCAAAGTCATTCTTGGCGACAATTTTATTTCAGTATCTGTCAAACCTGTGGTAAACGATTTAACTCTTGTTTCTCTTTTGTTGTTTCATTTATTTCATACAAACGTACTCCCTCACAAATCTAGTCGTGATAGGGTAACCTTCCATGATTCTATTCTTATGTCTATTTTTGTGAAAAAGATCCTGTGTGATGTTGCTTCTTTAATTATAACCAATATGAGTCATTGTGTCAAATATGGTTCTATGTATTTACCGTACCCTGGTCTTCTGTCTCGTGTTTTTCAATACTTTCGGGTGTTAACTCCAGTTGTTGTGTCTAATAAAATATTGGTTGTTTTTTATTTTTTAGTGTTAACCTTAAATGGTATGATTGTTTCTGAGTCAAATGAGTTAATTTTTGATGATTCTCATAGGAATGTTGGTGGAATTCCTAAGTCCCCAAATTATCTGTCTGACCCCTTTGATCAGCTTACAAATACTTTGCTTAATTCCTTGTTGATTAAATTAAATGAAAATTATGCCGCTTGGCTAATATTAATCAACACTTTGCGTCTGTTGAGACTTTGGGCTCATTAACCTCACAGGTTAGTATGATGCATGCTTCGTTTGAGTTATTTTGTAAGTTTGTTTGTTCTTCCTTGGATTTGATCAATGCAAATTTATCTATTTTGCATGCTTCTGATGTTAAGTTGTCTAAGACTCTGGACTTTTAATTTGGAACCCTAAAAGAGGGTCTAGTTTCCTCGGCTAAGGCCTGGGAAAAAGAGTTTGTGAAGCTGTTCTTTAAGTTAGACTCCGAAAAAAAGTTTGTGTCGCAGCACCTATCCGTTATGCAGGACAAGAGTAAAATGTACTGGCATAAGAAGCGTGACTGGATAGGAGATTGTACGTTGGAAGAGGTAACATCTCATTTGCCCCTTCCTTCCATCCCTCCACCCTTTGTTTTTGGCATGACAAGGGAAGAATACAAAGAGAAGATTTTTGACTAACTTCGGGAACGAGACGGCAAAACATGAGCTTACGATGCGTTTGACAAGCTTTTCTCAGAATATGGTTCTTCTCGCGTGTATCCTTCATCCCAGAACAAGGCTTCTGGTTCAGGCAAAGGGAAAGGCAAGGCTCCAGTTGATATTGATGATGACTCCGACTGAGGCCCTTTTATGATGAAGAAGGAGATGTTTTGGTTTATTTTGTTTAAGACTATTTGCTATGCATGCACTTTGATGGCTGTGCTTTGCATGCTCCTGATGTTTTAACCTTTGATGGTTGTGTGATGTTTTAAACTTTGATGGTGGTGTTATATGTTTGAATGTTAAGGCAACTGGTCACCCTGGTTGAGTGAATGGGTTGTTCTTATGTTGGTTTATTTGAGACTGTTTCATTCATATCTTTTGATTGTCTTATTCATTTGTTATGCCTATTATCTCATTCATGTATTTGTTGCATATATCTTATAAACTGCAATATATTTTGTTGTATCTAACTCTGTTTTACATGTCTTTAGTATTTTTGATAGGGGGAGCTTTTATGTTCTTACTGTCATCAGCATAAAAGGCGGAGAATGTTAATCTATCAGGTTTATGATGATTGTTTTACAACAACAGAACACTAGCATCATTATTACCCGAGATCCAAGCAATGCAGTTTATTCAGACTTTTCAGGAGACTATATCGCATGTTTAGGTTGTTAGGGTTTTGTGTAAATCATGTTTTGACAGGATAAATATCTTTTCTTCTTATTTCAACAAACCCTATCCTATAAACCAAGTTTGAATTATTCAAAACTTATCCTTTACTTGGTTTATCTATTTTAAACAAACTAACACATTAGCTTTCAAGTTTTATTCAAATATTTTCAACAAACTTGTTTCAAATCTTATTTATCTTATCCTTTGTTTGAAAATAAAATCTGTTAGAACTTGTCTATAAATACAACTCACTATTTCATATTTGGGACTAGTGCTTTCAGGTCAATTTCTATTCATCTCAAACATCTTCTTGTTCTTTATTATCCAAGATACAAATCCAGTCAAATAAGATATAGTTTGAGTTGTAATCAATTTGTTTATACTTGTACTTGTGTATTCATATCAACTTTGTACCTGGTTGTGGCAAGCTTGATTTCATAGTATAGCAAGGTAGCTAGAAGGCTAAGGAATAGTAGTGGGCTAGGTAGCAAGGTAGTTGGGAAAGGGTTCTTTTCACGTGCTATATTTGTAAAAATGGAAAGACAGTAAGTTCTTTATTAAAGTTGATATAATACATTCTCTATGCAAGTTGGCATAGGGACTTGGATGTAGGCCATAGACTAAGTGTAGGGGCCCAAGCAAGTGAAAACTTCTGGTGTTTTTACTTACTCAGTTTTTCAGCATTCTGCATTTCCATTAGTGCTATTTACATGGTGCTCTTAATTGAGACTGTCCCTTTTCTGTCTCATTTGTAAAGGCACCGTCCCATTTGGTTAAGAGACTGTCCCATTTGCTTTGACAGTTAGAATTTAATACATTCCTATCAAGCCTTTGTATTTCAATGATGTTACATTTTGGTAACTTATATTTAGGATTACATTTTAGTATTGTAGGTGACCTTACTTTAATATAAAATTATATAAAATATGGCTTTATTACTTTAATTAGGCTTTATATTTTGGTAACATGAAATATCTTCTCCAAAATTTTATAACTATAATTTGGAGTTATATTTTGGTAACTTACAATATCTTACATAATGATAATATATAATATCTTAAATAATGATAACATATGTGACGCTTACTTTTTATGTAACATACAAAATTTACTAATGATCATGATATTATTTCCCATCTAACTTTACTTATCATCGTAAACATAGCTTTGAGTATTTGAAGTAAGGTTTTAACAAATTTAACTAATGCAAAATTTGTGATTTAAGGTGAGAGTAATATGAAGTCGGGCTGAAGTAGTACTACATCTTTCACAAATGATAAAAATAATAGTAGTAATAATAAAAGAAGGAAAAATAATAATAGTAATAATATTATCTTTCAAACAAATTCTTTAGAGTTGTTATATATCTGAAAACCTTGAATTTTCTTTTCAACTAATATAATATGAGTAATATATCTCAAATTAGGTTCGAGTCTCCAATTTGAATTTGTAAATATTAGTATGTATGTTTTCATTGATAAATGTGCCTATTCAATATTTTGACACAAGAGAAAATAGTTAGAAACATTTTTAAAAATGAGTGTAATCAATCCACATCTTTGATACACTATTTTCCCATTTCAAATGGTCAAGAATAATCTCAAGACAACTTTAGTTTTTTCAAGATATATAATATTTGTCTATACTAATTTTAGAGTAGTGAAACTATTTGCATAACATGATGCATAACTTAAAATCTATCATTTAGATATGTAAAATTATTTAACTATTCTTAAATTAGAATGGGTAAAGAATAATTTTTCAGAATAATAAGGTTAATGATATTTTCATCCATAGCATTTATGCACACTCATTATAACATAACTATTCTATGTCTATTTTTATTCCACTAATCCATTAATGGTATATCTGCTATTGCTACAAAGCTATATTTTGTACCACTTCATTTCACTCTTATCCAATGGACTCAGCGTTTAAAAGTCTATGTCTACCCATAAATATCCTACACACAAATCAAAAATTTAAATACAAGAATTTCAAATCACGTTAGCACTTAACTAACTTTGCACCTAAGCATAAACTTGGTTCATTAAATGATGGATCTGTTATGTGTGTTTAAATTTGAAAATTATTTCAAAATAGGACTTTCATTGACTCATATATATTTTTAGAATAAACGATCTTTCAATATAAAAAAATTCACGTTTTGAAAGTATATTTAATGAAAGTGGAATAATTTTCAAGTCCACAAGTTCATGTGGAGAACAAACCATGGGCTTATTGTTAATAAAATATGAATATTTCAATTAATAACAATATTAATTAATTATTCCATATAATGACAAACTTTTAAAATCGAATTTTTTTAGTACTTTAGTTGGTTTCATTATAAATAATCACATTTTGTTTAACTAGTTCTAAATAAAATTAAATGATTAAATGAATGCACTATCTAATTAAACAATTAATTAACTAACTAAAACAGTTATAAATAATTAAATCAAATTTGGATTAACGAAAATCATTTTTTGGAATTAAATTATTTACGTTAATTATTTAAAATAATTAATTGAATAAATTTTTAATTAAAAAAATATTTTTGGAATAAAATAATATAACTTTGATTTATTTTAAAATTAAATCATAGAAACAGTTTTTGGATTTAGTGTTATCTTCAAACTTGGATCAAAACCAAGGGTTTCAGGATGAACTTGGCCTAGCTGCCAAGAACATTGCCCTAAATCTCCGGAATCCAAAAAATATTATAGAATCCTATCTATTTTAAATGCCTGGTTGGCTCAAAATAGACCTAGAATCTACGCTTTATATCGGTTCTTCAGCTAAAACCATTTCCAACAACCTTGAAACTCGAATACATCAACAACTCTAGCATAAAATCATCAACACTCGATTTACGATTAAATAATCGAGCCTAACAAAAATTTTCCGACCAAAATATGAATTCACTAGATTTTCGACAAAAAACAATGATTTAAATATCAAATATAAGCTAAGGATGCACACAATCTATTACTATAATCAAAACTAACAACTAATACATTGATAATCGAGAAAAAGTAAAAATAAAAATCAAAAACTCGATTATACAAATTTTTGCATTCAAACAATTACAAAATATATATGAATAGACTTTAATCAAATAGTGTATCATTTAAAAAAAACAAGGTGAATCTATTAATAACATTAAAAACATTAACAAACAATCATGAAATGTTAACAAGTTGACCCAAAATGAAAAACATCAATTTTGAGAATTACTCGACCCTATGCAATTATTATGGGGGCTACTCCAATACTCAGGTGAACAGGATGGATGTGGATAAAGCTTTCATTTAAGGTGATGGTTGAGCTAAAACTGTTGGGGTCTCAACTTTCATAGTACTGAAGGGGAAGATGAGGGGTGTGGTTATAGCCATTTGAACCATTGTTAAATTTATAAAAAGTTTGATTTTAATTTAAATTTGTTTTAGCGTTTGATGATCAAAATGAAATTTTTAGATGTGGCCAATCATATTGATCTCTAATTTAAGGCTCATGACTTTATATGTAATTAGGGTTGAGTTTGAGAGATTTGGTTGAGTATTAAAATCTCTTATCTTCTTCACGATGCCTACGTACCTATATATATAAAACCTCAATCCCATATAGTTATATTTTACGATTTGCATTGCATCGTCCAATACTTATGGGCAATGCACATTGTTTAGATAATAACTCTTGATGACATAATATACTAATTCGATTATGACAAATGGTTATGGTGGTGGAATAAGCTGAAATTCATTGGATATTGGTTTGAGATCCCGTGAGTCGAGCCTCTTAAGCTAATACTCATTGGGATGAGCGTTCTGGGCCTCAGCTTTCATAGTTAAGTTTCATTGAGCCAAACTTTATATATTGACACTTATTGGGTTGAGTCTGCATGCTCAACATCTAACCAACCTATGAATATCTGTCCATATCTTCATTGTACCCATGTTCATTTCATTGATAATATCTGACCACAGACTTTCTAGAAGTACATGAGCCTCTACCCACAACAAAAGCTAAATCTGACCAGGATTCTTTAAGCCTAAAGAGTACCAGTAGTTACTTGGACGCACACATTGCGTCTACCACAGTATGGCAACCAAATGGTACTACTTCATCGTTCTCATACCAGAGTTCAAGTAAGGTACCTAGAGAATATATGTATATACAACAAAAATATAAAACACATGGGTTTCTTAAACATTCATGAAAAACCCACCAAATACAACACAACTAATATGGTAGAAAGCTTGTAAAAAATGTTAGTCTCTATAACAAGGTTTAAATTCGCCATAATAAAATTAGTGGATAAGCTTTTAAATACGCTGAAAATAAGAGAAACATTTACGGGGTCATAATTCAATAAAAGATAAATGTCCAATGCATGTGAAAGTTATTTACACATACTTCCAAAATCTATGAAGAAAATAAACCAAATTCAAATCTAGAGGTGTGTTATATTAAATATTTTATTCAGTATTAATTATTAACTAATACTCTCCATTGAGTGCAATAAGATAACTCAATTCATAATAGTTTATCATTTGCCATTCTCTTTGAATCTTACTCACCCCGAGATTTGTCATAACATATACCGGCTTGTAACACACGGAACCTAATATTTAGTAAAAAGGATAAAACTCTCTTGGTTCCCAAAAGATTATCATACTTTCCATTTTTGAATATTTCAAAAAAAAATACATTGATCGTCTATTTTTAAAAAGTAATAATTTTTATTATTATAAAAGGCACATTCACCAAATACTTACGATATCATATATTACTGGCACATGTCAAGATAATTAAACTAAATTGAAGTACAAAAATGAATAAATGGACATCATTGCATCTTAATTAAAGAAACAGCGATCATGCAAATTTGCACTTAATATGAAAATATGGCACTTTTCCCTCATATGCATAATATTTCTATAATTTCTAGAATACAAAAGTGATATGGCGACTGAAAAACTAATATTATATTATTAAATTATAAGTTACCCATCATCTTAATTTTATGTACATTCCAACATTGTTTACATTTGAAAAATTATTTTATAATATCCATAATTCACGTAAAATCGATATACATATTTTCCAACATATGTATACACTTTATCCGAGGAGCTTGTTAGTCAGTACGTAAACTCATTGTTATGTAACCTACAAAACCTCAAATTTAGATATTTATTTAACGGACATGGGTGCTCTGCCATTAGCACCAATCTTCTTCCTTATCTACAGGAACAAGCATTTACTAGTTTTATGCATTAAATTCTTTAGGCAGTTTTTTGTTGGTATCAGTATTTATTATTTCTTGTTTCAAATGCGTTATGATGATAAAATGTTTGCTTTTGATATTTATCGTGTTCATCTTATCAAATTTAAGAGTTCCAAGAACATTTTATATCTCATATAGGTAAAACTTGATATATTCGTGTAAATTTTCTACCAGGCTTTAAGGAGAAAGAATTCAAGAAGATATAAATTCATCACAATATTATTCTGGATATGTTATACGTGCTGGTAATGGTAATACTAATCAATAATCAATAAAAGTAACGGTTAGTAAGAATGCATGCTTTCTTCTATCCTAGTGTCTTTCCTTTTTTATCTTTTAATAGATTTGTAGCTAAGTACTCGTAGCAATAAATTATCCCGGAACACGATGCCTAGTATTTTCTTTTGTTGTCAAAGTTGGGAATATATGAAAGTGGCTGAGCTAGGGTCGAAACGTGGAGGGGTTTACCACTAACAAGAATTCACCATACAACTAAACAACACAACAAGCCTAACTATACTATCCAACTATTGGATTAAAGGATTAGCTACTAATGATAAGATAAAGAAGATATAAATTTAAATTACAAACCATGAGTGTAGGAATTTAAGTATAAAATAAAACTCGAAAAATTCTTTTGGAATGTGGATGAATTCTTCCATTCCTTGTTGCAATCTCCCTCTCAAGTTGCTTCAATACGTTCTTTGAAGAATACAGCTAACTTTTTTTCCATACTATATTATGTTCTAATATTCTATATACAATATGTAAGATCTAATTTATAATAAAGATTTTTTAATGTCTTTCCCAAATTAAATTGTAATTTAATGTAAAATTCATAAGTTGTCTTCGAGGCCTGATTCTGGACTGCTCTAGTTGGATTTTTGATGTGCCAGTTTGTTGATGTGTATTTTTAGAAGTTCGTTTCGTTCTGAGGGAAGGACTGATATTGACCCCAATTTCAAGTATTTTATTTCTTACGGTTCAGAAGTGTGGAGAATAATTTTGTGTGTGCCTACAACATATTTGCAATCATACAACTGTTTTTTGCCATTGTGTGACAAGTATGTTTTCCGTTGTCTATCCAACACTAGTGTGATTGAACATCAGACAATGGTTGTTTTTACCCTTATAAAAAGAGAGATTAAACAACATGTTAGAGTACTTGTGTTAATATGGAAGACACAACAGTTATTCTAAACACACCATTGTTGGAACTTTTTTAAACAACCCTTTTTTTATTCAACTATTGTCTATATAACTTAACAACAATGGTTTTGTTTGAAAAACCATTATTGTTAACTTAATTGATATTTTCATAAACAATAGTTTATAAACTTTTCTTAACTAGTTAAAACCATTGTCATTAATGTTTTTTGTTTAAAAGACAATGGTATAAAAAATTTAAACCATTGCAAATAATATCAAAAGGCAAAAAAAAATATGTGTAGTGAGACATACAACGGTTTTCATCATTTTTTAAGTGGATTTTACACAACTGTTTACAAATTTAATCTCATTGTTTAAAATAAATCAATTTTAAAATAAAATGATATTATCTTAATTCAATTGTTATTTCAATATTGAAATTAAATTTATAATACAAAGGTTCTCTACAAGAATGACAACTATAACTTATAATCTATTTTTAAACATGCTCATTAAGGTACACAATTACTAATTTGCATACATACACTCATAAGGAGTAGGGACAACTAAGTTTCATTCCTGCCCACCCAGAATTTTCTTGTCAATAACTAGCACTTGTTGATCAGTGTAAGCATTGTCTGAAATTTTGGTAAAATCATTCCCTTCAGGGGCCAATATATCTTCATACTTTGAGGCTGTAAACATTTAACAAATGCCCTGCAGTTCCTTGCCACTGTCTTCATGCTAGATAGAGATAGATTATGTTGATTGTGAGGTAAAGAGTCTCTAGCATCAGATCAAATTTGTTGTGAACTTCAATCAACCAGTCTACAAGTATGGCTCTCATTTTCTCATCAATTTCAGGTTGTGAATGTATGTAGTCAAAAACCCTGGTCTCATAAAAATAATTTCAGCTCACTAAGAGCTAGATAAGTTGAGAGTTAAGTAGGGTTAAATAATGTCTGGTCTTTGTATGTGTATTAGATGGTGAAGGAATACAAATCAGTTTCAACATATTAAAGGGATAAACAAGAAACAAGATGGCATCTTTTGGAAAAGAAGATAATAAACAATGCAGGTATTGGCACTGTCAATGTTGTTTGTAGGTAACTGTGTAGTCTAGTATCATATTGTTGAGTCCTCAAATTTATATTTTACAGTGCAAACGGTAGTGGTATGAAAAAAAGAGAAAAGTGAAGAATCCACGTCAGGTATGCATTGTTACCTCTGGTGCCATGTACACAAATATTCCAGTTTCACCAGTCATATCTTCCCAATTCTGAGCTTCAAATCGAGCAAGTCCAAAATCAGCTATTTTTAGATTTCCCCGGGCATCCAGTAGCATATATTCAGCTTTCACATCCCGGTGTACAATCTTGTTTGAGTGTAAATAGTTCAAACTGCAGAGTGAAGACAAATATCAATTATGGATCGCTACTATCAAGTTTTATATGTAAACATTGAACAGAAACTCACCCTATAGCTAAATCCAAGGCAAGTTGGACCACGATATTTGAAGTCCACACCGATGCACCAACAAACTGTAGTCAAGCATTCGGGTGAACATCAAATTGGAAACTTCAAATAAATGGTATAAGATTTAAAATATCACAAAAAAAATGCTGTCAGAAAAATTGTTGGATCATCGTGAAAATTTGAAGGGACCAACACATATATGTAGTTAAAATAAACTGAAACCTCTCGTCGAAATGCTGCTCTCACAGCCGTAATTTATTTACTAGTGGCCTTCCCATCATCTCCTTAATCCAGCAGAGATCTCTAAAAGAAATAGAAAGGTATAGAATGTAAAGCATACAAACAAAAGCTAGTATCACTTTTTGTGTCAACTAAATTTAAAGCCAACCCTTCGAAGATATACTAAAACCAAAGGTCTACAACTGATAGATCCAAATCATTGTGAACAACCAAAAAAATGGAACTCAAACAAATAAAATTTTATAGATTATAGACACATCTCTTGCGTAATAGTACCTTCTTTCTTACATTGTATGAACAACTCCGGACCAAGTTATTAGGGTAAAAATAGATCCTTTCATCAAACTAGTAAGAAGCACATCCCAACAAGCATCTCCAGAGGAGAAACCTTACTAAAACAACACGCACAAAATTGACTTATAGACCTTGGATGTTTTGAAAAATGCTATAACATGTATAAGTAATCATATGGATCCCAGTACCTCATATGGTTGTTATACCGAATTACTAAGATACAACTTGTTAAACCTCGATGCACTAATTCCTTGCATTTACAAACACGTAGAAGTCAGGTATGTGCTTAATTATATAAAGTTTCACATATAAATAAATTCCCTGCATTTACAACTCAAAGTAGACCCCGAAATGCAAAGAACTTGTGGCATACTTGCATAATTAGATTTCACAATTTGGGATAAACAACATAAATCTCAATTAAACAAGACATCAAAGCAAAAGTGTTATAAGACAATAATAATATAATAATCAGCCAGAAAAAGGCATCGTGCTCAATTAGAACAACTCCAAGTACAAAGAGACGCTCAATTTATAAAAACTAGTAATAACGAGAGTAACCAACTATAGCCGAAAATTTTAAAATGGTACGAAAACTCTGATATCTAGTTACTTACATTAATGAATTCCTGATCGAAAATAGCTTCAGCTTCGAAATCCATAGCTACATCTCCAACCAGAGGAGAAACAGAGCTTATTATACACCCAGTTCTAAAAAAACCCATCTCAAAATATAACATAAAATTGTAAAGGACTCAATTAACTTACTAATTCCAGCGAATTAAAGATTGGGCTCCTCTTAAAAACCTCCAATCAAACTAATTGTAAAACTAATTACAACTCATATTTTTAATAACCCAAAATCGACCAAGATTAGGGTTCTTAAGCTCTAGTTTGATTGTATAGAAGAAACAAGAAACTGAAACTGATGAGGAAAAGAGATGCTAGATAGATGGCAAAAGGGGAGTGTGAGAGGCGATGAAGTGATGCGAGTGTTTGTGTGAGATAGGGCTATAGTGAAAAGTGGAAACCAGGAACAAGAATTTGGTAAGGGGGGAAACAAAAATTTTCATTCAATCAAAGGGGGAAATATCGTGGAATATATGATTAATTTCAATTTTAATTCATGTGTATTTACATTATTTTTTTAATTTTATTATATATTACTGTAATTAGATAATTTTATGTTTTATTGTTATTGTACAACACATTGAAAAAATATTCAGTATACATATGATACATATTTTACAGCACGTTAAATGAATCTAGTTTTGGAAACTAGTGTTTTTCAGAATATTCACGTTCGAAACATGATTTTTGTATACATATCATGCAAGATGAATAAGAAATATTTTTATAATTTTTTCATATGACTAAAATTAATATATTGGTATGGTTGGATCATCTCTTATGAATCTGGAACGAGTCTCGTTGTCGGGAGTGGTAGTTATACTAGAATTTTCTAGTCCTTAAATGCAAGATAAATTTTAAATTTGTTAATAATTTTTTATATAACTAAAATTGATATATCTTAACATCTATACGGTTGTATGGTCGAAAAAAACATTTTAAAAAATAATCTTGTGAATCCGGAACGAGTCTCGTTGTTGAGAGTGGTACTTTTACTAGATTTTTCTAATCCTGACATGCAAGATGAATTTTAAATTTGTTAATAATTTTTTTATATGACTAAAATTGATGTATCTTAACATGCATACGGTTGGATTATCAAAAAACTCATTTTAAAAAATAATCTTGTAAATCGGGAACGAGTCTCGTTGTTGGGAGGGGTACTTTTACTGGATTTTTCTAATCCTAACATGCAACATGGATTTCAAATTTTTTAATAATTTTTTCATATGACCAAAATTGATGTATCTTAACATCTGCATGGTTGGATCATCGAAAAAATCATTTTAAAAAATAATCTTGTAAATCGAGAACGAGTCTCGTTGTTTGGAGTGGTACTTTTACTGGATTTTTCTAACCCTGACATGCAAGATGAATTTCATATTTGTTAATATTTTTTTCATATGACTAAAATTGATGTATCTTATCATTTTTATGGTTGGATCGTCGAAAAAAATCATTTTAAAAAATAATTTTGTAAATCGAGAACGAGTCTCGTTGTTTGGAGGGGTACTTTTACTGGATTTTTCTAACCCTGACATGCAAGATGAATTTCATATTTGTTAATAATTTTTTCATATGACTAAAATTGATGTATCTTAACAATTGTATGGTTGGATCATCGAAAAAAATCTTTTTAAAAAATAATCTTGTAAATCGAGAACTAGTTTCGTTGTTTGGAGGGGTACTTTTACTGGATTTTTCTAATCCTAACATGAAAGATGAATTTTAAATTTGTTAATAATTTTTTCATATGACTATAATGGATATATCTTAACATCCGTATGGTTGGATCATCGAAAAAATCATTTTAAAAATTAATCTTGTAAATCGGGAACGAATCTCATTGTCGGGAGTGATACTTTACTGGATTTTTCTAATCCTAACATGCAAGATGGATTTCAAATTTGTTAATAATTTTTTCATATGACTAAAATTGATATATCTTAACATCCGTATGGTTGGATCGTCGAAAAAATCATTTTAAAAATTGATCTTGTAAATCGGGAACGAGTCTCGTTGTTTGGAGGGGTACTTTTATTGGATTTTTCTAATCCTGACATGCAAGATGAATTTCATATTTGTTAATAATTTTTTCATATGACTAAAATTGATGTATCTTAATATTTGCATGGTTGGATCGTCGAAAAAATCATTTTAAGAAATAATCTTGTAAATCGAGAACGAGTCTCGTTGTTTGAAGGGGTACTTTTACAGGATTTTTCTAATGCTGACATGCAAGATGGATTTCAAATTTGTTAATAATTTTTTCATATGACTAAAATTGACATATCTTAACATCCGTATGGTTGGATCTTCGAAAAAATCATTTTAAAAATGAATCTTGTAAACCAAGAATCTCATTTTATATAGTAATACTTTTACAATGGTTTTCTTGAAACACCATTGTGTAAAGGTAAACTAAGACAACGCTTTTTTTTATTATAAACCCATTGTGTAAGCATATCAGCTTTTTTCAATCTAACGGCTAATATCTAATCTCATTTCAATCAATGGATGTCATTCCGACACTTTCGCAATCCGAGTAAAATGATTACAACCTATCATGGGGTTCCACCTCATCAGGTGGTGCCAATTGAAATTATAAAATAACTATTTTAGACAACTTTTTTATTCCGTTGTATGAAGGTTTCTAAGACAACCCTTCTAAAAACTGTTGTGTGAATTACACAACGTAATATCTAAAAGCTTGTATGAGACCAACTCATACAACACTTTTGTTTAAACATAAAACCGTTGTATAAGAATTCAGCTATTTTTCGATCTAACGGCCGATATCAAATCTCATATCAATAAAGGGCTCTCATTTCGCCACCTCAGCAATCCTTGTGAATGATTTACCACCTATCACATGCTGCCACCTCAATATGTAGTACCCATTAAAATTCCTCAGACGACTGTTTTATTCCATTGTTTGATGGTTTAGAGCACAACCTTTCTGAAAAACCGTTGTCTCAATTACACAATGTAATATCATAACCGTTGTCTTATATCCCTATACGTTGACATAATAACAACGGTTTGTAATCGTTGTGTTAAAGATCTACAACAACACTATATTTAAAATACCGTTGTCTGAGTCGATGAGAGGATACAACTTGTACAACAGTTTAAAAAAGATGGATATCCGTTGTTTGTTCTAGAGCTCACACAACTATTTTTTCTACAATATCAATTCACCGTTGTATGATTTTTTTGGACGACGATTTTTTTTAACGGTTGTCTGTCAACCGTTGTGTGATTGCAAATTTCTTGTAGTGGTGTTTTAACTATCCACTAATTTAATCTTATAAATAAATAAAAAATATATAATATATATGAGTGAAATAATTCAAGAATGAGGGTTCCTCAATGGTTATCCTCAATGTATAATTTTTGTCTCTTATTTTATTAAAACAATCCTTATAATGTTTATAAAATCATTTCCTAAGGTAGATTATAATGCATGCAATTATCCTTTTAATGTTTTTAAAATCCTTTCCTAAGGTAGATTATAATGTATGCTGACGTGGCAGGGCCCTGCTGACGTGGCAGGTGGGTCCCCATGTGGGCCTCATTCTGTTGACGTGGCAGTGGGACCCGGCTGACATGGCAGGGGTCCCCCACGTGGGCCCCACTCTGCTAATGTGGCAGTTGTCCCCTGCTAACGTGGCAGGGGTGTACCATCATTATTAGCATTTTATTTCTTTATTTTGAGGGATAATATAGCAATCAAAGCAGTCAGAATAGACTATGCCCTATATGAGCTACTGTCCCGAATGAAGTATCGGTTATTTTAAATTAAAATTTCATCGATCCGACCATATGAATGCTAAAAATAATCAATTTTAGGAGTGTAACATCATTATTAGTTTTTTTATATTTATTTTGCGAGATTTTATATCAGTCAAAGCAGTTATAGTAGACCAAGGCCTGTTTGAGCTACTGTCCCGAATGACGTACCGATGCTTTTAAAATAAAATTTTGACGATCGGTCCGTACGGATGTTAGAAACTATCGATTTTTGGTGTGTACCATCATTATTAC
The DNA here is from genome assembly GCF_009905375.1 of Apium graveolens. Classification (NCBI taxonomy): domain Eukaryota; kingdom Viridiplantae; phylum Streptophyta; class Magnoliopsida; order Apiales; family Apiaceae; genus Apium; species Apium graveolens. The sequence continues at coordinate 288,284,412 of NC_133652.1, read as the reverse complement.
GATTTTATTTATTTATTTTGTGGGATAATATAGCAGTCAAAGCAGTCAGAATACACTATGCCCTGTATGTGTCCCGAATGAAGTATCGATTATTTTATATTAAAATTTCAACGATCCATCCGTACGGATGTTAGAAACTATCGATTTTACGGGTGTGAAATCATTATTAGGATTTTATTTATTTATTTTTTCAGATATAATTAATATATAATTTATTCTCTAAATATTTTAATTATATATAAGATTTTTTTATAGATATCGAATAAATGGGGAAAATAAAAAAATATTTTTTTTATATAATTATCTAGACAATTGCTTGAGTGTTATAGTAATTTTTGTGGAATTTCTAAAGTTTTCTAGTTATTTTATATTTGTTTCTAATTAGTTCTTAATCCAGTAAATAAAAAATAGAAAATCATCCACTTGATTGCTGTGGCAGAAAGGTACTGGCTCGAGAATGTATCACGCGGATCACCAGTTTCAATTTTAATCTAGACCATTTAATCGGTTTGAAGAAAAACAGTTTTAGTAAATCATGACCATTGGTTTATATAAACTTACTTAGATTAGAGGGAAGGAGATGCACACCACTGTGTTCAACAGAAAACTCTTCTGCTCGGTTGTGTTTAACCCCAAGTACAGAGGATCTCTCTAACTCATTTTCTTTATCAGGACTCAGCTAACATCCTTACACTTATTTTATATCGATGATGCTGTCCAATTTGAGGTTTTGCTCTTTCGAACATCAAATTATGAAAGCAAGGTTTTCGATTAATGTGGATGGGTCTATGTGTTTGATACAATTACTCTGAGAAATTTTTCCTGAAGCTATATCATTAAGAGTAACAATGGGCGCCTATGCAACCAAACCTAAGGCTGATACTACTAATGCTCCGGCACCGTTATCGGAGAAAGATGAAGTTGTTAAGAATGACCTTGCTGTTGCTGCCACCGTTGTCGAGACTAAGGAGGTTGTTGATGTTAATATTGCTGAAAAGATACGCTATCTCGGTAATCTCCTCAAGGAGGTAATTCCAACATTCTCATTACTAGTCAACTTCGACTGGTGCGCCAATCTTTACTTTGAATTGACCGTCATTCTTTAGTGTATTTCGAAGTGCTACTTCACGCTGTTGCACCTCTTCATCAGTTACAAAACCTAAATTAATTGGTAATATGTCTACTGAAGCTGGTACATACCGTTGGATGGCTCCTGAGGTATCTATTTGACACAACTCGCTATAGATTGAATAAGATCATGATATAATCCTTACTCTTTATATTAATCAGATGTTTGAGTTAGCTGGCGAGAGGAATAAGAAAGGATATGATCACAAAATGGATGCTTACAGCTTTTCATTGGTTCTATGGGAGCTGCTGACAAACAAAACTCCGTTTAAAGGAAAGTGTTGCATGACTGTAGCATATGCTGTCGTAACTCAAGTAAGTACTTATGATATTCTTATATGATGGCCAGATACAATGCCTTAATAGCACGTCCATATATTTAATAATATAAAATCAAATGGTTATACATACTTGTGTGCCTTTTTTCAACCTTAGATCAAACAGTTAAACTTGGCAATTTTACTAACCAAACTTTGTACTAGTTGACTGACCTTTAATTCATTCTGCTCCCCATTTCCCTAGAATGCGAGGCCTAGCACTGATAACATTCCGAAGGAGATAGTGTCCCTCCTGGTGTCCTGTTGGGCAGAAAACCATACAGATCGGCCAGAATTTATCGAAATTAAATACTTCCTTGAGGACTTCATACACTACTTGTGGACACCAGATACTTCACCGCCGAAAATGATCAAGATCAGACATGCCAATGAACTCTCTACTATTGGGGAGTGTGAATTTACTAGTCATGCGATGCAGAACCCCAACGGAGTCAGTGCCATTACAATGGTCAAATAATGGCCATGACACCAGGCCAAGGACATGCCATTTTATCTGCTGAAGTAGTTGTTGATTTTCTAAAGTAGAGTTATGTAGTAATTTCCAAGTTTTAACGTGTGTACTAGCTGTATTAATTCCGGTAATTTGGAATTGTCCAGTAATATCACATTAGCAAATGTAATCTTTTGGTAATTAGAAATTGTCTAAATGATGTAGTTCATTATACTGGTGATAATGTATTGTCTTTCTAATGACTTTGATTGGGAAAACAGTTCTAATATAGAACTTGGCTTTAATATATGCAGAAAGTATACTTCAAAATTTGACCATTGTTATTGTGTTGCAATAGGTATTAAAAATGTTGCAAATAGGTACTAAAAAGTGTTACAAAAGTGCCACGTGTCAAGCTGGACCCATATGTCAGTGGGCTCCACTATCAGTGGGCCCCACAACTGCCACGTGTCAAAAAGCCACATGTCAAAGTGCCACGTGTCAGTCCATGTGGCATTCCACGTGTCACTTTGGCGCCCTTTTTTTGCCATGTCATTTCTTTTTGCAACATAATTTTTGGTGTTGCCCTTGATAATAAAATGTTGCCTTTGAACCCTAAGGCAACGTCAAAAATACTAACAACACAAAAGTGTTGCCATTGAAATTTTTTGGTCTGTTGCAACATTTATTTGGCCTGTTGCAATGTTTGTGGAATGATGTAGAAGGCCACTTTTGGTGTAGTGCAAGTAGAATCACAAGGAATAGAGAAATTCTTCACATATACAGCCTTTTCTATTTTTCTAGTTTATTGCTGAATTTACTACTAGCTACTCTTAGTTTATATATTACCAAGTTATAAGTGAATAAGAAGAACTAAAAAAATAAAATGTTTCTTTGTCTAATCACATGCTTCTTCATTTCTCCAACCACTATCTTTGATTTTCTTCAAGTAAGCATGGAAATGAAAATGATTCTTTGTTCTCAAAAACCTGTAAATAGGCTGCCACATTCCATTTGTATACAATAAACCCATGTGAGTGTCAAGTCACTATCAACTGCTTTTTGAATTTAATCATCTGTTGGAACTCTGTTGGATCATCCATTGAGACTTTGTTGAATCATCCGTTGAAAGTCTGGTTGATCATCCATTGAAAATCTAGTTGATCATCTGGTGAAACCTTGTGGAACATCCGTTGAGAGTATCTTTATGGCAGTTAACTCTATTTCACTTATACAATATTACAACGCATCCAATATTTAAAATTAGCCAACCTATCTTGCATATCAATCTAGTAGTCAACATGACATAGAATATCCTACAACTTATAGTTCTCTAAGGCATTACAGTATGCATGAATGTGTTACAAACCTTATTAAAAACATAAGCTACTCTCTCAACCAATGACATAGTAGATTATCCGTTGAGAGCTACAAAATACACTTAATTAAATCTACTAAGGTGTTTTGATTAGCTTATCATCAAGCCTACAACATATTCCAAATAATGTCCCCCAATTTATATCTACTGGGATTGTAGGCATAAATTTAGAGGGACTTGATGATAAAAAAACACCTCTTTACTTAAAGATTATTCAATAGTAGATAAAACTTACAAGTGCTGCAACTTTATTGAAAATTGTACAAAAGAAGGTTCATATAAAATCTCACAAGCCATTTTCAAGGTGCTCCTCTAAACTGAGCAAGTTAATATTTTCTTCTTGAATGTCTAGTCCTCTTTCCCAGTTCTTTATTATTCTCTTCAATCTGGTGTTGAAGTTGTCTGTAGAACTCGGATTCATCTTCATTTAATTGATCCAGCATCTCCTCCATTTCCTTGAGAGTTTTATTTCCTGATATCTTTAGTTGATCATCTAATCTGAAGAATGTTCTTATGTTCTTTTCATCCTTGAACTCCATTAACCAGTATGGCTACAGATGCACTCTATTCCCATTGTAAGGAATGGTCAAGACTACTGGGAGTGCATTTGGCTCTTTCCATCTATGTCTTATTCTCTCAATCTGATTGAGTATCTCCTTCTTGGCAACCATGTTAAAGACAATATTTTCTTGATTGAGGAGAAAATCTTCACTAAGACAGAGTAGCCTTCATTAAAAATCTTGTGAAGAGACCAAGTAAACTCCTTTCCACCCTTGTATCTGAATACACGTCTTTTTGGGAACCTGTTGTGGGCATTAATTGCGCTCACTTTATCTAGCTCATCCGGATAGAGATTGATGTCTGAAAACTCCTTTATATCACAGATAAATAGTTGATCTCCTTTGTTGACATTAAGTTTAGGTTTGGATAGATTTTTGGATTTGAATGGAACTGGCTTGACTGGCTTTCTTGGTTTGGACTTTCTTCTTTTGGATGAGGTAGATGGAATTGGGAGGTTAAGATCAGTAATTGGTAGGCTTTCCCAGTCTATTGGTTCATTCTTATGAATTATTGGTTCACCATGGAAATTCACATCTGAATAAACCTTAAATTCAGCTTGCTCTATTGTGGGCAAGGTTGGTTGATTTGAAGTAGTAGACTGGGTAGGCTCAGGTTCATCTTCTTTCTCTTCTTTTTCTCAAAAATCCAGCTTCATTTTGGTTGTTTCCTTTCTCATCCTTTTTCCAATTTTCTTCTTTGGTTTCTCCAGATTCTCAGTTTTAGTGATAGTGGCAGGTTTCTCAGCTTCCGATTTAGTAGCAACCTTTTCAGCCTTTTTCTTAGCTTCTAAGGTAGCCTACTTTTTTTGATTCCTAAGTCTCGACTTTTCTTTTGTTTTGGCTTCTGCAAATTGTGGATGTTCAGCCATCACACAAAAATCTTTTCCATGTCTGTAGACTTTCGCTATCCTTTTCTTTAAAACTGAATCTCTTTGATCTTTGATTTGAGCAATAGAATGACCAAGCAATTTATTTTCATCTAGCTGGGGAGTTGCATAGACTAGATCCAAAGGATTCTTGGTAGAATGTTTTGATGAATGCTTCTTGGGCTTCAAAATCACATGGGCCCCTGACTGTCTTCTAGCAGAGGTTTGACCTCTCTCCAGGTTCCTCAAGCTCATTTCACTAATAGGAATTTGTCTCAGTTGAGTGAAATGTTTCACAAATTTTTCTTGTTTTGCAACTAGACCAAAAACCTTTTCAATCTTCTCATCCATTTGCTTCATTTATTCATTCAGCCTGAGCTCAGCTGCTGCAATATTGATCAAATTAATGCCATCTAGAACTGGTGGCTTTGAGAAAGTAATGGTTGGAACAATTACTTTGCTGACTTGAATTTGCACATCCTTCTCCCCCTCACTAACTTGAGTAATTGTATCTTTATCCCCCTTTTTGTTATCATCAAGTTATGCAGGGTTGGAAGTCTGAACAACCACCAATTTTTGTAGTAATTGAGTTTGAGTTTGTTGGTTGGAAAGGATTTGAGCAACTGAGTCTTCAACATTAGAAAGTCTTGAACCCAGATTCTCAACCTTTTTATTCAAGTCATACTCTTTCCTGAGATTTTGATTAAAACTGGTCATTGTTGTAACTGGAAGTTTAGCATCCAGTTTCTTATAGAGATCCTCCTTGACTTAAGCCAAATCGTGTTTCAGTACATCTATAGTTTGATGATGTTGAAGAGCTTGAATTTTATGTAACTGTAGAGACTCCAGATGGGTTTGCACAAGTTTCTTGGTGCTGCTATTGTTGGTGGCTTGAATAGCATCTTGAGTTTCATGAAGTAGTTAGAATAAGATTGACTTGAAATGATGAAGATTGCAATAATTTGAAAACATCCAATCTGGAGTTTCAGTTTCTCCTTATATGTTCATGCTTATTCCTTCATCATCCTCTTCAAGAAAGTAACCACCAAAAGAATCACCAGAGGCTGCAGAATTATACTCAAAATCCTCACCAGTTGTGGACGGAACTGAGTTGATTGCATCTTCGGCCCTTAGCATGAAAGCTGTTGTATGCACCAAGTTTAATGGTCTCTCAGCAGCCTCATTGCCCTATTCAGCTAAAATTTGATAAGCTGGAATAGGATGAGTAAATGCCTCAGCTTCAAAAGATATAGAGTCTAAAATAACTTGATATTCTTGCTGAAATAGCTGCTTCTTTTCAGCCTCGTTGGCATCCCTTAACTCACTAATAATGGGCTCTTCCCATTCTTCATTTGTACCTGCTTTTCTCGCATGATCTCTTTTTTCTTGCATCAAGGGCTCCCCTTGGCTTTCCACCCTCACACCCTCACCTTCACCATCTAAGGTAGGACTCCTCTCACTCACTCTTGCCATGCTAGAAGAAATAGCATGCACTTTTTCACTCATTCTCTCCTTTTCCCAGAGAGCAACTCAGCCTCTCACTCAGTTCACTCCCTTCCCTCAATCCTAGTAGTGATTGAACTACTACTAAGTCATCTGCACTTGTAACCTTTATGGAAATTTCAAGTGGTGCAGAGACTTTGAACGGATGAGTGACATCTGTCGAAATAGTAGTTGAGAAATTCAATGAATAATTGTTGTTAAGCACATCCGTCGAGGGACAATCACTAGTCGATGGATGAAAAATATCTGTCGAGTGAGTAGAAATGATAGAGTTTGGAGTAGAAACTACTGTAGAATCTGTGGTGATTGATTTGAGATTATCCACAGATTTCTCAGTATTTTCAGAAAGAAATAGCAAGTGAGCCAACAAATCATTTAATAAGAATTAGGTGCAAATGTCAAATTAGTATATTGTGCAGATAAGTTATGTGCAGGCATAACATGCATTTGTGGTGTGGTTATATTGGGAAATGGGGAATATGCATATATGGGTGCAGGCATGGCAGATTTGCAATTAACAGACAAGTGATTAAAACTACCACACTTAACACATGTTTTTCTATGTACATATTTATCAGGTGTGTAGTTGTTATGTTTTTTAATTCCCACTTTTCCATTCTTATTGATTTTTCTCTTAGATTCTGCTTTGACTTCCATTTTCTCCAGTCTTTCATTTAGTTTCTTCATTGACAAATGTCCCACATTGACTCTTTTGTTCTCCTTAACTTGACTTGATTCTCCTCTAACAAAGTTTTTAGAAACTGATCCATATTTCTCATTGAGTTTAGCTAGATTGGTTTGCTAACCAAATTTTTCTCACTCGAAGGATGTGGTTTTTTGTCTTTCAACGGATAAGTCCTTTTATCTTTAGACGGATAATCTTCATTATCCGTTAAATCCACATCCGTTGAAAGTCCTTCTATCAACTCAGGATCTAGTTTCTCCTTGCTCTTTATGATTCCTTGAACTTTAGTAATTTGAGCATGAACATCTATTAATGATTTCCAAGCCTTGATTACCTTTTGTTCTCGTTCAAGCTACTTTCTCAAAATCTCTTCTTTCTTCAAAGATTTAGTCAATTCATCTTTTGCAATCTTGCAGTCTATCTTCAATTTCTCAAACTCAATAAATTGAGTTTCTAACACAAAATTTATTTCACTTAAAAACCAATTATTCTCTTTAATTGTTGTGTTTTCTTTAGTGAGTGATTTAAGTGTAGCACGCAATGGTATAACTATGTCATTTATAGCATCATTACACTCATCTTTAGAATGATGTGCTAGATTAGTAGTGATTACCTAATTGCTTGATGAACTGAATTCTGTTTCATCTGATTTGGCCATCAGGGCTAGGTTGACATAGCTTGTTTCTTCATCTTCATCTATCTCATCAGCAGCCCGATCATTTTCCTGATTCAAGAAAGCCCTTTCCTTCTGTTTGAGCAATTCAAATTATTTCTTCTTGTAGTCCACATGCTCAAACTTCTTTCTATCAGAATTAGGCTTTCTGCATTCACTTGCAATATGACCTCTCAAGCAACATTTGAAATATTTGAATTTTGACTTGTCAACCATGTTTCTGTTTGGCTTGGAGCTCCAAAATTCTTCTTGAATTTTAGCTTGGCAAACCTTCTAGATAGAACAGCCAGATGTTCATCTATGTCTTCCATTTCATCTTGACTAAGATGATCATCATGTTCAGCTACAAGCCCTTTTCCTTTTCCTTCACAAACCCTAGAGTTTGGTGCAGATTCCACAGCTTCAAACTTTATCTCCTCCAGTTTCTCTTGATCAGCTACGAAGGCTATAGATCCTCCCTTCTTCCTTTCTTTCCCTATCTTCTCATCTTGTTCCAACTCAAGCTCATAAGTTTTTAGAATGCCATACAATCTCTCCAAGGTGAATTCCTTGTAATCTTGAGAATTCATGAGAGAAACAGTCACAGGCTTCCAATCTTTTGGTAGAGACTTTAGGAATTTCAGGTTTGAATCTTTTATCTGATAGACTCTTCTATAAAGTTTTAGTGTATTTAGTAGCTTTTTAAAGATTCACTATCTTCACAATGAAAGTGCTCATACTGCTGGATTAGATATTGTATCTTGTTTTCCCTCACTTGTTCAGTTCCATCACATATATTATGTATTGTATCCCAAATGCCCTTGGCAGTTTTATAATTGATGACATTATCGAACATGTCACTGTCAAGGCCATTGAATAGAGTTTTCATAGCCTTTTTGTATTTGTGCACTTGTTCTATATCTTCATTTGTGGCTTTGGGACACTTTGCTCATTGCCTACAATACCTTCAGTATCTGTAGCAGCTCTTCGTGGAACGTGAGGACCCTTCCCAATACAATTGACATACCTTTCGTCTTGTGAAAAAAGATGCAGGTGCATTTTCACCTTCCAATGGTAATAATTGTCTTTGTCCAAGAAAGAGATCTTCACACCAACATCCTTCTTGCTCATGTTGTTAGTTGTTGTGATCTTTAAACTCTTAGTATGTTAAGAGCTTACTCTGGTACCAATTGTTAATTCCAAACAATCTAACAGTTGAATTACAGAAGGGGGGTTGAATTTAATTATTGGTTTCTCCTCGATTTTAAAAATTTTCAAAAATATAAATATATCAGTGTTGAATATGCAAAAGTGCGGAATGAAAAATAATAAAGTATTCAAACACAAAGTAATTAAACATAAGGATTAAAAACTTTCTGGTGGATTAAACTTATTCACCAAAGATATATATATTTCGAGAACTCTGTTATCCAAAGATTGTACACAGTTGCTTACAAGTAGAATCACAAGGAACAGAGAAATTCTTCACGGATACAACATTTTCTCTTTCTCTAGTTTATTGCTGAATTTACTACTAGCTACTCTTGGTTTATATATTACCAAGTTACAAATGAATAAGACAAATTAATAAAAAAATGGGTCTTTGTCTAATCACATGCTTCTTCATTTCTCCATCCAGTATTTTTGATTTTCTTCAAGCATGGAAATTGAAATGCTTTTTTGTTCTCTAAAACCTGTGCATAGGCTGCCACGTTCTATTTGCATACAATCAACCCATGTGACTGTCAAGTCACTATCAGCTACTTTTTGAATCTGATTATCCGTCGAACTCTGTTGGATCATCCATTGAGACTTTGTTGAATCATCCGTTCAGAGTCTGGTTGATCATCCATTGAAACTCTAGTTGATCATCCGTTGAAACCTTGTGGAACATCCGTTGAGAGTATCTTCATGACAGTTAACTCTACTTCACTTATACAAGATTACAAGGCATCCAATATTTATAATTAGCCAACCTATCTTGCATATCAATCTAGTAGTCAACATGACTTAGAATATCCTACAACTTCTAGTTCTCTAAGGCATTACAGTATGCATGAATGTGTTACAAAACTTATTAAAAATATAAGCTACTCTCTCAACAGATAACAGAGTAGATTATCCGTTGAGAGCTATAAAATATACTTAATTAAATCTACTATGGTGTTTTGGTTAGCTTATCATCAAGCCTAGAATATATTCCTATCAAGAAGTCTTAGAAGTTTCATTTGGACATCAAATAAATATATAGAATTTATAACAAGTACTTTAAATGTGGTTAAGTCCGAGTCTACTTTCTATCTAAAAATTAAAATTGATATTCAGTCTCATTTAAATCTTGTTAAACCTCAATTAAATCATGAAAAATAAATTAGCTAGATTTGGTTTTTGCTTAAAAAAATTAAACATGACAAAATTGATAATATCGCGAATTTGAAGAAATATTTGATGTAGTGCATATCACTAGAGCAAACTCATCCTATAAAGTGTATACATATGTTACAAAAGATGTTACTGATCTTACATAAATTAGAGAGATTATAAAATAATACTATAAATGAAAACAATTTTGGGTTGCATATTAAAATAAAATGATGGGGAATTTATAATCTAAAATAATAAGTTGAATTTAATATTATTTTTTCAATTGCAAAATGACTTTTATATTGTAGAAAATATAGAAATATTATGCTTGTCATGGAAGAGTACCATATTTTTATATTAAGTGCAAATTTGCATGATAGCTATTTCTTCAAATATGATGCAGCGTTTTCCATATATTCAGTACTTCTATTTAGTTTAATTAGCATGACATGTGCCCCTATAATATGCCATCGTGAGTATTTGGTGAATATGCCTTTTATAATATTAATAATTATTACTTTTTAGAAATAGAAGATCGATTATTATTTTTGTAATATCAAAAAATGGAAAGTATGATAATCTTTTGGGAACTAGGGGAGTTTTAGTTTTTACCAATTATTTAAGTTATGTGTGCTACAATTCAATATAAGTTCAGACAAATCTCAGGGTGAACAAGATTCGAAGAGGACCATAAACGATAAACTTAATATGAAAATATGGCACTTTTCCCTCACATGCTTAACATGTAATTTTTAGAACACAAAAGTGATTTGGTGATTGAGAAACTAATATTAAATTATTAGATTATAAATTCCCCATCATCTTACTTTTATGTACAACCCAACATTGTTTACATTTGCAGAATTATTTTATAATCTCCCTAATTTATGTTAAATCAATATACATTTTTTCTAACATATGTATACACTTTATACAATGAGCTTGTTAGTCAGTACATAAACTCATTGTTATGTAACCTACAAAACCTCAAATTTAGATATGTACTTACCGGGTGCTCCGTCATTAGCACCAATCTTATTCCTTCTGTTTATGTAGAGGAACAAGCATTCACTAGTTTTATGTATAAAAATTCTTTAGGCAGATTTTTCTTCGAATCGGTATTTATTATTTCTTGTATCAAATGCTTTATGATGATAAAATATTTGTTTTTTTATATTTATCATGTTCATCTTATCACATTTAAGAGTTCCAAGAACATTTTCTATCTCGTGTAGGTAAAACTTGATATATTCTTGTAAATTTTCTACCAGGCTTCAAGGAGAAGGAATTCAAGCAGATACAACTTCATCCCAATATTATTCTGGAAATATTATACCTGCTGGTAATAATAATATGAATCACTAATCCGTAAAATTAACGGTTAGTATGATTGAACATTTTCTTCTATCCCAGTGTCTTTTGCTTTTTTATCTTTTAATAGATTTTTACCTAAGTACTCGTAGCAATAAGTGATCCCGGAACACAATGCCTTGTATTCGCTTTTTTGTCGAAGTTCGGAATGTATGAAAGTGGGTGAGCTATGGTCGAAACGTGGAGGGGTTTAACACTAACAAGAATTCAGAATACAACTAAACAATACAACAAGCCAAACTATAATACCCAACACTTGGATTAAAGGATTACCTAGTAATGATAAGATGAAGAAGATATAAATTTAAATTGCAAACCATGAGTGTAGGAATTTAAGTATAAAATATAATTCAAAAATTTTTTTTGGATGAATTCCTTCACTCGTTGTTCCAATCTCAGCAGCCTTTCCGAGCGAGCCTCTAGGATCTCCTGTAAACCCCCATGATATGGTAAATGGAGGATGTTAGGGGAAGCAGTGAGTGGAGATTCCCCTGCAGAGAGCCGGGTGAGGGGAGACGTTCATGTCCGGTTCGGAGGGCGGGGATATCCCGACCCTATCGCATCTCTTAAGAATAAAGCTAACTTTTTTCCATACTATATCATGTTCTAATATTCTGTATACAATATGTTTTTAATGTTTTTTTATCATAGGTAACCTGCAGCCACTACCCTTCGGGTACGTACTGGGTAAATACTATGAGCTCACATAGTAGCCTGCAAATCACGTGAACCAAGGTAAACCATATTTAAGCGACAAGATCTGACTCAGGAGGTGTAATCATAAATTCTCCTTCCGTGGGATTCGAACCTGTGACCAAATAAAATTAGACTTTGATGTAAAATTCATAAGTTGTCTTCCAGGCCTGATTCTTGGCTGCTCCAGTTGAATTTTTGATGTGCCAATTTGTTGATGTGTATTTTTAAAAGTTCGTTTCGTTCTCAGGGAAGTACAGATATTGACACCAATTTCAAGTATTTTATCTCTTACAGTTCAGAAGTGTGGAGAAAAATTTTGTGGACATTTTAACTACCCACTATTTTAATCTAATAAATAAATAAAAATTATATAATATATATGAGTGAAATAATCCAAGAATAAGGGTTCTTCAATGTCTATCTTGAATGTATAATTTGTGTCTCTTACTTTAATAAAAAAAATCCTTTTAATGTTTATAAAATCCTCTCCTAAGGTAGATTATAGTGCATGTAATTATCCCCTGAAAGGCACTCCCATGGTCATATAATGTACAATTATAAACTAGTATAAACCAAGGTTTATATGTTTTACAATCCACATATTTATCTCCCGATCCAATACTTAAATTGTGACTATCATATCATTTACTAGAATTACAACTCCTCTCCCGATTCTTTATAATTCCTATAGATGCAATCAAAGGTTCGCGACTCCCTTAATTGTGTTGAACTCTTAATGACAAATTAAAAATCATAAGAAATCACCATATAACTAAACAACACAACAAGCCAAAGATACTACCCAACTTTTGGATTAAAGGATTAGCTACTCATGATAAGATAAACATGATAAAAATTTGATTTGTAAACCATGAGTGTAGCAATTTTAGTAAAAAGAATACAACTTGCAAAGTTCCTCTGGAATTTGGATGAATCCATTCACTCCTTCTAATATCCCCCTCAATCTCCTTCTATCCCTTCTCTCAAAAATGCGACTAACTTTATTCTATAGTGTATTATGTTCTGATTCTTTGTATATATTATGTAAAACCTTGTATGTAATAAAGAGTTTTTAATGTATTTCCTAAAATAAATTGCACTTTAATGTAAAATTCGTAGGCTATCTTCCTGGCCTGATTCTGGGATGTTCCAGTTTGATTCTTAATGTTAGATCACTTCTAAACTGTAGATAATTCTGTTAGCGTCGCATGGGCCGTAAGATCCCATATATCTATTTTGCTGGGCCTAACTGTACTGAGTTTTAGTGAGTACTGACTACCATTATCTGTTTATTGATGATGCGGTTCCGTTATGGTTATAGATTAACCCCTCAGTTTCAATCACAAAGGAAATTTTCATCATGTAGTGAAATTAAAAAAGGTTGTTATGGTGGTTACTGTGCTCGTGATAGTGAATTGAATTACAGTCCAAATTCTAGAATTGGGAATGGAAGTGATCGATTAAGTTAAAATAAAGCGTAATATGCATGAAGAGCAATTCATGCAATGGTTAATTTGACTCGTGGTCCTCGAAGACAGAGAATGAATAGTGTTCTAAATATACAGGCTGTGGATAAAAAAGTGTTGCCCTCAATATGAAGAGAAGAGTATAACCTAGCAGATTTTTAGATCGAATATGATAATGCTATGTTTTATGTCATAAAACCAATTCGTGAAGACCACACACATAAAAGCATTAAATTTAATGTTTGGTCTAGTACCCCTGTTGGAAATAAGAAATTATATACTGTATTCGGTGATCCAAAAAAAAAGTAAGCAATCGACGTGAATACTGTTTATCCAATTTAATATGTTTAACTCTAATCTTATTTTACAGGGACTTTGATGGTCATTCATGATCAATGGAGTGAGTCATCTAATGAGTCATCTAATTCACGATATGTTCTTCATCCAACATATAACACCACTGATGCGTACAGGAGAGATAACTCCATGAACTTTGGACATAATAAGTACTTGTATCAGTGAGCTACCTCGAAAAGTATAACTAGGGGTCACTTTAAAACACATCTCATCCCTTTATTTTGGGTTAGCTAAATCCATGTTACAAAATTACATGTGTGACTACCTCCTGGATGGTATGAGCCTATTTATACCCTTAATGAAATAATGAATTATGATAATGTTTCAGAATTATATAAATGGTGCTAATGTAGCATCCTGATATTAAAGTAATTCACTATTACCATTTACAAAAAACTAGATAATCCATCTACATAACATACAACTTTAAAGTAATTCACTATCACCATTTACTAAAAAATAGATAATCCATCTACATAACATACAACTGAAACAAATTTTATATTACACTAATGCCAAACTATATCTTCTTTGATGTCGTCACAATAAGAAGCTGCATGAGATTCCTCAACTGTGGATTTTTTCTCCACTGCTATCTTCTGCAGTGCTTTCAATTTTGAGTCCGTATCTACTAGATAATTATGGAGTTCTAAATTTTTCTCCTTAATTGCTAGTAACTCCTATTCATTTTCATGGATTGAGCCCAGAAGTTTCGAAACTTGACCTTGAACACAAGCACATTCTGGTTTAATTGTTGATCCATAATGACATTGGCTATGGAGGTGGTGCATAAATAATATAAAATCATGTGAGAAATATAAATAAAACTAAAGTCTTGATAAAGGACCTACAAACCCAGCATACATGATAAGAAATAATAATAAAAGACCTTTATTTGACTAAAATGCAAACATATTATATGCAATAAAACTTCAAGTCAAGGAAATATTTATATAAGGCTCATTAACAAAACTTTACAAAACCTTTACCCAAAAAATTGGACAAACTGTGTCGGCTTTACTGTTTATATTTTTTAAGTATCATTCACTTTTCCATTACCATGATTACCTACACTATATTCAGTGTTTTTATGTATGTAACCTTCACAACTTGGCGTGATTACACTAAGAAGACTCTAAAACTAAAATAGTCAATGCATACGAATCATCTCAGAATTCTAATAGAGGGCTTCTAGAAACTTCTAAACTAAAATAACCAACCTAAAAAAATCATCTCACAATTCTAATATAGAATTTCTAGAAATTTTTTATAGGCATCTTACTAAAATTAAATAAAAACATTGTCATATCAAGATATCATATGAATTGGTGGCTTTGGTATAGGAGAAATGATTTGAACTCATATACTAATATTATTGGTGGCTAGTATATATAACCATGACATGAGATTATATCTTCATAAGTTAAATTGGGGGTTAATCTGGATTAAAGATTTTTTTGGATTTTTTAAAATCTAAACTATTTAATTTGAATTCTAAAAATTCTTTTAAAATTTACTCGTTTTCAATGAGGATTGTAAAAAGGTTTTTAAAATAGGAGGTATTTAATTTTGATTTGAAAAATTTTATTCATTTTGTATTTTTAAGAATATATTAAAATTTGATGGTTTTGTATTTTATTAAATTGTAGATTTTAATAGATTTTCTTTGTAATTTATGTGTTTTGAAATCATAGCAAAATACTATATATCAACAACTCTTCAAGTAGGATTAAAATCAACTAGTAAAATCATATAAAATAATGGATCATTGTAAATCATACTAAGGCGTACCTTTTACTATGTAAAATAAATTAAATTTGGTTTACCACTACAATTTGACTTTATATTATTGTAATGTATAATATCTTTTAAAGTCACATTTATTTGGTAACATATAATGTCTTGCACAAATTTACATTTTCCAATAATCAAATAATCCAATCTCCCATCTAATTTGCTTCTAATATTAATGATAACTTCCATTAACTATTTTGTATGTAGTAAGTAACATTTTTACAAATTTAAAATCCAACATTATAATTAAAAAAGAAGTCTAATAATTTTAATAATAATAATAATAATAACAATAATAATAACAATAATAACAATAGTAATAATTTATTTTAATAAAATAATGAAGTGAACTATAGAAATTCCAAAAATTATACATAAGTATTATTCACTGATACATCATCATTAGTTGAAGGATAATAAGTAGAGAATATTTTTGACTTTCAACTAATAATCCTTATCAGTTGAATTCCATCATTATTTAGCGTTAGCAAATCCTGATTTGTAACTTCAATAAATTCAAACTTATTTACAAATTGCAAAGACATCAACATTATTGAATGAAGAATAATTTGGCATACCTAACTCAATTACCAACCTAGTAAAAGTCTATTCATGAAGTGGGCTTGGTAAATATGTCTGCAAATTGTTACTCACTTGGAACAAGATAAAGTTTCAAAGTACATTTCATAACATGCTCTCTTATGAAGTGGTATTTCATGTCAATGTATTTTGTCCTTGAATGTTGGACAAGATTTTGAGTAATGACAATGACATTTGTGTTGTCACATAAATTTAAATCTTGTCCACATGTAGACAATAATCCAATAGTTGATTTTTTATCCATAAAATATGTGCACAACAGCTACCGGGAGTAATATATTCAGCCTCAGTTGTGGAAGTGGACACTAAATTTTGTTTCGTTCTAAACTAGGACACAATCTTGTTTTCAAGAAATTGACATGTTCTAATTGTGCATTTTCGTGTCTATTTTGCACCCTACATAATCTTCATATGAATAACAATTTAGATTAGAGAAGGAATCTCTACGATACCAAATGCCAAGTTTTGGTGTACCCTTGAGATATGTGGAAAACAATTTGATAGCTACTAAATGAGATTCTCTAGGATTAGCTTCAAATCTAGCACAAAAATAAGTAGCAAACATTATATCTGGCCTACTAGCTGTCAAATATAAAAGTTAACCAACGATGCCTCTAGAGTTTAAAATGTCAACAGACTTTTTAGTAGTGTTCAATTCAAGTTTAGTGGCAGTGACCATAATAGTTTTTGCAGATGTGTAATTTATTAAGTCAAGCTTCTTTAAAAGATCAAGAATATATTTAGTTTGATTAATGAATATTTCATCCCTAACTTGCTTGACTTGTAAACCAAGAAAGTAAGTTACTTATCTCATCATGCTCATTTCATATTTATTTTGGATCAAATTGGCAAACTTTTTGCAAAGTTTCTCATCTGTAGATCCAGATATAATATCATCTACATAAATCTGATCAATTATACTAGAGCCATTAAAATTTCTAAAGAATTTTTTTTTATCAGCAATGCCTCTTGAGAAATGATTTTCTAAAAGAAACTTTGACAAAGTATCATACCAGACTCTAGGTGCTTGCTTCAATCCATAAAGTGCTTTCAAAAGATAGTGAACATAATCGAGAAGTTGGGGTCTTCAAAACCCGGAGACTGACTGACCTAAACTTCATCCTCCAAATCTCGATTCAGAAAAGGCACTTTTCACATCCATTTGATAGACTTTGAAATTGGCATGGGCTGCATACGCTAGAAAATTTTTTATTGCTTCAAGTCTTGCAACTGTAGCAAATGTTTCATCAAAATCTATTCATTCTTGTTGACAATAGCTCTTAGCTACAAATCTAACTTTGTTTCTTATGACTATGTTTTCTCATCCATCTTTTTCTAAATACCCATTTGGTGTCAATAGAATTCTATCCTTTAGGTTTGGCTACCAGCTTCCATACTTTATTCTTTTCAAATTGGTTTAGCTCTTCTTGCATAGCTAAAACCCAATCAGGATCCATTAAAGCTTTTTTTACCTTCTTTGGTTCTTCCTGTGACAGAAAACTACTATATAGACATTGAACTTGAGTTACTTTCCTTATTTGCTCTATAAATATTGCATCATCAATGATTAATTCAAAACGGTGATCTCTTGTCCATTTCCTTTGAGGTGGTAGATTAGCTCTAAATGTGGTGGCCTCATTAGTGTCTATTTCATGAGTTTGTGGATCTGTGATTTGAAGATGGGGTTCTGTCAAACAATGATCTAGAGTTATTTTCAACTGATGCTGAATTCTACCTTTCAATGGATGATGCACTGTGCCTCTCAATGGATGTTACACTTTGTCTTACAACGGATGCAGTATTTTATATTTCAACGGATGCTGCATTTTTTCTTTTAAAGGATACAGCACTCTATGCATCAACTGTTGTTCCTTCATTTGAAGATAACTTTGAATATTCTTTTGTCATTATATCTAGATCACTTTTATCATCACTATCATCATAATATATCTCAACATTATTAATTTGAGACTTCCGTGGAGACCTTCATCTGTCAGTCCTTCAATCTTTTTATCATCAAATAAAACATATACATATTCAAATTCAATTACAATATGGTTCTCAGATTTTAGACTCTATATACTTTTCCAATAGCATATCCAACAAAGATACCTTCATCAGGTTTGACAACAAACTTTCTATGGTGATCATTTAATTCCTTAGAATATAACACTTACATGTAAAGATATGAAGAAAGTTCAGTGTTGGCTTCCTATTCCTGAATAGTTGATAAAAGAGTCATGCATTTGGCTTGATTAATGAAAGAAAGATTCTGAGTGTAGCATGCAGTGTTTACAGCCTCATCCTAAAAATAGTTGGTAACTTTATTCTTCTAACCTTGTTCTAGTTGCTTCAATCAATAATCTATTCTTTCTCTCAACCAACCACTCCATTTTGTTGGGGCGTCCTTGTCATTAGAACTCACGCTTGATTCCATTTCCTTCATAGAATAACCTCATCGTTGAATTTTTGATTCATGATCTTAAGAAAGTCTTAACTTTTCGGGTCATTCACATTCACCTACAATGTGCCCACTCTGGTTCACCAACATGACATGAAGTTTTATGAAAAGTTATTTTACTAAAATAAAAATATATTACGAAGAAAAAACTTCTTAAAAGTCAAGAAGAAATTATATTATACAAATGCTTAGCTAATGCAAGAGGAAAACTGAAGAACGAGGGTCAGCTTCACCACTATCATATTGTATTCATGGAAATCATCATTCAGTTTCGTGTTACCATGATTCTACTTCAGTGCACATGTACCTTATACTATTATGAATGTCATATTCACTCATAAACTTTATGACATGAAACTCAGCATTATCTAAATTTGTCAGGAAGTCTTCTTGTGGCTGACCTATAAGGTGCGGTTAACTGCAACACATCATAAACAATTCATCCTAGTCGGCTCAATTTCGTGTAGAAAATAAACTTCAAAACCCACACACAAAATAAAATATTCTTTGAACAAACATCATAATTTATAATAAAATACTCAATGATTATTTTTATGTATCTAATAAAAATAAAATTATAACAAAGTGATTCAAGATTTCTTTTAATTTAGTTACACTAAAGATCCTAAAATATTAGTTCAAAATAAAATATTTGATGTACTTTGTAAAAATTCAAATTATATTAGTTCAGAATAAAATATATTTCACAATTTTAATAGACGTACTCATCAAATGTATTTTATAATTTATCAAAAGTTTAATCTACCTTTAAGTTACTTTGTGATAATATTATATAGTTTACCATTTTTGCACCACACAAGTGTGCCAAGTTTAGATATGGTAATAGAAGATTAAAAATAAATACGTTTCTAAACAAAAGCTAAAGTGAGAGGCCCCCTAATACCTATGAAAGTGTTAATCTGGGTTAAAGTTATATTATTATGTTTATGTGGTAACTTAATATTATTTATAACATATAAATATTTTATATATAGTAATTATTATATGGTAGTACCTCTCAATATTTGGAGGATTTTCTCCATTGTTTTACCATTGTTTACAAAATTTGTAACAAATTTATGGGTAAAAAATCAACTAGGATAAAATTTTTATTACATCATATTAGATAGAAAAGAACATACAAAAATTCACACAAGTA
This sequence comes from Apium graveolens, assembly GCF_009905375.1. NCBI lineage: Eukaryota > Viridiplantae > Streptophyta > Magnoliopsida > Apiales > Apiaceae > Apium > Apium graveolens. Next base: position 288,264,604 of record NC_133652.1, on the reverse strand, counting down.
TGTAGTAGAAAATCACAAAGTAGTCTAAACATACACCAAGATGAGTACCTTTTTCTTCTTCCTTCTCTGTCTTGCTCATTAACAAATTTATGTTTATGGTACTTATGAAGGTATAGTTTTCGGAGAAACTATTTCATAGTTTTTACTCCTATGCTCATATTATTGGTGGCTAGTATATATAATCATGAAATGATGTTACATTTTGATAACTTATATTTAGATTACATTTTAGTATTGTAGGTGGCCTTACTTTTAATATAAAATTATATAAAATTTGGCTTTATTACTTTAATTTGGCTTTATATTTTCGTAACGTAAAATATCTTCTCCAAAATTTTATAACTATAATTTGGAGTTATATTCTGGTAACTTACAATATCTTACATAATGATATTATATAATATATTAAATAATGATAACATATGTGACCGTTACTTTTATGTAACATATAAAATTACTAATGATCATGAATATTATTTCCTATCTAACTTATTTATCATAGTAAACATAGCTTTCAGTATTTGAAGTAAAGTTTTAACAAATTTAACTAATGCAAAATTTGTTGTTTAAAGGAAAGTGTTGCATGACTGTAGCATATGCTGTCGTAACTCAAGTAAGTACTTATGATATTCTTATATGATGGCCAGATACAATGCCTTAATAGCACGTCCATATATTTAATAATATAAAATCAATGGTTATACATATTGTGTGCCCTTTTTCAACCTTAGATCAAACACTTAAACTTGGCAATTTTACTAACCAAACTTTGTACTAGTTGACTGACCTTAATTCATTCTGCTCCCCATTTCCCCAGAATGCGAGGCCTAGCACTGATAACATTCCGAAGGAGATAGTGTCTCTCCTGGTGTCCTGTTGGCAGAAGACCATACAGATCGGCCAGAATTTATCGAAATTAAATACTTCCTTGAGAACTTCATACAATACTTGTGGACACCAGATACTTCACCGCCGAAAATGATCAAGATCAGACATGCCAATGAACTCTCTACTATTGGGGAGTGTGAATTTACCTAGTCATGCGATGCAGAACCCCAACGGAGTCAGTGCCATTACAATGGTCAAATAATGGCCATGACACCCAGGCAAGGGACATGCCATTTTATCTGCTGAAGTAGTTGTTGATTTTCTAAAGTAGAGTTATGTAGTAATTTTCCAAGTTTTAACGTGTGTACTAGCTGTATTAATTCCGGTAATTTGGAATTGTCCAGTAATATCACATGAGCAAATGTAATCTTTGGTAATTAGAAATTGTCTAAATGATGTAGTTCATTATACTGGTGATATGTATTGTCCTTTCTAATGACTTGATTGGGAAAATAGTTCTAATATAGAACTTGGCTTTAATGTATGCAGAAAGTATTCTTCCAAAATTTGACCATTGTTATTGTGTTGCAATAGGTATTAAAAATGTTACAAACAGGTACTAAAAAGTGTTGCAAAAGTGCCACGTGTCAAGCTGGACCCACATGTCAGTGGGCTCACCTGTCAGTGGCCCCACAACTGCCACGTGTCAAAAAGCCACGTGTCAAAGTGCCACGTGTCAGTCCTATGTGGCATTCCACGTGTCACTTTTGCGCCCTTTTTTTGCCATGTCATTTCTTTTTGCAACATAATTTTTGGTGTTGCCCTTGATAATAAAATGTTGCCTTTGAACCCTAAGGCAACGTCAAAAATACTAACATCACAAAAGTGTTGCCATTGAAATTTTTTGGTCTGTTGCAACATTTATTTGGCCTGTTGCAAACATTTTGGAATGATTGCAGAAGGCCACTTTTGGTGTAGTGCAAGTAGAATCACAAGGAACAGAGAAATTCTTCACATATACAGCCTTTTCTATTTTTTCTAGTTTATTGCTGAATTACTACTAGCTACTCTTAGTTTATATATTACCAAGTTACAAGTAAATAAGAAGAAACTAAAAAAAAATAAATGTTTTCTTTGTCTAATCACATGCTTCTTCATTTCTCCAACCACTATCTTTGATTTTCTTCAAGTAAGCATGGAAATGAAATGATTCTTTGTTCTCAAAAACCTGTAAATAGGCAGCCACATTCCATTATATACAATAAACCCATATGAGTGTCAAGTCACTATCAACTGCTTTTTGAATTTAATCATCTGTTAGAACTCTGTTGGATCATCCATTGAGACTTGTTGAATCATCCGTTGAAAGTCTGGTTCTACATCCATTTAAAATCTAGTTGATCATCTGGTGAAACCTTGTGGAAACCTCGTTGAGAGAGTATCTTTATGGCAGTTAACTCTATTTCACTTATACAATATTACAAGGCATCCAATATTTAAAATTAGCCAACCTATCTTGGATATCAATCTAGTAGTCAACATGACATAGAATATCCTACAACTTATAGTTCTCTAAGGCATTACAGTATGCATGATGTGTTACAAAACTTATTAAAAACATAAGCTACTCTCTCAACCAATGACATAGTAGATTATCCGTTGAGAGCTACAAAATACACTTAATTAAATCTACTAAGGTGTTTTGATTAGCTTATCATCAAGCCTACAACATATTCCTAACAATGTCCCCCAATTTATATCTACTGGGATTGTAGGCATAAATTTAGAGGGACTTGATGATAACAAATACCTCTTTACTTAAAGATTATTCAATAGTAGATAAAACTTACAAGTGCTGCAACTTTCATTGAAAATTGTAACAAAAGAAGGTTCATAGAAAATCTCACAAGCCATTTTCAAGGTGCTCCTCTAAACTGAGGCAAGTTAATATTTTCTTCTTGAATGTCTAGTCCTCTTTCCCAGTTCTTTATTATTCTCTTCAATTTGGTGTTGAAGTTGTCTGTAGAACTCGGATTCATCTTCATTTAATTGATCCAGCATCTCCTACATTTCCTTGAGAGTTTTATTTCCTGATATCTTTAGCTGATCATCTAATCTGAAGAATGTTCTTATGTTCTTTTCATTCTTGAACTCCATTAACCAGTATGGCTACAGATGCACTCTATTCCCATTGTAAGGAATGGTCAAGACTACTGGGAGTGCATTTGGATCTCTCCAGCTATGTCTTATTCTTTCAATCTGATTGAGTATCTCCTTCTTGGCAACCATGTTAAAGACAATATTTTCTTGATTGAGGAGAAAATCTTCACTAAGACAGAGTAGCCTTCATTAAGAATCTTGTGAAGAGACCAAGTAAACTCCTTTCCACCCTTGTATCTGAATACACGTCTTTTTGGGAACCTGTTGTGGGCATAATTGCGCTCACTTTATCTAGCTCATCGGATAGAGATTGATGTCTGAAAACTCCTTTATATCACAGATAAATAGTTGATCTCCTTTGTTGACATTAAGTTTAGGTTTGGATAGATTTTTGGATTTGAATGGAACTGGCTTGACTGGCTTTCTTGGTTTGGACTTTCTTCTTTTGGGAGTTTAAGATCAGTAATTGGTAGGTTTTCCCAGTCTATTGGTTCATTCTTATGAATTATTGGTTCACCATGGAAATTCACATCTGAATAAACCTTAAATTCATCTTGCTCCATTGTGGACAAGGTTGGTTGATTTGAAGTAGTAGACTGGGTAGGCTCAGGTTCATCTTCTTTCTCTTCTTTTTCTCAAAAATCCAGCTTCATTTTGGTTGTTCCTTTCTCATCCTTTTTCCAATTTTCTTCTTTGGTTTCTCCAGATTCTCAGTTTTAGTGATAGTGGCAGGTTTCTCAGCTTCCGATTTAGTAGCAACCTTTTCAGCCTTTTTCTTAGCTTCTAAGGTAGCCTACTTTTTTGATTCCTAAGTCTCGGCTTTTCTTTTGTTTTGGCTTCTGCAAATTGTGGATGTTCAGCCATCACACAAAAATCTTTTCCATGTCTGTAGACTTTCGCTATCCTTTTCTTTAAAACTGAATCTCTTTGATCTTTGATTTGAGCAATAGAATGACCAAACAATTTATTTTCATCTAGCTGGGGAGTTGCATAGACTAGATCCAAAGGATTCTTGGTAGAATGTTTTGATGAATGCTTCTTGGGCTTCAAAATCAAATGGGCCCCTGACTATCTTCTAGCAGAGGTTTGACCTCTCTCCAGGTTCCTCAAGCTCATTTCACTAATAGGAATTTGTCTCAGTTGAGTGAAGTGTTTCACAAATTTTTCTTGTTTTGCAACTGGACCAAAAACTTTTTCAATCTTCTCATCCATTTGCTTCATTTATTCATTCAGCCTGAGCTCAGCTGCTGCAATATTGATCAAATTAATGCCATCAAGAACGGTGGCTTTGAGAAAGTAATGGCTGGAACAATTACTTTGCTGACTTGAATTTGCACATCCTTCTCCCCCTCACTAACTTGAGTAATTGCATCTTTATCCCCCTTTTTGTTATCATCAAGTTATGCAGGGTTGGAAGGCTGAACAACTACCAATTTTTGTAGTAATTGAGTTTGAGTTTGTTGGTTGGAAAGGATTTGAGCAACTGAGTCTTCAACATTAGACAGTCTTGAACCCAGATTCTCAACCATTTTATTCAAGTCATACTCTTTCCTGAGATTTTCATTAAAACTGGTCATTGTTGTATCTGGAAGTTTAGCATCCAGTTTCTTATAGAGATCCTCCTTGACTTAAGCCAAATCGTGTTTCAGTACATCTATAGTTTGATGATGTTGAAGAGCTTGAATTTTATGTAACTGTAGAGACTCCAGATGGGTTTGCACAAGTTTCTTGGTGCTGCTATTGTTGGTGGCTTGAACAGCATCTTGAGTTTCATGAAGTAGTTAGAATAAGATTGACTTGAAATGATGAAGATTGCAATAATTTGAAAACATCCAATCTGGAGTTTCAGTTCTCCTCATATGTTCATGCTTATTCCTTCATCATCCTCTTCAAGAAAGTAACCACCAAAAGAATCACCAGAGGCTGCAGAATTATACTCAAAATCCTCACCAGTTGTGGACGGAACTGAGTTGATTGACATCTTTGGCCCTTAGCATGAAAGCTGTTGTGTGCACCAAGTTTAATGGTCTCTCAGCAGCCTCATTGCCCTATTCAGCTAAAATTTGATAAGCTGGAATAGGATGAGTAAATGCCTCAGCTTCAAACGATATAGAGTCTAAAATAACTTGATATTCTTGCTGAAATAGCTGCTTCTTTTCAGCCTCGTTGGCATCCCTTAAACTCACTAATAATGGGCTCTTCCCAATTCTTCATTTGTACCTGCTTTTCTCTCATGATCTCTTTTTCTTGCATCAAGGGCTCCCCTTGGCTTTCCACCCTCACACCCTCACCTTCACCATCTAAGGTAGGACTCCTCTCACTCACTCTTGCCATGCTAGAAGAAATAGCATGCACTTTTTCACTCATTCTCTCCTTTTCCCAGAGAGCAACTCAGCCTCTCACTCAGTTCACTCCCTTCCCTCAATCCTATTAGTGATTGAACTACTACTAAGTCATCTGCACTTGTAACCTTTATGGAAATTTCAAGTGGTGCAGAGACTTTCAACGGCTGAGTGACATCTATCGAAATAGTAGTTGAGAAATTCAATGAATAATTGTTGTTAAGCACATCCGTCGAGGGACAATCACTAGTCGATGGATGAAAAATATCTGTCGAGTGAGTAGAAATGATAGAGTTTGGAGTAGAAACTACTGTATAATCTGTGGTGATTGATTTGAGATTATCCACATATTTCTCAGTATTTTCAGGAAGAAATAGCAAGTGAGCCAACAAATCATTTAATAAGAATTAGGTGCAAATGTCAAATTAGTATATTGTGCAGATAAGTTATGTGCAGGCATAACAGGCATTGTGGTGTGGTTATATTGGGAAATGTGGAATATGCATATATGGGTGCAGGCATGGCAGATTTGCACATTAACAGACAAGTGATTAAAACTACCATCACTTAACCAGGTTTTTTCTATGTACATATTTATCAGGTGTGTAGTTGTTATGTTTTTTTAATTCCCACTTTTCCATTCTTAGTGATTTTTCTCTTAGATCTGCTTTGACTTTCCATTTTCTCTAGTCTTTCATTTAGTTGCTTCATGGACAATGTCCCACATTGACTCTTTTGTTCTCCTTAACTTGACTTGATTCTCCTCTAACAAAGTTTTTAGAACTGATCCAGATTGGTTAGCTAGATTGGTTTGGCTAACCGAATTTTTCTCACTCGAAGGATGTGGGTTTTTTGTCTTTCAACGGCTAAGTCCTTTTATCTTTAGACGGAAATCTTCATTATCCGTAAATCCACATCCGTTGAAAGTCCTTCTATCACTCAGGATCTAGTTTCTCCTTGCTCTTTATAGATTCCTTGAACTTTAGTAATTTGAGCATGAACATCTATTAATGATTTCCAAGCCTTGATTACCTTTTGTTCTCGTATCAAGCTACTTTCCTCAAAATCTCTTCTTTCTTTCAAAGATTAGTCAATTCATCTTTTTGCATCTTGCAGGTCTAATCTTCATTTCTCAAACTCAATAAAATTGAGTTTCTAACACAAAATTATTGCACTTAAAACCAATTATTCTCTTAATTGGTTGTGTTTTCTTTAGTGAGGATGTAAGTGTAGCACGCAATGGTATACTATGTCATTTATAGCACATCATTACACTCATCTTTAGAATGATGTGCTAGATTAGTAGTGATTACCTAATTGCTTGATGAACTGAATTCTGTTTCCATCTGATTTGGCCATCAGGGCTAGGTTGACATAGCTTTGTTTCTTCATCTTCATCTATCTCATCAGCAGCCCGATCATTTTCCTGATTCAAGAAAGCCCTTTCCTTCTGTGTGAGCAATTCAAATTATTTCTTCTTGTAGTCCACATGCTCAAACTTCTTTCTATCAGAATTAGGCTTTCTGCATTCACTTGCAATATGACCTCTCAAGCAACATTTGAAATATTTGAATTTTGACTTGTCAACCATGTTTCTGTTTGGCTTGGAGCTCCAAAATTCTTCTTGAATTTTAGCTTGGCAAACCTTCTAGATAGAACAGCCAGATGTTCATCTATGTCTTCCATTTCATCTTGACTAAGATGATCATCATGTTCAGCTACAAGCCCTTTTCCTTTTCCTTCACAAACCCTAGAGTTTGGTGCAGATTCCACAGCTTCAAACTTTATCTCCTCCAGTTTCTCTTGATCAGCTACGAAGGCTATAGATCCTCCCTTCTTCCTTTCTTTCCCTATCTTCTCATCTTGTTCCAACTCAAGCTCATAAGTTTTTAGAATGCCATACAATCTCTCCAAGGTGAATTCCTTGTAATCTTGAGAATTCATGAGAGAAACAGTCACAGGCTTCCAATCTTTTGGTAGAGACTTTAGGAATTTCAGGTTTGAATCTTTTATCTGATAGACTCTCTATAAAGTTTTAGTGTATTTAGTAGCTTTTAAAGATTCACTATCTTCACAATGAAAGTGCTCATACTGCTGGATTAGATATTGTATCTTGTTTTCCCTCACTTGTTCAGTTCCATCACATATATTATGTATTGTATCCCAAATGCCCTTGGCAGTTTTATAATTGATGACATTATCGAACATGTCACTGTCAAGGCCATTGAATAGAGTTTTCATAGCCTTTTTGTATTTGTGCACTTGTTCTATATCTTCATTTGTGGCTTTGGGACACTTTGCTCATTGCCTACAATACCTTCAGTATCTGTAGCAGCTCTTCGTGGAACGTGAGGACCCTTCCCAATACAATTGACATACCTTTCGTCTTGTGAAAAAAGATGCAGGTGCATTTTCACCTTCCAATGGTAATAATTGTCTTTGTCCAAGAAAGAGATCTTCACACCAACATCCTTCTTGCTCATGTTGTTAGTTGTTGTGATCTTTAAACTCTTAGTATGTTAAGAGCTTACTCTGGTACCAATTGTTAATTCCAAACAATCTAACAGTTGAATTACAGAAGGGGGGTTGAATTTAATTATTGGTTTCTCCTCGATTTTAAAAATTTTCAAAAATATAAATATATCAGTGTTGAATATGCAAAAGTGCGGAATGAAAAATAATAAAGTATTCAAACACAAAGTAATTAAACATAAGGATTAAAAACTTTCTGGTGGATTAAACTTATTCACCAAAGATATATATATTTCGAGAACTCTGTTATCCAAAGATTGTACACAGTTGCTTACAAGTAGAATCACAAGGAACAGAGAAATTCTTCACGGATACAACATTTTCTCTTTCTCTAGTTTATTGCTGAATTTACTACTAGCTACTCTTGGTTTATATATTACCAAGTTACAAATGAATAAGACAAATTAATAAAAAAATGGGTCTTTGTCTAATCACATGCTTCTTCATTTCTCCATCCAGTATTTTTGATTTTCTTCAAGCATGGAAATTGAAATGCTTTTTTGTTCTCTAAAACCTGTGCATAGGCTGCCACGTTCTATTTGCATACAATCAACCCATGTGACTGTCAAGTCACTATCAGCTACTTTTTGAATCTGATTATCCGTCGAACTCTGTTGGATCATCCATTGAGACTTTGTTGAATCATCCGTTCAGAGTCTGGTTGATCATCCATTGAAACTCTAGTTGATCATACCGTTGAAACCTTGTGGAACATCCGTTGAGAGTATCTTCATGACAGTTAACTCTACTTCACTTATACAAGATTACAAGGCATCCAATATTTATAATTAGCCAACCTATCTTGCATATCAATCTAGTAGTCAACATGACTTAGAATATCCTACAACTTCTAGTTCTCTAAGGCATTACAGTATGCATGAATGTGTTACAAAACTTATTAAAAATATAAGCTACTCTCTCAACAGATAACAGAGTAGATTATCCGTTGAGAGCTATAAAATATACTTAATTAAATCTACTATGGTGTTTTGGTTAGCTTATCATCAAGCCTAGAATATATTCCTATCAAGAAGTCTTAGAAGTTTCATTTGGACATCAAATAAATATATAGAATTTATAACAAGTACTTTAAATGTGGTTAAGTCCGAGTCTACTTTCTATCTAAAAATTAAAATTGATATTCAGTCTCATTTAAATCTTGTTAAACCTCAATTAAATCATGAAAAAATAAATTAGCTAGATTTGGTTTTTGCTTAAAAAAATTAAACATGACAAAATTGATAATATCGCGAATTTGAAGAAATATTTGATGTAGTGCATATCACTAGAGCAAACTCATCCTATAAAGTGTATACATATGTTACAAAAGATGTTACTGATCTTACATAAATTAGAGAGATTATAAAATAATACTATAAATGAAAACAATTTTGGGTTGCATATTAAAATAAAATGATGGGGAATTTATAATCTAAAATAATAAGTTGAATTTAATATTATTTTTTCAATTGCAAAATGACTTTTATATTGTAGAAAATATAGAAATATTATGCTTGTCATGGAAGAGTACCATATTTTTATATTAAGTGCAAATTTGCATGATAGCTATTTCTTCAAATATGATGCAGCGTTTTCCATATATTCAGTACTTCTATTTAGTTTAATTAGCATGACATGTGCCCCTATAATATGCCATCGTGAGTATTTGGTGAATATGCCTTTTATAATATTAATAATTATTACTTTTTAGAAATAGAAGATCGATTATTATTTTTGTAATATCAAAAAATGGAAAGTATGATAATCTTTTGGGAACTAGGGGAGTTTTAGTTTTTACCAATTATTTAAGTTATGTGTGCTACAATTCAATATAAGTTCAGACAAATCTCAGGGTGAACAAGATTCGAAGAGGACCATAAACGATAAACTTAATATGAAAATATGGCACTTTTCCCTCACATGCTTAACATGTAATTTTTAGAACACAAAAGTGATTTGGTGATTGAGAAACTAATATTAAATTATTAGATTATAAATTCCCCATCATCTTACTTTTATGTACAACCCAACATTGTTTACATTTGCAGAATTATTTTATAATCTCCCTAATTTATGTTAAATCAATATACATTTTTTCTAACATATGTATACACTTTATACAATGAGCTTGTTAGTCAGTACATAAACTCATTGTTATGTAACCTACAAAACCTCAAATTTAGATATGTACTTACCGGGTGCTCCGTCATTAGCACCAATCTTATTCCTTCTGTTTATGTAGAGGAACAAGCATTCACTAGTTTTATGTATAAAAATTCTTTAGGCAGATTTTTCTTCGAATCGGTATTTATTATTTCTTGTATCAAATGCTTTATGATGATAAAATATTTGTTTTTTTATATTTATCATGTTCATCTTATCACATTTAAGAGTTCCAAGAACATTTTCTATCTCGTGTAGGTAAAACTTGATATATTCTTGTAAATTTTCTACCAGGCTTCAAGGAGAAGGAATTCAAGCAGATACAACTTCATCCCAATATTATTCTGGAAATATTATACCTGCTGGTAATAATAATATGAATCACTAATCCGTAAAATTAACGGTTAGTATGATTGAACATTTTCTTCTATCCCAGTGTCTTTTGCTTTTTTATCTTTTAATAGATTTTTACCTAAGTACTCGTAGCAATAAGTGATCCCGGAACACAATGCCTTGTATTCGCTTTTTTGTCGAAGTTCGGAATGTATGAAAGTGGGTGAGCTATGGTCGAAACGTGGAGGGGTTTAACACTAACAAGAATTCAGAATACAACTAAACAATACAACAAGCCAAACTATAATACCCAACACTTGGATTAAAGGATTACCTAGTAATGATAAGATGAAGAAGATATAAATTTAAATTGCAAACCATGAGTGTAGGAATTTAAGTATAAAATATAATTCAAAAATTTTTTTTGGATGAATTCCTTCACTCGTTGTTCCAATCTCAGCAGCCTTTCCGAGCGAGCCTCTAGGATCTCCTGTAAACCCCCATGATATGGTAAATGGAGGATGTTAGGGGAAGCAGTGAGTGGAGATTCCCCTGCAGAGAGCCGGGTGAGGGGAGACGTTCATGTCCGGTTCGGAGGGCGGGGATATCCCGACCCTATCGCATCTCTTAAGAATAAAGCTAACTTTTTTCCATACTATATCATGTTCTAATATTCTGTATACAATATGTTTTTAATGTTTTTTTATCATAGGTAACCTGCAGCCACTACCCTTCGGGTACGTACTGGGTAAATACTATGAGCTCACATAGTAGCCTGCAAATCACGTGAACCAAGGTAAACCATATTTAAGCGACAAGATCTGACTCAGGAGGTGTAATCATAAATTCTCCTTCCGTGGGATTCGAACCTGTGACCAAATAAAATTAGACTTTGATGTAAAATTCATAAGTTGTCTTCCAGGCCTGATTCTTGGCTGCTCCAGTTGAATTTTTGATGTGCCAATTTGTTGATGTGTATTTTTAAAAGTTCGTTTCGTTCTCAGGGAAGTACAGATATTGACACCAATTTCAAGTATTTTATCTCTTACAGTTCAGAAGTGTGGAGAAAAATTTTGTGGACATTTTAACTACCCACTATTTTAATCTAATAAATAAATAAAAATTATATAATATATATGAGTGAAATAATCCAAGAATAAGGGTTCTTCAATGTCTATCTTGAATGTATAATTTGTGTCTCTTACTTTAATAAAAAAAATCCTTTTAATGTTTATAAAATCCTCTCCTAAGGTAGATTATAGTGCATGTAATTATCCCCTGAAAGGCACTCCCATGGTCATATAATGTACAATTATAAACTAGTATAAACCAAGGTTTATATGTTTTACAATCCACATATTTATCTCCCGATCCAATACTTAAATTGTGACTATCATATCATTTACTAGAATTACAACTCCTCTCCCGATTCTTTATAATTCCTATAGATGCAATCAAAGGTTCGCGACTCCCTTAATTGTGTTGAACTCTTAATGACAAATTAAAAATCATAAGAAATCACCATATAACTAAACAACACAACAAGCCAAAGATACTACCCAACTTTTGGATTAAAGGATTAGCTACTCATGATAAGATAAACATGATAAAAATTTGATTTGTAAACCATGAGTGTAGCAATTTTAGTAAAAAGAATACAACTTGCAAAGTTCCTCTGGAATTTGGATGAATCCATTCACTCCTTCTAATATCCCCCTCAATCTCCTTCTATCCCTTCTCTCAAAAATGCGACTAACTTTATTCTATAGTGTATTATGTTCTGATTCTTTGTATATATTATGTAAAACCTTGTATGTAATAAAGAGTTTTTAATGTATTTCCTAAAATAAATTGCACTTTAATGTAAAATTCGTAGGCTATCTTCCTGGCCTGATTCTGGGATGTTCCAGTTTGATTCTTAATGTTAGATCACTTCTAAACTGTAGATAATTCTGTTAGCGTCGCATGGGCCGTAAGATCCCATATATCTATTTTGCTGGGCCTAACTGTACTGAGTTTTAGTGAGTACTGACTACCATTATCTGTTTATTGATGATGCGGTTCCGTTATGGTTATAGATTAACCCCTCAGTTTCAATCACAAAGGAAATTTTCATCATGTAGTGAAATTAAAAAAGGTTGTTATGGTGGTTACTGTGCTCGTGATAGTGAATTGAATTACAGTCCAAATTCTAGAATTGGGAATGGAAGTGATCGATTAAGTTAAAATAAAGCGTAATATGCATGAAGAGCAATTCATGCAATGGTTAATTTGACTCGTGGTCCTCGAAGACAGAGAATGAATAGTGTTCTAAATATACAGGCTGTGGATAAAAAAGTGTTGCCCTCAATATGAAGAGAAGAGTATAACCTAGCAGATTTTTAGATCGAATATGATAATGCTATGTTTTATGTCATAAAACCAATTCGTGAAGACCACACACATAAAAGCATTAAATTTAATGTTTGGTCTAGTACCCCTGTTGGAAATAAGAAATTATATACTGTATTCGGTGATCCAAAAAAAAAGTAAGCAATCGACGTGAATACTGTTTATCCAATTTAATATGTTTAACTCTAATCTTATTTTACAGGGACTTTGATGGTCATTCATGATCAATGGAGTGAGTCATCTAATGAGTCATCTAATTCACGATATGTTCTTCATCCAACATATAACACCACTGATGCGTACAGGAGAGATAACTCCATGAACTTTGGACATAATAAGTACTTGTATCAGTGAGCTACCTCGAAAAGTATAACTAGGGGTCACTTTAAAACACATCTCATCCCTTTATTTTGGGTTAGCTAAATCCATGTTACAAAATTACATGTGTGACTACCTCCTGGATGGTATGAGCCTATTTATACCCTTAATGAAATAATGAATTATGATAATGTTTCAGAATTATATAAATGGTGCTAATGTAGCATCCTGATATTAAAGTAATTCACTATTACCATTTACAAAAAACTAGATAATCCATCTACATAACATACAACTTTAAAGTAATTCACTATCACCATTTACTAAAAAATAGATAATCCATCTACATAACATACAACTGAAACAAATTTTATATTACACTAATGCCAAACTATATCTTCTTTGATGTCGTCACAATAAGAAGCTGCATGAGATTCCTCAACTGTGGATTTTTTCTCCACTGCTATCTTCTGCAGTGCTTTCAATTTTGAGTCCGTATCTACTAGATAATTATGGAGTTCTAAATTTTTCTCCTTAATTGCTAGTAACTCCTATTCATTTTCATGGATTGAGCCCAGAAGTTTCGAAACTTGACCTTGAACACAAGCACATTCTGGTTTAATTGTTGATCCATAATGACATTGGCTATGGAGGTGGTGCATAAATAATATAAAATCATGTGAGAAATATAAATAAAACTAAAGTCTTGATAAAGGACCTACAAACCCAGCATACATGATAAGAAATAATAATAAAAGACCTTTATTTGACTAAAATGCAAACATATTATATGCAATAAAACTTCAAGTCAAGGAAATATTTATATAAGGCTCATTAACAAAACTTTACAAAACCTTTACCCAAAAAATTGGACAAACTGTGTCGGCTTTACTGTTTATATTTTTTAAGTATCATTCACTTTTCCATTACCATGATTACCTACACTATATTCAGTGTTTTTATGTATGTAACCTTCACAACTTGGCGTGATTACACTAAGAAGACTCTAAAACTAAAATAGTCAATGCATACGAATCATCTCAGAATTCTAATAGAGGGCTTCTAGAAAACTTCTAAAACTAAAATAACCAACCTAAAAAAATCATCTCACAATTCTAATATAGAATTTCTAGAAATTTTTTATAGGCATCTTACTAAAATTAAATAAAAACATTGTCATATCAAGATATCATATGAATTGGTGGCTTTGGTATAGGAGAAATGATTTGAACTCATATACTAATATTATTGGTGGCTAGTATATATAACCATGACATGAGATTATATCTTCATAAGTTAAATTGGGGGTTAATCTGGATTAAAGATTTTTTTGGATTTTTTAAAATCTAAACTATTTAATTTGAATTCTAAAAATTCTTTTAAAATTTACTCGTTTTCAATGAGGATTGTAAAAAGGTTTTTAAAATAGGAGGTATTTAATTTTGATTTGAAAAATTTTATTCATTTTGTATTTTTAAGAATATATTAAAATTTGATGGTTTTGTATTTTATTAAATTGTAGATTTTAATAGATTTTCTTTGTAATTTATGTGTTTTGAAATCATAGCAAAATACTATATATCAACAACTCTTCAAGTAGGATTAAAATCAACTAGTAAAATCATATAAAATAATGGATCATTGTAAATCATACTAAGGCGTACCTTTTACTATGTAAAATAAATTAAATTTGGTTTACCACTACAATTTGACTTTATATTATTGTAATGTATAATATCTTTTAAAGTCACATTTATTTGGTAACATATAATGTCTTGCACAAATTTACATTTTCCAATAATCAAATAATCCAATCTCCCATCTAATTTGCTTCTAATATTAATGATAACTTCCATTAACTATTTTGTATGTAGTAAGTAACATTTTTACAAATTTAAAATCCAACATTATAATTAAAAAAGAAGTCTAATAATTTTAATAATAATAATAATAATAATAACAATAATAATAACAATAATAACAATAGTAATAATTTATTTTAATAAAATAATGAAGTGAACTATAGAAATTCCAAAAATTATACATAAGTATTATTCACTGATACATCATCATTAGTTGAAGGATAATAAGTAGAGAAATATTTTTGACTTTCAACTAATAATCCTTATCAGTTGAATTCCATCATTATTTAGCGTTAGCAAATCCTGATTTGTAACTTCAATAAATTCAAACTTATTTACAAATTGCAAAGACATCAACATTATTGAATGAAGAATAATTTGGCATACCTAACTCAATTACCAACCTAGTAAAAGTCTATTCATGAAGTGGGCTTGGTAAATATGTCTGCAAATTGTTACTCACTTGGAACAAGATAAAGTTTCAAAGTACATTTCATAACATGCTCTCTTATGAAGTGGTATTTCATGTCAATGTATTTTGTCCTTGAATGTTGGACAAGATTTTGAGTAATGACAATGACATTTGTGTTGTCACATAAAATTTAAATCTTGTCCACATGTAGACAATAATCCAATAGTTGATTTTTTATCCATAAAATATGTGCACAACAGCTACCGGGAGTAATATATTCAGCCTCAGTTGTGGAAGTGGACACTAAATTTTGTTTCGTTCTAAACTAGGACACAATCTTGTTTTCAAGAAATTGACATGTTCTAATTGTGCATTTTCGTGTCTATTTTGCACCCTACATAATCTTCATATGAATAACAATTTAGATTAGAGAAGGAATCTCTACGATACCAAATGCCAAGTTTTGGTGTACCCTTGAGATATGTGGAAAACAATTTGATAGCTACTAAATGAGATTCTCTAGGATTAGCTTCAAATCTAGCACAAAAATAAGTAGCAAACATTATATCTGGCCTACTAGCTGTCAAATATAAAAGTTAACCAACGATGCCTCTAGAGTTTAAAATGTCAACAGACTTTTTAGTAGTGTTCAATTCAAGTTTAGTGGCAGTGACCATAATAGTTTTTGCAGATGTGTAATTTATTAAGTCAAGCTTCTTTAAAAGATCAAGAATATATTTAGTTTGATTAATGAATATTTCATCCCTAACTTGCTTGACTTGTAAACCAAGAAAGTAAGTTACTTATCTCATCATGCTCATTTCATATTTATTTTGGATCAAATTGGCAAACTTTTTGCAAAGTTTCTCATCTGTAGATCCAGATATAATATCATCTACATAAATCTGATCAATTATACTAGAGCCATTAAAATTTCTAAAGAATTTTTTTTTATCAGCAATGCCTCTTGAGAAATGATTTTCTAAAAGAAACTTTGACAAAGTATCATACCAGACTCTAGGTGCTTGCTTCAATCCATAAAGTGCTTTCAAAAGATAGTGAACATAATCGAGAAGTTGGGGTCTTCAAAACCCGGAGACTGACTGACCTAAACTTCATCCTCCAAATCTCGATTCAGAAAGGCACTTTTCACATCCATTTGATAGACTTTGAAATTGGCATGGGCTGCATACGCTAGAAAATTTTTTATTGCTTCAAGTCTTGCAACTGTAGCAAATGTTTCATCAAAATCTATTCATTCTTGTTGACAATAGCTCTTAGCTACAAATCTAACTTTGTTTCTTATGACTATGTTTTCTCATCCATCTTTTTTCTAAATACCCATTTGGTGTCAATAGAATTCTATCCTTTAGGTTTGGCTACCAGCTTCCATACTTTATTCTTTTCAAATTGGTTTAGCTCTTCTTGCATAGCTAAAACCCAATCAGGATCCATTAAAGCTTTTTTTACCTTCTTTGGTTCTTCCTGTGACAGAAAACTACTATATAGACATTGAACTTGAGTTACTTTCCTTATTTGCTCTATAAATATTGCATCATCAATGATTAATTCAAAACGGTGATCTCTTGTCCATTTCCTTTGAGGTGGTAGATTAGCTCTAAATGTGGTGGCCTCATTAGTGTCTATTTCATGAGTTTGTGGATCTGTGATTTGAAGATGGGGTTCTGTCAAACAATGATCTAGAGTTATTTTCAACTGATGCTGAATTCTACCTTTCAATGGATGATGCACTGTGCCTCTCAATGGATGTTACACTTTGTCTTACAACGGATGCAGTATTTTATATTTCAACGGATGCTGCATTTTTTCTTTTAAAGGATACAGCACTCTATGCATCAACTGTTGTTCCTTCATTTGAAGATAACTTTGAATATTCTTTTGTCATTATATCTAGATCACTTTTATCATCACTATCATCATAATATATCTCAACATTATTAAATTTGAGACTTCCGTGGAGACCTTCATCTGTCAGTCCTTCAATCTTTTTATCATCAAATAAAACATATACATATTCAAATTCAATTACAATATTGGTTCTCAGATTTTAGACTCTATATACTTTTCCAATAGCATATCCAACAAAGATACCTTCATCAGGTTTGACAACAAACTTTCTATGGTGATCAGTTTAATTCCTTAGAATATAACACTTACATGTAAAGATATGAAGAAAGTTCAGTGTTGGCTTCCTATTCCTGAATAGTTGATAAAGAGTCATGCATTTGGCTTGATTAATGAAAGAAAGATTCTGAGTGTAGCATGCAGTGTTTACAGCCTCATCCTAAAAATAAGTTGGTAACTTTTATTCTTCTAACCTTGTTCTAGTTGCTTCAATCAATAATCTATTCTTTCTCTCAACCAACCACTCCATTTTGTTGGGGCGTCCTTGTCATTAGAACTCACGCTTGATTCCATTTCCTTCATAGAATAACCTCATCGTTGAATTTTTGATTCATGATCTTAAGAAAGTCTTAACTTTTCGGGTCATTCACATTCACCTACAATGTGCCCACTCTGGTTCACCAACATGACATGAAGTTTTATGAAAAGTTTATTTTACTAAAATAAAAATATATTACGAAGAAAAAACTTCTTAAAAGTCAAGAAGAAATTATATTATACAAATGCTTAGCTAATGCAAGAGGAAAACTGAAGAACGAGGGTCAGCTTCACCACTATCATATTGTATTTCATGGAAATCATCATTCAGTTTCGTGTTACCATGATTCTACTTCAGTGCACATTGTACCTTATACTATTATGAATGTCATATTCACTCATAAACTTTATGACATGAAACTCAGCATTATCTAAATTTGTCAGGAAGTCTTCTTGTGGCTGACCTATAAGGTGCGGTTAACTGCAACACATCATAAACAATTCATCCTAGTCGGCTCAATTTCGTGTAGAAAATAAACTTCAAAACCCACACAAAAAATAAAATTATCTTGAACAAACATCATAATTTATAATAAAATACTCAATGATTATTTTTATGTATCTAAATAAAAATAAATTATAACAAAGTGATTTCAAGATTTCTTTTAATTTAGTTACACTAAAGATCCTAAAATATTAGTTCAAAATAAAATATTTGATGTACTTTGTAAAAATTCAAAATTATATTAGTTCAGAATAAAATATATTTCACAATTTTAATAGACGTACTCATCAAATGTATTTTATAATTTATCAAAAGTTTAATCTACCTTTAAGTTACTTTGTGATAATATTATATAGTTTAACCATTTTTGCACCACACAAGTGTGCCAAAGTTTAGATATGGTAAATAGAAGATTAAAAAATAAATACGTTTCTAAACAAAAGCTAAAGTGAGAGGCCCCCTAATACCTATGAAAGTGTTAATCTGGGTTAAAGTTATATTATTATTGTTTATGTGGTAACTTAATATTATTTATAACATATAAATATTTTATATATAGTAATTATTATATGGTAGTACCTCTCAATTATTTGGAGGATTTTCTCCATTGTTTACCATTGTTTACAAAATTTGTAACAAAATTTTATGGGTAAAAAAATCAACTAGGATAAAATTTTTATTACATCATATTAGATAGAAAAGAACATACAAAAATTCACACAAGTATGTAGTAGAAAATCACAAAGTAGTCTAAACATACACCAAGATGAGTACCTTTT
Organism: Apium graveolens; assembly: GCF_009905375.1. Classification (NCBI taxonomy): domain Eukaryota; kingdom Viridiplantae; phylum Streptophyta; class Magnoliopsida; order Apiales; family Apiaceae; genus Apium; species Apium graveolens. Next base: position 288,245,576 of record NC_133652.1, on the reverse strand, counting down.
TTCTTCCTTCTCTGTCTTGCTCATTAAACAAATTTATGTTTATGGTACTTATGAAGGTATAGTTTTCGGAGAAACTATTTCATAGTTTTTACTCCTATGCTCATATTATTGGTGGCTAGTATATATAATCATGAAATGATGTTACATTTTGATAACTTATATTTAGGATTACATTTTAGTATTGTAGGTGGCCTTACTTTTAATATAAAATTATATAAAATTTGGCTTTATTACTTTAATTTGGCTTTATATTTTCGTAACGTAAAATATCTTCTCCAAAATTTTATAACTATAATTTGGAGTTATATTCTGGTAACTTACAATATCTTACATAATGATATTATATAATATATTAAATAATGATAACATATGTGACCGTTACTTTTTATGTAACATATAAAATTTACTAATGATCATGATATTATTTCCTATCTAACTTTATTTATCATAGTAAACATAGCTTTCAGTATTTGAAGTAAAGTTTTAACAAATTTAACTAATGCAAAATTTGTTGTTTAAAGGAAAGTGTTGCATGACTGTAGCATATGCTGTCGTAACTCAAGTAAGTACTTATGATATTCTTATATGATGGCCAGATACAATGCCTTAATAGCACGTCCATATATTTAATAATATAAAATCAAATGGTTATACATATTTGTGTGCCCTTTTTCAACCTTAGATCAAACACTTAAACTTGGCAATTTTACTAACCAAACTTTGTACTAGTTGACTGACCTTTAATTCATTCTGCTCCCCATTTCCCCAGAATGCGAGGCCTAGCACTGATAACATTCCGAAGGAGATAGTGTCTCTCCTGGTGTCCTGTTGGGCAGAAGACCATACAGATCGGCCAGAATTTATCGAAATTAAATACTTCCTTGAGAACTTCATACAATACTTGTGGACACCAGATACTTCACCGCCGAAAATGATCAAGATCAGACATGCCAATGAACTCTCTACTATTGGGGAGTGTGAATTTACTAGTCATGCGATGCAGAACCCCAACGGAGTCAGTGCCATTACAATGGTCAAATAATGGCCATGACACCAGGCCAAGGACATGCCATTTTATCTGCTGAAGTAGTTGTTGATTTTCTAAAGTAGAGTTATGTAGTAATTTCCAAGTTTTAACGTGTGTACTAGCTGTATTAATTCCGGTAATTTGGAATTGTCCAGTAATATCACATTAGCAAATGTAATCTTTTGGTAATTAGAAATTGTCTAAATGATGTAGTTCATTATACTGGTGATAATGTATTGTCTTTCTAATGACTTTGATTGGGAAAATAGTTCTAATATAGAACTTGGCTTTAATGTATGCAGAAAGTATTCTTCAAAATTTGACCATTGTTATTGTGTTGCAATAGGTATTAAAAATGTTACAAACAGGTACTAAAAAGTGTTGCAAAAGTGCCACGTGTCAAGCTGGACCCACATGTCAGTGGGCTCCACCTGTCAGTGGGCCCCACAACTGCCACGTGTCAAAAAGCCACGTGTCAAAGTGCCACGTGTCAGTCCATGTGGCATTCCACGTGTCACTTTTGCGCCCTTTTTTTGCCATGTCATTTCTTTTTGCAACATAATTTTTGGTGTTGCCCTTGATAATAAAATGTTGCCTTTGAACCCTAAGGCAACGTCAAAAATACTAACATCACAAAAGTGTTGCCATTGAAATTTTTTGGTCTGTTGCAACATTTATTTGGCCTGTTGCAACATTTTTGGAATGATGCAGAAGGCCACTTTTGGTGTAGTGCAAGTAGAATCACAAGGAACAGAGAAATTCTTCACATATACAGCCTTTTCTATTTTTCTAGTTTATTGCTGAATTTACTACTAGCTACTCTTAGTTTATATATTACCAAGTTACAAGTAAATAAGAAGAACTAAAAAAAATAAAATGTTTCTTTGTCTAATCACATGCTTCTTCATTTCTCCAACCACTATCTTTGATTTTCTTCAAGTAAGCATGGAAATGAAAATGATTCTTTGTTCTCAAAAACCTGTAAATAGGCAGCCACATTCCATTTATATACAATAAACCCATATGAGTGTCAAGTCACTATCAACTGCTTTTTGAATTTAATCATCTGTTAGAACTCTGTTGGATCATCCATTGAGACTTTGTTGAATCATCCGTTGAAAGTCTGGTTCATCATCCATTGAAAATCTAGTTGATCATCTGGTGAAACCTTGTGGAACATCCGTTGAGAGTATCTTTATGGCAGTTAACTCTATTTCACTTATACAATATTACAAGGCATCCAATATTTAAAATTAGCCAACCTATCTTGGATATCAATCTAGTAGTCAACATGACATAGAATATCCTACAACTTATAGTTCTCTAAGGCATTACAGTATGCATGAATGTGTTACAAAACTTATTAAAAACATAAGCTACTCTCTCAACCAATGACATAGTAGATTATCCGTTGAGAGCTACAAAATACACTTAATTAAATCTACTAAGGTGTTTTGATTAGCTTATCATCAAGCCTACAACATATTCCTAACAATGTCCCCCAATTTATATCTACTGGGATTGTAGGCATAAATTTAGAGGGACTTGATGATAACAAAATACCTCTTTACTTAAAGATTATTCAATAGTAGATAAAACTTACAAGTGCTGCAACTTTATTGAAAATTGTACAAAAGAAGGTTCATAGAAAATCTCACAAGCCATTTTCAAGGTGCTCCTCTAAACTGAGCAAGTTAATATTTTCTTCTTGAATGTCTAGTCCTCTTTCCCAGTTCTTTATTATTCTCTTCAATTTGGTGTTGAAGTTGTCTGTAGAACTCGGATTCATCTTCATTTAATTGATCCAGCATCTCCTACATTTCCTTGAGAGTTTTATTTCCTGATATCTTTAGCTGATCATCTAATCTGAAGAATGTTCTTATGTTCTTTTCATTCTTGAACTCCATTAACCAGTATGGCTACAGATGCACTCTATTCCCATTGTAAGGAATGGTCAAGACTACTGGGAGTGCATTTGGATCTCTCCAGCTATGTCTTATTCTTTCAATCTGATTGAGTATCTCCTTCTTGGCAACCATGTTAAAGACAATATTTTCTTGATTGAGGAGAAAATCTTCACTAAGACAGAGTAGCCTTCATTAAGAATCTTGTGAAGAGACCAAGTAAACTCCTTTCCACCCTTGTATCTGAATACACGTCTTTTTGGGAACCTGTTGTGGGCATTAATTGCGCTCACTTTATCTAGCTCATCCGGATAGAGATTGATGTCTGAAAACTCCTTTATATCACAGATAAATAGTTGATCTCCTTTGTTGACATTAAGTTTAGGTTTGGATAGATTTTTGGATTTGAATGGAACTGGCTTGACTGGCTTTCTTGGTTTGGACTTTCTTCTTTTGGGAGTTTAAGATCAGTAATTGGTAGGTTTTCCCAGTCTATTGGTTCATTCTTATGAATTATTGGTTCACCATGGAAATTCACATCTGAATAAACCTTAAATTCATCTTGCTCCATTGTGGACAAGGTTGGTTGATTTGAAGTAGTAGACTGGGTAGGCTCAGGTTCATCTTCTTTCTCTTCTTTTTCTCAAAAATCCAGCTTCATTTTGGTTGTTTCCTTTCTCATCCTTTTTCCAATTTTCTTCTTTGGTTTCTCCAGATTCTCAGTTTTAGTGATAGTGGCAGGTTTCTCAGCTTCCGATTTAGTAGCAACCTTTTCAGCCTTTTTCTTAGCTTCTAAGGTAGCCTACTTTTTTTGATTCCTAAGTCTCGGCTTTTCTTTTGTTTTGGCTTCTGCAAATTGTGGATGTTCAGCCATCACACAAAAATCTTTTCCATGTCTGTAGACTTTCGCTATCCTTTTCTTTAAAACTGAATCTCTTTGATCTTTGATTTGAGCAATAGAATGACCAAACAATTTATTTTCATCTAGCTGGGGAGTTGCATAGACTAGATCCAAAGGATTCTTGGTAGAATGTTTTGATGAATGCTTCTTGGGCTTCAAAATCAAATGGGCCCCTGACTATCTTCTAGCAGAGGTTTGACCTCTCTCCAGGTTCCTCAAGCTCATTTCACTAATAGGAATTTGTCTCAGTTGAGTGAAGTGTTTCACAAATTTTTCTTGTTTTGCAACTGGACCAAAAACTTTTTCAATCTTCTCATCCATTTGCTTCATTTATTCATTCAGCCTGAGCTCAGCTGCTGCAATATTGATCAAATTAATGCCATCAAGAACCGGTGGCTTTGAGAAAGTAATGGCTGGAACAATTACTTTGCTGACTTGAATTTGCACATCCTTCTCCCCCTCACTAACTTGAGTAATTGCATCTTTATCCCCCTTTTTGTTATCATCAAGTTATGCAGGGTTGGAAGGCTGAACAACTACCAATTTTTGTAGTAATTGAGTTTGAGTTTGTTGGTTGGAAAGGATTTGAGCAACTGAGTCTTCAACATTAGACAGTCTTGAACCCAGATTCTCAACCATTTTATTCAAGTCATACTCTTTCCTGAGATTTTCATTAAAACTGGTCATTGTTGTATCTGGAAGTTTAGCATCCAGTTTCTTATAGAGATCCTCCTTGACTTAAGCCAAATCGTGTTTCAGTACATCTATAGTTTGATGATGTTGAAGAGCTTGAATTTTATGTAACTGTAGAGACTCCAGATGGGTTTGCACAAGTTTCTTGGTGCTGCTATTGTTGGTGGCTTGAACAGCATCTTGAGTTTCATGAAGTAGTTAGAATAAGATTGACTTGAAATGATGAAGATTGCAATAATTTGAAAACATCCAATCTGGAGTTTCAGTTTCTCCTCATATGTTCATGCTTATTTCTTCATCATCCTCTTCAAGAAAGTAACCACCAAAAGAATCACCAGAGGCTGCAGAATTATACTCAAAATCCTCACCAGTTGTGGACGGAACTGAGTTGATTACATCTTTGGCCCTTAGCATGAAAGCTGTTGTGTGCACCAAGTTTAATGGTCTCTCAGCAGCCTCATTGCCCTATTCAGCTAAAATTTGATAAGCTGGAATAGGATGAGTAAATGCCTCAGCTTCAAACGATATAGAGTCTAAAATAACTTGATATTCTTGCTGAAATAGCTGCTTCTTTTCAGCCTCGTTGGCATCCCTTAACTCACTAATAATGGGCTCTTCCCATTCTTCATTTGTACCTGCTTTTCTCTCATGATCTCTATTTTCTTGCATCAAGGGCTCCCCTTGGCTTTCCACCCTCACACCCTCACCTTCACCATCTAAGGTAGGACTCCTCTCACTCACTCTTGCCATGCTAGAAGAAATAGCATGCACTTTTTCACTCATTCTCTCCTTTTCCCAGAGAGCAACTCAGCCTCTCACTCAGTTCACTCCCTTCCCTCAATCCTATTAGTGATTGAACTACTACTAAGTCATCTGCACTTGTAACCTTTATGGAAATTTCAAGTGGTGCAGAGACTTTCAACGGATGAGTGACATCTATCGAAATAGTAGTTGAGAAATTCAATGAATAATTGTTGTTAAGCACATCCGTCGAGGGACAATCACTAGTCGATGGATGAAAAATATCTGTCGAGTGAGTAGAAATGATAGAGTTTGGAGTAGAAACTACTGTATAATCTGTGGTGTTGATTTGAGATTATCCACATATTTCTCAGTATTTTCAGGAAGAAATAGCAAGTGAGCCAACAAATCATTTAATAAGAATTAGGTGCAAATGTCAAATTAGTATATTGTGCAGATAAGTTATGTGCAGGCATAACATGCATTTGTGGTGTGGGTATATTGGGAAATGTGGAATATGCATATATGGGTGCAGGCATGGCAGATTTGCAATTAACAGACAAGTGATTAAAACTACCATACTTAACACAGGTTTTTCTATGTACATATTTATCAGGTCTGTAGTTGTTATGTTTTTTAATTCCCACTTTCCCATTCTTGTTGATTTTTCTCTTAGATTCTGCTTTGACTTCCATTTTCTCTAGTCTTTCATTTAGTTGCTTCATTGACAAATGTCCCACATTGACTCTTTTGTTCTCCTTAACTTGACTTGATTCTCCTCTAACAAAGTTTTTAGAAACTAGATTGGTTTAGCTAGATTGGTTTGTTAACCGAATTTTTCTCACTCGAAGGATGTGGTTTTTTGTCTTTCAACGGATAAGTCCTTTTATCTTTAGACGGATAATCTTCTTTATCCGTTAAATCCACATCCGTTGAAAGTCCTTCTATTAACTCAGGATCTAGTTTCTCCTTGCTCTTTATAATTTCCTTGAACTTTAGTAATTTGAGCATGAACATCTCTTTATGATTTCCAAGCCTTGATTACCTTTTGTTCTCGTTCAAGCTACTTTCTCAAAATCTCTTCTTTCTTCAAAGATTTAGTCAATTCATCTTTTGCAATCTTGCAGTCTATCTTCAATTTCTCAAACTCAATAAATTGAGTTTCTAACACAGAATTTATTTCACTTAAAAACCGATTATTCTCTTTAATTGTTGTGTTTTCTTTAGTGAGTGATTTAAGTGTAGCACGCAATGGTATAACTATGTCATTTATAGCATCATTACACTCATCTTTAGAATGATGTGCTAGATTAGTAGTGATTACCTAATTGCTTGATGAACTGAATTCTGTTTCATCTGATTTGGCCATCAGGGCTAGGTTGACATAGCTTGTTTCTTCATCTTCATCTATCTCATCAGCAGCCCGATCATTTTCCTGATTCAAGAAAGCCCTTTCCTTCTGTTTGAGCAATTCAAATTATTTCTTCTTGTAGTCCACATGCTCAAACTTCTTTCTATCATTATTAGGCTTTCTGCATTCACTTGCAATATGACCTCTCAAGCAACATTTGAAATATTTGAATTTTGACTTGTCAACCATGTTTCTGTTTGGCTTGGATGCTCCAAAATTCTTCTTGAATTTTAGCTTGGCAAACCTTCTAGATAGGAAAGCTAGATGTTCATCTATGTCTTCCATTTCATCTTGACTAAGATGATCATCATGTTCAGCTACAAGCCCTTTTCCTTTTCCTTCACAAACCCTAGAGTTTGGTGCATATTCCACAGCTTCAAACTTTATCTCCTCCAGTTTCTCTTGATCAGCTACGAAGGCTATAGATCCTCCCTTCTTCCTTTCTTTCCCTATCTTCTCATCTTGTTCCAACTCAAGCTCATAAGTTTTTAGAATTCCATACAATCTCTCCAAGGTGAATTCCTTGTAATCTTGAGAATTCATGAGAGAAACAGTCACAGGCTTCCAATCTTTTGGTAGAGACCTTAGGAATTTCAGGTTTGAATCTTTTGTCTGATAGACTCTTCTATGAAGTTTTAGTGTATTTACTAGCTTTTGAAATCTACTAAAGATGTCACTTAAAGATTCACTATCTTCACAATGAAAGTGCTCATACTGCTAGATTAGATATTGTATCTTGTTTTCCCTCACTTGTTCAGTTCCATCACATATATTTTGTATTGTATCCCAAATGTCCTTGGCAGTTTTATAATTGATGACATTATCGAACATGTCACTGTCAAGGCCATTGAACAGAATTTTCATAGCCTTTTTGTATTTGTGCACTTGTTCTATATCTTCATTTGTGGCTTTGGGACACTTTGCTCATTGCCTACAATACCTTCAGTATCTGTAGCAGCTCTTCGTGGAACGTGAGGACCCTTCCCAATACAATTGACATACCTTTCGTCTTGTGAAAAAAGATGCAGGTGCATTTTCACCTTCCAATGGTGATAATTGTCTTTGTCCAAGAAAGGGATCTTCACACCACCGTCCTTCTTGCTCATGTTGTTAGTTGTTGTGATCTTTAAACTCTTAGTATGTTAAGAGCTTACTCTGGTACCAATTGTTAATTCCAAACAATCTAACAGTTGAATTACAGAAGGGGGGTTGAATTTAATTATTGGTTTCTCCTCGATTTTAAAAACTTCTCAAAAATATAAATATATCAGTGTTGAATATGCAAAAGTGCGGAATGAAAAATAATAAAGTATTCAAACACAAAGTAATTAAACATAAGGATTAAAAACTTTCTGGTGGATTAAACTTATTCACCAAAGATATATATATTTCGAGAACTTTGTTATCCAAAGATTGTACACAGTTGCTTACAAGTAGAATCACAAGGAACATAGAAATTCTTCACGGATACAACATTTTCTCTTTCTCTAGTTTATTGCTGAATTTACTACTAGCCACTCTTGGTTTACATATTACCAAGTTACAAGTGAATAAGACAAATTAATAAAAAAATGGGTCTTTGTCTAATCACATGCTTCTTCATTTCTCCATCCAGTATTTTCGATTTTCTTCAAGCATGGAAATTGAAATGCTTCTTTGTTCTCTAAAACCTGTACATAGGCTGCCACGTTCTATTTGCATACAATCAACCCATGTGACTGTCAAGTCACTATCAGCTGCTTTTTGAACCTGATTATCCGTCAGAACTCTGTTGGATCATCCGTTGAGACTTTGTTGAATCATCCGTTCAGAGTCTGGTTGATCATCCATTGAAACTCTAGTTGATCATCCGTTGAAACCTTGTGGAACATCCGTTGAGAGTATCTTCATGACAGTTAACTCTACTTCACTTATACAAGATTACAAGGCATCCAATATTTATAATTAGCCAACCTATCTTGCATATCAATCTAGTAGTCAACATGATTTAGAATATCCTACAACTTCTAGTTCTCTAAGGCATTACAGTATGCATGAATGTGTTACAAACCTTATTAAAAATATAAGCTACTCTCTCAATAGATAACAGAGTAGATTATCCGTTGAGAGCTATAAAATATACTTAATTAAATCTACTATGGTGTTTTGGTTAGCTTATCATCAAGCCTAGAATATATTCCTATCAAGAAGTCTTAGAAGTTTCATTTGGACATCAAATAAATATATAGAATTTATAACAAGTACTTTAAATGTGGTCAAGTCCGAGTCTACTTTCTATCTAAAAATTAAAATTGATATTCAGTCTCATTTAAATCTTGTTAAACCTCAATTAAATCATGAAAAATAAATTAGCTAGATTCGGTTTTTGCTTAAAAAAATTAAACATGACAAAATTGATAATATCGCGAGTTTGAAGAAATATTTGATGTAGTGGATATCACTAGAGCAAACTCATCCTATAAAGTGTATACATATGTTACAAAAGATGTTACTGATCTTACATAAATTAGAGAGATTATAAAATAATACTATAAATGAAAACAATTTTGGGTTGCATATTAAAATAAAATGATGGGGAATTTATAATCTAAAATAATAAGTTGAATTTAATATTATTTTTTCAATTGCAAAATGACTTTTATATTGTAGAAAATATAGAAATATTATGCTTATCATGGAAGAGTACCATATTTTTATATTAAGTGCAAATTTGCATGATAGCTATTTCTTCAAATATGATGCAGCGTTTTCCATATATTCAGTACTTCTATTTAGTTTAATTAGCATGACATGTGCCCCTATAATATGCCATCGTGAGTATTTGGTGAATATGCCTTTTATAATATTAATAATTATTACTTTTTAGAAATAGAATATCGATTATTATTTTTGTAATATCAAAAAATGGAAAGTATGATAATCTTTTTGGAACTAGGGGAGTTTTAGTTTTTACCAAATATTTAAGTTATGTGTGCTACAATTCAATATAAGTTCAGACAAATCTCGGGGTGAACAAGATTCGAAGAGGACCATAAACGATAAATTTAATATGAAAATATGACACTTTTCCCTCACATGCTTAACATGTAATTTTTAGAACACAAAAGTGATTTGGTGATTGAGAAACTAATATTAAATTTTTCGATTATAAATTCCCCATCATCTTACTTTTATGTACAACCCAACATTGTTTACATTTGCAGAATTATTTTATAATCTCCCTAATTTATGTTAAATCAATATACATTTTTTCTAACATATGTATACACTTTATACAATGAGCTTGTTAGTCAGTACGTAAACTCATTGTTATGTAACCTACAAAACCTCAAATTTAGATATGTACATACCGGGTGCTCAGCCATTAGCAACAATCTTATTCCTTGTGTTTATGTAGAGGAACAAGCATTCACTAGTTTTATGTATAAAAATTCTTTAGGCAGATTTTTCTTCGAATCGGTATTTATTATTTCTTGTATCAAATGCTTTATGATGATAAAATATTTGTTTTTTTATATTTATCATGTTCATCTTATCACATTTAAGAGTTCCAAGAACATTTTCTATCTCGTATAGGTAAAACTTGATATATTCTTGTAAATTTTCTACCAGGTTTCAAGGAGAAGGAATTCAAGCAGATACAACTTCATCCCAATATTATTCTGGAAATATTATACCTGCTGGTAATAATAATATGAATCACTAATCAATAAAAGTAATGGTTAGTATGATTGCACATTTTCTTCTATCCCAGTGTCTTTTGCTTTTTTATCTTTTAAGATTGTACATTTTCTTCTATCCCAGTGTCTTTTGCTTTTTTATCTTTTAATAGATTTTTACCTAAGTACTCGTAGCAATAAGTGATCCCGGAACACAATGCCTTGTATTCGCTTTTTTGTTGAAGTTGGGAATGTATGAAAGTGGGTGAGCTATGGTCGAAACGTGGAGGGGTTTAACACTAACAAGAATTCAGAATACAACTAAACAATACAACAAGCCAAACTATAATACCCAATACTTGGATTAAAGGATTACCTAGTAATGATAAGATGAAGAAGATATAAATTTAAATTGCAAACCATGAGTGTAGGAATTTATGTATAAAATATAACTCAAAAATTTTTTTTGGATGAATTCCTTCACTCGTTATTCCAATCTCAGCAGCCTTTCCGAGCGAGCCTCTAGGATCTCCTGTAAACCCCCATGATGTGGTAAATGGAGGATGTTAGGGGAAGCAGTGAGTGGAGATTCCCCTGCAGAGAGCCGGATGAGAGGAGACGTTCACGTCCGGTTCGGAGGGCGGGGAGATCCCGACCCTATCGCATCTCTTAAGAATAAAGCTAACTTTTTTCCATACTATATCATGTTCTAATATTCTGTATACAATATGTTTTTAATGTTTTTTTATCATAGGTAACCTGCAGCCGCTACCCTTCGGGTGCATACTGGGTAAATACTATGGGCTCACATAGTAGCCTGCAAATCACGTGAACCAAGGTAAACCATATTTAAGCGACAAGATCTGACTCAGGAGGTGTAATCATAAATTCTCCTTCCGTGGGATTCGAATCTGTGATCAAATAAAATTAGACTTTGATGTAAAATTCATAAGTTGTCTTCCAGACCTGATTCTTGGCTGCTCCAGTTGAATTTTTGATGTGCCAATTTGTTGATGTGTATTTTTAAAAGTTCGTTTCGTTCTCAGGGAAGTACAGATATTGACACCAATTTCAAGTATTTTATCTCTTACAGTTCAGAAGTGTGGAGAAAAATTTTATGGATATTTTAACTACCCACTATTTTAATCTAATAAATAAATAAAAATTATATAATATATATGAGTGAAATAATCCAAGAATAAGGGTTCTTCAATGTCTATCTTGAATGTATAATTTGTGTCTCTTACTTTAATAAAAACAATCCTTTTAATGTTTATAAAATCCTCTCCTAAGGTAGATTATAGTGCATGCAATTATCCCCTGAAAGCCACTCCCATGGTCATACAATGTACAATTATAAACTAGTATAAACCAAGGTTTATATGTTTTATAATCCACATATTTATCTCCCGATCCAATACTTAAATTGTGAGTATCATATCATTTACTAGAATTACAACTCCTCTCCCGATTCGTTATAATTCCTATAGATGCAATCAAAGGTTCGCGACTCCCTTAATTGTGTTGAACTCTTAATGACAAATTAAAAATCATAATAAATCACCATATAACTAAACAACACAACAAGCCAAAGATACTACCTAACTTTTGGATTAAAGGATTAGCTACTCATGATAAGATAAACATGATAAAAATTTGATTTGTAAACCATGAGTGTAGCAATTTTAGTAAAAAGAATACAACTTGAAAAGTTTCTCTGGAATTTGGATGAATCCATTCACTCCTTCTAATATCCCCCTCAATCTCCTTCTATCCCTTCTCTCAAAAATACGACTAACTTTATTCTATAGTGTATTATGTTCTGATTCTATGTATATATTATGTAAAACCTTGTATGTAATAAAGAGTTTTTAATGTATTTCCTAAAATAAATTGCACTTTAATGTAAAATTCGTAGGCTATCTTCCTGGCCTGACTCTGGGTTTTTACAGTTTGATTCTTGATGTTAGATCACTTCTAAACTGTAGATAATTCTGTTAGCGTCGCATGGGCCGTAAGATCCCATATTCTGATGTCTAAAACTAAAGTTAGGGACCAAACTGTGTTGTGTGTGCATGCAGCCCACGAAATCCGAATAAGCTTAAAATTCAAGTCCAAATAAGCTCAATTTCATCTAAGGTTCGGAATTCTATATTTCTTATAATAAAATAATAAACTCTAATAAATATTATCCAACTAATTATAAAATATTTTAAATATGAGAATAAGATCTCGTAAAATATATAAAAATATATAATCTATAAAATATCCCTACACTTAATATTTTGCATGTGCTCGTGTAAATTAATATATCTATTTTGCTGGGCCTAACTGTACTGAGTTTTAGTGAGTACTGACTACCATTATCTGTTTCTTGATGCTGCGGTTCCGTTATGGTTATAGATTAACCCCTCAGTTTCAATCACAAAGGAAATTTTCATCATGTAGTGAAATTAAAAAAGGTTGTTATGGAAATTTTAAAAAAGGAAATTTTCATCATGTAGTGAAATTTTACAGGTTACCATTATCCAATTTAATATGTTTAACTCTAATCTTATTTTACAGGGACTTTGATGGTCATTCATGATCAATGGAGTGAGTCATCTAATGAGTCATCTAATTCAGGATATGTTCTTCATCCAATAGATAACACCACTCATGCGTACAGGAGAGATAACTCCATGAACTTTGGACATAATAAGTACTTGTATCAGTGAGCTACCTCGAAAAGTATAACTAGGGGTCACTTTAAAACACATCTCATCCCTTTATTTTTGGGTTAGCTAAATCCATGTTACAAAATTACATGTGTGACTACGTCCTGGATGGTATGAGCCTATTTATACCCTTAATGAAATAATGAATTATGATAATGTTTAACAATTATATAAATGGTGCTATTGTAGCATCCTGATATTAAAGTAATTCACTATTACCATTTACTAAAAACTAGATAATCCATCTACATAACATACAACTTTAAAGTAATTCACTATCACCATTTACTAAAAAATAGATAATCCATCTACATAACATACAACTGAAACAAATTTTATATTACACTAATGCCAAACTATATCTTCTTTGATGTCGTCACAATAAGAAGCTGCATGAGATTCCTCAACTGTGGATTTTTTCTCCACTGCTATCTTCTGCAGTGCTTTCAATTTTGAGTGCGTATCCACTAGATAATTATGAAGTTCTAAATTTTTCTCCTTAATTGCTAGTAACTCCTATTCATTTTCATGGATTGAGCCCAGAAGTTTCGAAACTTGACCTTGAACACAAGCACATTCTGGTTTAATTGTTGATCCATAATGACATTGGCTATGGAGGTGCTGCATAAATAATATAAAATCATGTGAGAAATAGAAATAAAACTAAAGTCTTGATAAAGGACCTACAAACCCAGCATACATGATAAAAATAATAATAGAAGACCTTTATTTGACTAAAATGCAAACATATTATATGCAATAAAACTTCAAGTCAAGGAAATATTTATATAAGGCTCATTAACAAAACTTTACAAAACCTTTACCCAAAAAATTGGACAAACTGTGTCGGCTTTACTGTTTATATTTTTTTAAGTATCATTCACTTTTCCATTACCATGATTACCTACACTATATTCAGTGTTTTTATGTATGTAACCTTCACAACTTGGCGTGATTACACTAAGAAGACTCTAAAACTAAAAAAGTCAATGCATACGAATCATCTCAGAATTCTAATAGAGGGCTTCTAGAAAACTTCTAAAACTAAAATAACCAACCTAAAAAAATCATCTCACAATTCTAATACAGAATTTCTAGAAAATTTTTATAGGCATCTTACTAAAATTAAATAAAAACATTGTCATATCAAGATATCATATGAATTGGTTAAAATTCAAAATTACATTAATAAATGATAAATTATAGTTCACCATTGTGCAAGACATACTTATAAAATGTATTTCTAAAAATCAATACACTGTAAATTCCATGAAAGTGTTAAATATACTATAACATTAATGTATGGTAAATTAATGCTTTTATGTACCACATACCTGTGAAGTAATTGAAGCATTTTCTTCATTATTTAATGTGATGGATAAGTAATATATCATAACTTAATTCAGTACATCATATAAAAAATTATTATAATACTTAGATATATCATACACCAAGATGAGTACCTTTTCTTCTTCTTGATCTACGTCTCAATAAATTATTTCTCTTCATCTTTCTCATTTTAGCTTTGGTATAGGAGAAATGATTTGAACTCATATACTAATATTATTGGTGGCTAGTATATATAACCATGACATGAGATTATATCTTGATAAGTTAAATTGAGGGTTAATCTGGATTAAAGATTTTTTTGGATTTTTTAAAATCTAAACTATTTAATTTGAATTCTAAAAATTCTTTTAAAATTTACTCGTTTTCAATGAGGATTGTAAAAAGGTTTTTAAAATAGGAGGTATTTAATTTTGATTTGAAATTTTTTATTCATTTTGTATTTTTAAGAATATATTAAAATTTGATGGTTTTGTATTTTATTAAATTGTAGATTTTAATAGATTTTCTTTGTAATTTATGTGTTTTGAAATCATAGCAAAATACTATATATCAACAACACTTCAAGTAGGATTAAAATCAACTAGTAAAATCATATAAAATAATGGATCATTGTAAATCATACTAAGGCGTACCTTTTACTATGTAAAATAAATTAAATTTGGTTTACCACTACAATTTGACTTTATATTATTGTAATGTATAATATCTTTTAAAGTCACATTTATTTGGTAATATATAATGTCTTGCACAAATTTACATTTTCCAATAATCAAATAATCCAATCTCCCATCTAATTTGCTTCTAATATTAAAGATAACTTCCATTAACTATTTTGTATGTAGTAAGTAACATTTTTACAAATTTAAAATCCTACATTATAATTAAAAAAGAAGTCTAATAATTTAAAAGTAATAATAATAATAACAACAACAATAATAACAATAATAACAATAGTAATAATTGATTTTAATAAAATAATGAAGTGAACTATAGAAATTCCAAAAATTATCTATCAACGTATACATAAGTATTATTCACTGGTAAATATTATATTCAACCGTTATGATTGTTAAATGAATATTCAATACAATACATCATCATTAGTTGAAGGATAGTAAGTAGAGAAATATTTTTGACTTTCAACTAATAATCCTTATGAGTTGAATTCCATCATTATTTAGGGTTAGCAAATCCTGATTTGTAACTTCAATAAATTCAAACTTATTTACAAATTGCAAAGACATCAACACTATTGAATGAAGAATAATTAGGCATACATACCTAACTCAATTACCAACCTAGTAAAAGTCTATTCATGAAGTGAGCTTGGTAAATATGTCTGCAAATTGTTACTCACTTGGAACAAGATAAAGTTTCAAAGTACCATTCATAACATGCTCTCTTATGAAGTGGTATTTCATGTCAATATATTTTGTCCTTGAATGTTGGACAAGATTTTGAGTAATGACAATGACATTTGTGTTGTCACATAAAATTCAAATCTTGTCCACATGTAGACAATAATCCAATAGTTGATTTTTTATCCATAAAATATGTGCACAACAGCTACCGGGAGCAATACATTCAGCCTCAGTTGTGGAAGTGGACACTAAATTTTGTTTCCTTTTAAACTAGGACACAATCTTGTTTTCAAGAAATTGACATGTTCTAGTTGTGCATTTTTGTGTCTATTTTGCACCCTACATAATCTTCATATGAATAACAATTTAGATTAGAGAAGGAATCTCTACGGTACCAAATGCCAAGTTTTGATGTACGCTTGAGATATGTGGAAAACAATTTGATAGCTACTAAATGAGATTCTCTAGGATTAGCTTCAAATCTAGCACAAAAATAAGTAGCAAACATTATATCTGGCCTACTAGCTGTCAAATATAAAAGTTAACCAAAGATGCCTCTATAGTTTAAAATGTCAACAGACTTTTCAGTAGTGTTCAATTCAAGTTTAGTGGCAGTGACCATTAGAGTTTTTGCAGATGTGTAATTTATTAAGTCAAGCTTCTTTAAAATATCAAGAATATATTTAGTTTGATTAATGAATATTTCATCCCTAACTTGCTTGACTTGTAAACCAAGAAAGTAAGTTACTTCTCTCATCATGCTCATTTCATATTTACTTTGGATCAAATTGGCAAACTTTTTGCAAAGTTTCTCATCTGTAGATCCAGATATAATATCATCTACATAAATCTGATCAATTATACTAGAGCCATTAAAATTTCTAAAGAATTTTTTTTTATCAGCAATGCCTCTTGAGAAATGATTTTATAAAAGAAACTTTGACAAAGTATCATACCAGACTCTAGGTGCTTGCTTCAATCCATAAAGTGCTTTCAAAAGATAGTGAACATAATCGAGAAGTTGGGGTCTTCAAAACCCGGAGACTGACTGACCTAAACTTCGTCCTCCAAATCTCGATTCAGAAAGGCACTTTTGACATCCATTTGATAGACTTTGAAATTGGCATGGGCTGCATACGCTAGAAAATTTTTTATTGCTTCAAGTCTTGTAACTGGAGCAAATGTTTCATTAAAATCTATTCATTCTTGTTGACAATAGCCCTTAGCTACAAATCTAACTTTGTTTCTTATGACTATGTTTTCTCATCCATCTTTTTTCTAAATACCCATTTGGTGTCAATAGAATTCTATCCTTTAGGTTTGGCTACCAGCTTCCATACTTTATTCTTTTCAAATTGGTTTAGCTCTTCTTGCATAGCTAAAACCCAATCAGGATTCATTAAAGCTTTTTTACCTTCTTTGGTTCTTCCTGTGACAGAAAACTACTATATAGACATTGAACTTGAGTTACTTTCCTTATTTGCTCTATAGATATTGCATCATCAATGATTAATTGAAAAGGGTGATCTCTTGTCCATTTCCTTTGAGGTGGTAGATTAGTTTTAAATGTGGTGGCCTCATTAGTGTCTATTTCATGAGTTTGTGGATCTGTGATTTGAAGATGGGGTTCTGTTAAACAATGATCTAGAGTTATTTTCAACTGATGCTGAATTCTACCTTTCAATGGATGATGCACTGTGCCTCTCAATGGATGTTGCACTTTGTCTTACAACGGATGCAGTATTTTATATTTCAACGGATGCTGCATTTTTTCTTTCAAAGGATATAGCACTCTATGCATCAACTGTTGTTCCTTCATTTGAAGATAACTTTGAATATTCTTTTGTCATTATATCTAGATCACTTTTATCATCACTATCATCATAATATATCTCAATATTATTAAATTTGAGACTTTTGTGGAGACCTTCATATGTCAGTCCTTCAATCTTTTTATCATCAAATAAAACATATACATATTCAAATTCAATTACAATATTGGTTCTCAGATTTTAGACTCTATATACTTTTCCAATAGCATATCCAACAAAGATACCTTCATCGGGTTTGACAACAAACTTTCTATGGTGATCAGTTTAATTCCTTAGAATATAACACTTACATGTAAAGATATGAAGAAAGTTCAGTGTTGGCTTCCTATTCTTGAATAGTTGATAAGGAGTCATGCATTTGCCTTGATTAATAAAAGAAATATTCTGAGTGTAACATGCACTGTTTACAGCCTCATCCTAAAAATAAGTTGGTAACTTTTATTCTTCTAGCCTTGTTCTAGTTGTTTCAATCAATAATCTATTCTTTCTCTCAACCAACCACTCTATTTTGTTGGGGCGTCCTTGCCATTAGAACTCACGCTTGATTCCATTTCCTTCATAGAATAACCTCATGGTTGAATTTTTGATTCATGATCTTAAGAAAGTCTTAACTTTTCGGCTCATTCACGTTCACCTACAATGTGCCCACTCTGGTTGACCAACATGACATGATACTACTTCACTGCACATTGTACCTTATACTATTATGAATGTCATATTCACTCATAAACTTTATGACATGAAACTCAGCATTATCTAAATTTGTCAGGAAGTCTTCTTGTGGCTGACCTATAAGGTGAGGTTAACTGCAACACATCATAAACAATTCATCCTAGTCGGCTCAATTTGGTGTAGAAAATAAACTTCAAAACCCACACAAAAAATAAAATTATCTTGAACAAACATCATAATTTATAATAAAATACTCAATGATTATTTTCATGTATCTAAATAAAAATAAATTATAACAAAGTGATTTCAAGATTTCCTTTAATTTAGTTACACTAAAGATCCTAAAATATTAGTTCAAGATAAAATATTTGATGTACTTTGTAAAAATTCAAAATTATATTAGTTCCGAATAAAATATTTTTCACTATTTTAATAGACGTACTCATCAAATGTTTTTTATAATTTATCAAAAGTTTAATCTACCTTTAAGTTACTTTGTGATAATATTATATAGTTTAACCATTTTTGCACCACACAAGTGTGCCAAAGTTTAGATATGGTAAATAGAAGATTAAAAAATAAATACGTTTCTAAACAAAAGCTAAAGTGAGAGGCCCCCTAATACCTATGAAAGTGTTAATCTGGGTTAAAGTTATATTATTATTGTTTATGTGGTAACTTAATATTATTTATAACATATAAATATTTTATATATAGTAATTATTATATGGTAGTACCTCTCAATTATTTGGAGGATTTTCTCCATTGTTTACCATTGTTTACCAAATTTGTAACAAAATTTTATGGGTAAAAAAATCAACTAAGATAAAATTTTTATTACATCATATTAGATAGAAAAGAACATACAAAAATTCACACAAGTATCTAGTAGAAAATCACAAAGTACTTTAAACATACACCAAGATGAGTACCTTTTTTCTTCCTTCTCTGTCTTGCTCATTAAACAAATTTATGTTTATGGTACTTATGAAGGTATAGTTTTAGGAGAAACTATTTCATAGTTTTTACTCCTATGCTCATATTATTGGTGGCTAGTATATATAATCATGAAATGATGTTACATTTTG
The DNA here is from genome assembly GCF_009905375.1 of Apium graveolens. Taxonomy (NCBI): domain Eukaryota; kingdom Viridiplantae; phylum Streptophyta; class Magnoliopsida; order Apiales; family Apiaceae; genus Apium; species Apium graveolens. Next base: position 288,226,220 of record NC_133652.1, on the reverse strand, counting down.
GTAACTTATATTTAGGATTACATTTTAGTATTGTAGGTGGCCTTACTTTTAATATAAAATTATATAAAATTTGGCTTTATTACTTTAATTTGGCTTTATATTTTCGTAACGTAAAATATCTTCTCCAAAATTTTATAACTATAATTTGGAGTTATATTTTGGTAACTTACAATATCTTACATAATGATAATATATAATATATTAAATAATGATAACATATGTGACGGTTACTTTTTATGTAACATATAAAATTTACTAATGATCATGATATTATTTCCTGTCTAACTTTATTTATCATAGTAAACATAGCTTTCAGTATTTGAAGTAAGGTTTTAACAAATTTAACTAATGCAAAATTTGTTGTTTAAGGTCAGAGTAATATGAAGTCAGGCTGAAGTAGTACTACATCTTTCACAAATGATAAAAATAATAGTAGTAATAATAAAAGAATAAAAATAATAATAGTAATAATATTATCTTTCAAACAAATTTTTTAAAGTTGTTAGATTAGTGAAAAACTTGAATTTTCTTTTCAACTAATATAATATGAATAATATATATCAAATTAGGTTCGAGTCTCCAATTTGAATTTGTAAATATTAGTATTTATGTTTTCATTGATAAATTGGCCTATTCAATATTTTGACACAAGAGAAAATACTTAAAAAACATTTTAAAAAATAAGCCCCATTTCAAATGGTCAAGAATAATCTAAAGACAACTTTAGTTTTTTCAAGATATATAATATTTGTCTATTCTAATTTTAGAATAGTCAAACTATTTGCTTAACATGATACATAACTTAAAATCAATCATTTAGATATGTAAAAATATATTTAACTATTCTTAAATTAGAATAGATAAAGAATACTTGCAGAATAATAAGGCTAATGATATTTTCATCCTTAGTACTTAGGCACACTCATGATAACAAAACTATTCTATGTCTAATTTTATTCCACTAATCCTTTAATGGTTGCCTCTGCTATTTTGTACCATTTTATTTCACTCTTATCCAAGGGACTCAGCATTTAAAAGTCTATGTCTACCCATAAATATCCTACACACAAATGGGAAATTTAAATACAAGAATTTCAAATCAAGTTAGCACATAACTCACTTTGCACCTAAGCATAAACTTGGTTCTTTAAATGATGGTTCTATTATGTGTATTTAAATTTGAAAATTGTTTCAAAATAGGACTTTGATTGACTAATATATATTTGTAGAATAAACCATCTTTCAATATAAAAAAATTCAGGTTTTGAAAGTATATTTAATGAAAGTGGAATAATTTTTGAAGTCTAGAAAAGTTCATGTCGAGAACAAACCATGGACTTATTGTTAATAAAATATGAATATTTCAATTAATAACAATATTAATTAATTATTCCCTGTAATGATAAACTTTTAAAATCTAATTTTTTTACTACTTTATTTGGCTTCATTACAAATAATCACATTTTGTTTAACTAGTTCTAAATAAAATTAATTGATTAAATGAATGAACTAACTAATTAAACAATTAATTAATTAACTAAAACAGTTATAAATAATTAAATCAAATTTAGATTAACGAACATTATTTATTGGAATTAAATTATTTACGTTAATTATTTAAAATAATTAATTGAATAAATTTTTAATTTAAAAATATTTTTTGAATAAAATAATATAACTTTGATTTATTTTAAAATTAAATCATAGAAATAGTTTTTGGATTTAGTGTTATCTTCAACCTTGGATCAAACCCAAGGGTTTGGGATGAACTTGGCCTCAGCTGCCAAGAACATTGCCCTAAATCTCCAGAATCCCAAAAATATTATAGAATCCCATCTATTTTAAAAGCCTGGATGGCTCAAAATAGACCTAGAATCTAGGGTTTTTATGGGTTCTTCAGCTAAAACCATTTCCAAAAACCCTCAAACTCGACTACATCAAGAGCCCTGGCATAAAATCATCAACACTCAGATTTACGATTAAACAATCCAGCCTAACAACCATTTTCTGACCAAAATATGAATTCACTAGATTTTAAACAAAAAACAATGATATACATATCAAATATAAGCTAAGGATGCATATAATCTATTACTATAATCAAAACTAACAACTAATACATTCATAAACAGAAAAAATTAAAATCAAAATCAAAAACCTGATTATACCAATTTTCACATTCAAACAATTATAAAATATATATGAATAGATTTTAATCAAACGGTGTATCATTTTTTTAAAAAAACAAGGTGAATCTATTAATAACATAAAAACGTCAACAAACAATCATGAAAGATTAACCCAAGTTGACCCAAAATGAAAAACATCTATTTTGAGAATTACTCAACCCTATGCAATAATTCTCGGGGCTACTCCAATAATCAGGTGAACAGGGTGGACGTGGATAAAGCTTTCATTTATGGTGATGGTTGAGCTAAAACCGTTGGGGTCTCAACTCTCATAGTAGTGAAGGGGAAGATGAGGGGTGTGGTTATAGCCATTTGAACCATTGTTAAATTTCTTAAAAGTTTGATTTTAAATCCAATTATATGCTCTTTCCACATACATCGCGAGATGCTATATCTAATTTCTGTTAGCATTTGACGATCAAAATGAAAATTTTAAATCTGGTCAATCATATTGATCTCTAATTTAGGGCTCATGACTTTATATGTAATTAGAGTTGAGTTTGGGAGATTTTGTTGAGTATTAAAATCTCCTATCTTCCTCACGATGCCTACATACCTATATATATAAAACCTCAATCCCCCATAGTTATATTTTACGATTTCCATCACCTCGTCCAATACTTAAGGGCAATGTACATTTTTTAGATCATAACTCTTGATGACATAATATACTAATTCAATTATGACATATGGTTGTGGTGGTGGAATAAGCTGGAATTCATTGGATATTGGTTTGAGATCCTATGAGTCGAGCCTGTTAAGCTAATACTCATTGGGATGAGCGTTCTGGGCCTGAGCTTTCATAGTTAAGGCTCATTGAGCCAAACTTTATATATTGACACTTATTGGGTTGAGTCTGCATGCTCAACATCTAAACAAGCTATGAATGTATCCATATCTTCATTGCACCCATGTTCATTTCATTTATAATATCCCACCATGGACTTTCTAGAAGTTCATCAGCCTTTACCCGCAATAAAAGCTAAATCTGGCTAGGATTCTATAAGCCTAAAGAGTACGGGCAGTTACTTGGACGCACACATTGCGTCTACAACAGTGTGGGAACGAAATGGTACTACTACATCCTTCTCATAGTTCAAGTAAGGTACCTAGAGAATATATGTATATACAAAAAAATATATAAAACATATGGGTTTATTAAACATTCATGAAAACCCCACAAAATGCAACACAACTATTATAGTAGAAAGCTTGTAAAAAAGGTTATTCTCTATAACAAGTTTTAAATTTGCAATAATAAAATTAGTGGATAAGTTTTAAATCAGCTGAAAATAAGAGAAACATTTACGGGGCCGTAATTCAATAAATGATAAACGTCCAATGCATGTGAAAGTTAATTACACATACATCCAAAATCTATGAAGAAAATAAACTAAATTCAAAATAGAGCTATGTTATATTAAATATTTTATTCAATATTAATTAATAACTAATACTCTCCATTGAGCGCAATGAGATAACTCAATTCGTAATAGTTTATCATTTGCCATTCTCTTTGAATCTTACTCACCCCGAGATTTGTCATAACATATACCGGCTTGTAACACACGGGACCTAATTATTAATAAAAAAAGATAAAACTCTCTTGGTTCCCAAAAGATTATCATACTTTCCATTTTTGAATATTTAAAAAAAATGCATTGATCGTCTATTTTTCAAAAGTAATAATTTGTAATATTATAAAATGTACATTCACCAAATACTTATGATATCATATATTAGTGGCACATGTCATGATAATTAAACTAAATAGAAGTTCTGAATATATGGATATCGCTGCATCATATTTGAAGAAATAGCCATCATGCAAATTTGCACTTAATATAAAAATATGGTACTCTTCCATGACATGCATAATATTTCTATATTTTCTAGAATATAAAAGTCATTTGGCAATCGAAAAAATAATATTAAATTCAACTTATTATTTTAGATTATAAATTCCCCATCATCTTATTTTAAACAATAACAAGAATTCACAATACAACTAATCAACACAAAAATCCAATCTATACTACCCAACTCATCGGTTAAAGGATTAGCTACTAATGATAAGATAAAGAAGATATAAATTTAAATTGCAAACCATGAGTGTAGGAATTTAAGTATAAAATACAACTCGAAAAATTCTTTTGGAATCTGGATGAATTCCTCCACTCCTTGTTGCAATCTCCCTCTGTAGTTGCTTCTATCCGTTCTCTGAAGAATACAGCTAACTTTTTTTCCATACTATATTATGTTCTAATATTCTATATACAATATGTAAGATCTAATTTATAATAAAGAGTTTTTAATGTGTTTCCCAAAATAAATTGGACTTTAATGTAAAATTCATAAGTTGTCTTCCAGGCATGATTATGGGCTGCTCCAGTTGGATTTTTGATGTGCCAATTTATTGATGTGTATTTTTAGAAGTTCGTTTCGTTCTGAGGGAAGGACTGATATTGACACCAATTTCAAGTATTTTATCTCTTATAGTTCAGAAGTGTGAAGAATAATTTTGTGTGTGTTTTAACTATCAACTAATTTAATCTAATAAATAAATAAATAATATATAATTTATATGAGTGAAATGAACCAAGAATGAGGGTTCCTCAATAGTTATCCTCAATGTATAATTTATGTCTCTTATTTTATTAAAACAAATCTTTTAATGTTTATAAAATCATTTCTTAAGGAAGATTATAGTGCATGTAATTATCATTTTAATGTTTATAAAATCCTATCCTAAGGTAGATAATAGTGCATGCAATTTAAGTTTTGACCAATAATTACGACAATTTTATGTATTATTTAAAAAAAATAAAAATACTTTTAACAGAGAATTAGATATTTTTTCTAATGATACTAGTTTTAAAATTTATTTAATTATATAATATGCGTAATTTTCAGTCAAAGTTTAAATAATTTGATTATAGACTAGTCAAAACATGACACATAATATGAGAAAGAGGGAGTATGCAACACGTAAATTCAAGATATTAGAACCCAGTCAACATTCAAAATTTAAGGGTTCTTCCTAGATGTGCATGAAAGATTTCTAGAGTCTAGGAAGCTAGATTCAATTCCTAGGACTCTAGAAACAGTCTCAAGGAGTTGAAGGTAGTTTATTGATCCTAGAAAGAGTTTCTTGGCGCTAAGATGTGCTTATGCAGTAAAGTTTTTACCATTTAATTTTGCTATAACTTCTAAAAGTTGTTCACCATACGCTGATTTGGTGTTACTATTTAAACGACTTCATTAATATGGAATTTTCATATTATATTATACTATCAAAAGAACTAAGTTTCGAGTCAACATTAAGTATTACCTATATCACGGAAATTGAAGAACGAAGTGTAGATTTGATAGAAAAAAGAATAATTGTTGATAATAGAGAAGTGTTAATCCCAAACAAACTAAGAGTTGAATTACAGAAGGGGGGGTTGAATGTAATTCTTGGTTTCTTCTCGATTTTAAGAACTTCTCACAACTATAAATATATAAGTGTTAAATATGCAAAAGTGCGGAATGAAAAATAAAAAAACTATTAAAATATAAAGTAATTAAACACAAGGATTAAAAACTTTCTATATATTTGGGGAACTCTGTGATACAAAGATCAGTTGCTTACAAGTAGAATCACATGGAACAGAGAAATTTTTCACGGATACAACCTTTTCTATTTCTCTAGTTTATTGCTGAATTTACTACTACTTACTCTTGGTTTATATATTACCAAGTTACAAGTGAATAAGACAAACTAATAAAATAAATGTTTTTTGTCTAATCACATGCTTCTTCATTTCTCCATCCACTATATTTGATTTTCTTAAAGTAAGCATGGAAATGGAAATACTTCTTTGTTCTCTAAAACCTGTAAATAGGCCGCCACATTCCATTTGCATACAATCAACCCATGTAACTGTCAAGTCACTATCAACTATTTTTTGAATCTGATTATCGGTTGGAACTCTGTTGGATCATCCGTTGAGACTTTGTTGAATCATCCGTTGAGAGTCTGGTTGATCATCCGTTGAAACTCTAGTTGATCATCCGTTGAAACCTTGTAGAATATCCGTTGAGAGTATCTTCATGGCAGTTAACTCTACTTCACTTATAAAAGATTATAAGCCATCCAATATTTACAATTAGTCAACCTATCTTGCAAATCAATCTAGTAGTCAACATGACTTAGAATATCCCACAACTTCTAGTTCTCTAAGGCATTAAAGTATGCATGAATGTGTTCCAAAAATTATTAAAAATATAAGCTACTCTCTCAACGGATGACAGAGTAGATTATCCGTTAAGAGCTATAAAATATACTTAAATAAATCTACTAAGGTGTTTTGGTTAGCTTATCATCAAGCCTACAACATATTCCTAACAGGAAGTCTTAGAAGTTTCATTTGGACATCAAATAATATATAGGATTTATAACAAGTACTTTAAATGTGGTCAAGTTCGAGTCTAATTTCTATCCAAAAATTAAAATTGATATTCAGTCTCATTTAAATCCTATTAAACCTCGATTAAATCATGAAAAATAAATTAGCTAGATTAGCTTTTTGATTTAAAAAATTAAACATGACAAAATTGATAATATCGCGAGTTTGAAGAAATATTTGATGTAGTGCATATCACTAGAGAAAACTCATCCTATAAAGTGTATACATATGTTACAAAAGATGTTACTCATCTTACATAAATTAGAGAGACTATAATATAATACTGCAAATGAAAACAATGTTGGGTTGCATATTAAAATAAGATGATGGGGAATTTATAATCTAAAATAATAAGTTGAATTTAATATTATTTTTTCGATTGCCAAATGACTTTTATATTCTAGAAAATATAGAAATATTATGCATGTCATGGAAGAGTACCATATTTTTATATTAAGTGCAAATTTGCATGATGGCTATTTCTTCAAATATGATGCAGCGATATCCATATATTCAGAACTTCTATTTAGTTTAATTAGCTTGACATGTGCCGCTATAATATGCCATCGTGAGTATTTGGTGAATGTGCCTTTTATAATATTAATAATTATTACTTTTTAGAAATAGAAGATCAATTATTTTTTTTGTAATATCAAAAAATGGAAAGTATGATAATCTTTTGGAAACTAGGGGAGTTTTAGTTTTTACCAAATATTTAAGTTATGTGTGTTACAAGTCAAAATAAGTTCAAAATAAGTTCAGACAAATCTCGGGGTGAACAAGATTCGAAGAGGACGATAAACGATAAACTTAATATGAAAATATGGCACTTTTCCCTCACATTCATAACATGTAATTTTTAGAATACAAAAGTGATTTGGTGACTGAGAAACTAATATTAAATTATTAGATTATAAATTAACCGTCATCTTACTTTTATGTAAAACCCAACATTGTTTACATTTGTAGAATTATTTTATAATCTCCCTAATTTATGTTAAATCAATTTACATATTTTCTAACATATGTATACACTTTATACATTGAGCTTGTTAGTCAGTACTTACTGGACATGGGTGCTCGCCTTTAGCACCAATCTTCTTCCTTGTGTTTATGTACAGGAACAAGCATTTACTAGTTTTATATATTAAATTTTTTAGGCAGATTTTTCTTCAAATCGGTATGTATTATTTCTTCTTTCAAATGCTTTATGATGATAAAATGTTTGTTTTTTATATTTATCATGTTCATCTTATCACATTTTAGAGTTTCAAGAACATTTTCTATCTCGTATAGGAAAAACTTGATATATTCGTGTAAAATTTTTACCAGGCTTCAAGGAGAAGGAATTCAAGCAGATACAACTTCATCCCAATATTATTGTGGAAATATTATACCTTCCTGTTATGGTAATATTAATCACTAATCAGTAAAGGTAACGGTTAGTAAGATTGCACATTTTCTTCTATCCCTGTGCCTTTTATTTTTTTATCTTTTAAGATTGCACATTTTCTTCTATCCTAGTGTCTTTTGCTTTTTTATCTTTTAATAGATTTTTAGCTAAGTACTCGTAGAAATAAGTGATTCTAGAACACGATGCCTTTTATTCGCTTATTTTGTCGAAGCTGGGAATATATGAAAGTAAGTGAGCTATGGTCAAAACGTGGAGGGGTTTAACACTAACAAGAATTCACAATACAACTAAACAACAAAACAAGCCAAACTATACTACCCAACACTTGGATTAAAGGATTACCTACTAATGATAAGATAAAGAAGATATAAATTTAAATTGCAAACCATTAGTGTAGGAATTTAAGTATAAAATCTCACTCTCAAGCTGCTTCAATCGCTTTTCTTAAGAATCCGGCTAACTTTTTTCCATACTATATCATGTTCTAATATTCTGTATAGAATATATAAGATCTAATTTATAATAAAGAGTTTTTACTGTTTTTTTATGGTAGGTAACCTGCAGCCGCTACCCTTCGGGTGCGTACTCGGTAAATACTACAAGCTCACGCAATAGCCTGCAAATTACGTGAACCAAGGTAAACCGCATTTAGGCGACAAGATTTGACTCAGGAGGTATAATCATAAATTCTCCTTCCATGGGATTCGAACCTTTGACCAAATTAAATTGGACTTTAATGTAAAATTCGTAAGTTGTCTTCCAGGCCTGATTCTGGGCTGTTCCAGTTGTATTTTTGATGTGCCAATTTGTTAACGTGTATTTTTAGAAGTTCGTTTCATTCTCAGGAAAAGACTAATGTCGACACTAATTTCAAGTATTTTATCTCTTACAGTTCAGAAGTGTGGGGAATAATTTTGTGGATGTTTTAACTATCCACTAATTTTATCTAATAAATAGATAAAAATTATATAATATATATGAGTGAAATAATCCAAGAATAAGGGTTCTTTAATGGCTATCTTGAATGTATAATTTGTGTCTCTTATTTTAATCAAAACAATCCAAGATTATAGTGCATGCAATTATCCCCTGAAAGCCACTCCTATGGTCATACAATGTACAATTATAAACTAGTATAAACCAAGGTTTATATGTTTTACAATCCATATATTTATCTCCCGATCCAATACTTAAATTGTGACTATCATATCATTTACTAGAATTACAACTCCTCTCCCGATTCGTTATAATTCCTATAGATGCAATCAAAGGTTCGCGACTCCCTTAACTGTGTTGAACTCTCAAGGAGAAATTAAAAATCATATGAAATCACCATATAACTAAACAACACAACAAGCCAAAGAATACTACCCAACTTTTGGATTAAAGGATTAGCTACTCATGATAAGATAAACATGATAAAAATTTGAATTGTAAACCATAAGTGTAGGAATTTTAGTACAAAGAATACAACTTAAAAGTTCCTCTCGAATCTGGATGAATCCATTCACTCCTTCCTATATCCCTCTCAATCTCCTTTTATCCCTTCTCTCAAAAATATGACTAACTTTATTCTATAATATATTATGTTCTGATTCTCTGTATACATTATGTAAAACCTAGTATGTAATAAAGAGTTTTTAATGTATTTCCTAAAATAAATTGCACTTTAATGTAAAATTCGTAGGTTGTCTTCCAGGCCTGATTCTGGGATGTTCCAGTTTGATTCTTGATGTTAGATCACTTCTAAACTATAGATAATTCTGTTAGCGTCGCATGGGCCGTAAGATCCCCTATTCTGATGACTAAAACTAAAGTTAGGGCCCAAACTGTGTCGTGTGTGCATGCAGCCCATGAAATCCGAATATGCTTGAAATTCAAGCCCAAATAAGCCCAATTTCATCTAAGGTTCGGAATTCTATATTTCTTATAATAAAACAATAACCTCTAATAAATATTATCCAACTAATTATAAAATCTTTTAAATATGAGAATAAGATCTCGTAAAATATATAAAAATATATAATCTATAAAATATCCCCACACTTAATATTTTACATGTGCTTGTGTAAACTAATATATTTATTTTGTTGGGCCTAACTATACTGAGTTTGTAGTGAATACTGTCTACCATGATCTATTTCTTGATGTTGCGGTTCCGTTATGGTTATAGATCAACCCCTCAATTCAATCACAAAGGAAATTTTCATCACGTGGTGAAATTATAAAAGGTTGTTATGGTGGTTATTATGCCCGTGATAGTGAATTGAATTACAGTCCAAATTCTAGAATTGGGAATGAAAGTGATCGATTAAGTTGAAATAAAGCATAACATGCATGAAGAGCAATTCAAACAATAGTTGATTTAACTCGTGGTCCTCGGAGACAGAGAATGAATAGTGTTCTAAATATACAGGCTGTGGATAAAAAGGCGTGGCCCTCAATATGAAGAGAAGTGTATAACCTAGCAGATTTTCAGATCGAATATGACAATGCTATGTTTTATGTCATAAAACCAATTTGTGAAGATCACACATATAAAATCATTAAATTTAATATTTGGTCTAGTACCCCTTATGAAAATAGGAAATTAAATACTGTATTCGGTGATTCACAAAAAGAAGTAAGCAAGCGACGTGAATACTGTTTATCCAATTTAATATGTTTAACTCCAATCTTATTTTAGCGGGACTTTGATGGTCATTCATGATCAATGGAGTGAGTCGTCTAATTCAGGATATGTTCTTGATCCCACAGATAACACCCCTGATGCGTACAAGAGAGATAACTCCATGAACTTTGGACATAATAAGTACTTGTATCAGTAAGCTACCTCGAAAAGTATAACTAGGGGTCACTTTAAAACACAGCTCATCCATTTATTTTTGGGTTTGCTAAATTCATGTTACAAAATTACATGTGTGACTGCGTCCTCGATGGTATGAGCCTATTTCTACCCTCAATGAAATAATGAAATATGATAATGTTTCACAATTATATAAATAGTGCTAATGTACCATCCTCATATTAAAGTAATTCACTATTACCATATACTAAAAACTAGATAATCCATCTATATAACATACAACTTTAAAGTAATTCACTATCACCATTTACTAAAAAATAGATAATCCATCTACATAACATACAACTTGAAAAAAAAATTATATTACATCGATGCCAAACTACATCTTCTTTGATGTCGTCACAATAAGAAGTTGCATCAGATTCCTCAACTGTGGATTTTTTCTCCACTACTATCTTCTATAATGCTTTCAATTTTGAGTCCCTGTCCACTAGATAATTATGGAGTTCTAAATTTTTCTCCTTAATTGCTAGTAACTCGTGTTCATTTTCATGGATTGAGCCCAGAAGATTCGAAACTTGACCTTGAACACAAGCACATTCTAGTTTAAGTGTTGATCGATAATAGCCTTGGCTATCGAGGTGCTGCATAAATAATATAAAATCATGTGAGAAATAAAAATAAAAATAAAGTCTTGAAAAAGGACCTACAAACCCATCATACATGACAAGAAATAGTAGAAGACCTTTATTTGACTAAAATGCAAACATATTATAGGCAATAAAACTTGAAGTCACTGAAGAATTTATATAAGGCTCATTAACAAAACTTTACAAAACCTATACGACAAACGGAGCCCGCTTCACTTTTTTATATTGTGTAAGCATCATTCACTTTTTCATTACCATGATTGCCTACACTATATTCAGTATTTCCATGTATGTAACCTTCACTACTTGGTGTGATGACACTAACAAGACTCTAAAATTAAAAAATTATTGCATAAGAATCATCTCATAATTCTAATAGAGGGTTTCTAGAAAACTTCTAAAACTAAAATAACCAACCTAAAAAAATCATCTCACAATTCCAATATAGAATTTCTAGAAAATTTTGTATAGGCATCTTACTAAAATTAAATGAAAACATTGTCATATCAAGATATCATATGACTTGGTTAAAAATTCAAAATTACATTAGTGCATGATAAATTATAGTTCACCATTGTGTAAGACATACTCATAAAATGTATTTCTAAAAATCAATACAATGTGAATTCCATGAAAGTGTTAAATATACTATAACATTGATGTATGGTAAATTAATACTTTTGTGTACCACATACCTGTGAAGTAATTGAAGCATTTTCTTCATTATTTAATCTGCTAGATAAGTAATATATCATAACTTAATTCAGTATATCATATAAAAAAATACTATAATACTTAGATATATCATACACCAAGATGAGTACCTTTTCTTCTTCTTGATCTAGGTCTCATCTTTCTCATCTAAGCTTCTGTTTACTAGAAATGATTTGTACTCATACACTAGTATTACTGGTGGCTAGTATATATAACCATGACATGAGATTATATCTTGATAAGTTAAATTGGGGGTTAAGGTGTATTCAATCTTGATTAAGGATTATTCTGGATTTTTTAAAATCTAAACTATTTAATTTGGATTCTAAAAAATCATTTAGAATTTACTCGTATTCAATGAGGATTGTAAAAAGGTTTTTAAAATAAGAGGTATTTAATTTTGATTTGAAATTTCTTATTTAATTTGCATTTTCAAGAATATATTAAATTTTGATGGTTTTGTATTTTATTAATTTATAGATTGTGATAGATTTTCTTTGTAATTTGTGTGTTTTGAGATCTTAGCAAAATACTATATATCAACAACTCTTCTAGTAGGATTAAAATCAACCAATAAAATCATATAAAATAATGGATCATTGTAAATCATACTAAGGCGCACCTTTTACTATATAATTGTAATGTATAATATCTTTTAAAGTCACATTTCTTTGGTAACGTATAATATCTTGCACAAATTTACATTTTCCTATAATCAAATAATCCAATCTCCCATCTAATTTACTTCTAATATTAAAGATAACTTCCATAAACTATTTTGTATGTAGTAAGTAACGTTTTTACAAATTTAAAATCCAACATTATACTTAAAAAAGAAGTCCAATAATTCTAAGACTAATAATAATAATAATAATAATAAGAATAATAATAATTTATTTTAATAAAATAATAAAGTGAAGGGTAGAAATTCCAAAAATTATCTATCAACCTATACATAAGTATTAATCGACCGATAAAGATTAGATTCGACCGTTATTATTGTAACGGATATTCAATACAATACATCATCATTCGTTGAAGGATAATGTGTCGAGAAATATTTCTGACTTTCAACCAATTGAATGAAGAGTAATTAGTCATAACTAACTCAATTACCATCCTAGTAAAAGTTGATTCATCAAGTTGGTAAAGATGTGTGTAAATTGTTGCTCACTAGGACCAAGATAAAGTTTCAAATTACCATTCATAACATGATCTCTTATGAAGTCATGTCAATGTGCTTTGTCCTTGAATGTTGGACAAGATTTTCACTAATGACAATGACATTTGTGTTGTAACATAAAATTTAAATCTTGTCCACATGTAGACCATAATCCAATAGTTGATTTTTCATCCATAAAATATATGCACAACAGCTACCAGAAATAATATATTTAGCCTCAGTTGTGGAAGTGGACACTAAATTTTGTTTCCTCCTAAACCAGGACACAAGCTTGTTTTCAAGAAATTGACATGTGCTAGTTGTGCATTTTCGTGTCTATTTTTCACCCTACATAATCTTCATCTAAATAACCATTTAAATTCAAGACGGAATCTCTAGGGTACCAAATGCCATGTTTTGGTGTACTCTTGAGATATCTGAAAAAAAATTGATAGCTACTAAATGAGATTCTCTAGGATCAGCTTCAAATCTAGCACAAAAACAAGTAGCAAACATTATATCTGGCCTACTAGCTGTTAAAATGTCCACAGACTTTTCAGTAGTATTCAATTCAAGTTTAGTAGCAGTGACCATTACAGTTTTTGCAGATGTGTAATTTATTAAGTCAAACTTCTTTAAAAGATCATGAATATATTTAGTTTAATTAATGAATATTCCATCACTAACTTGCTTGACTTGTAAACCAAGAAACTAAGTTACTTCTTTTATCATGCTCATTTGATATTTATTTTGCATCAATTTGGAAAACTTTTTGAAAAGTTTCTCACCTGTAGATCCAGATATTATATCATCTACATAAATCTGAACAAGTATACTAGAGCCATTAAAATTTCTAAAGAAAAAAATTTTGTCAGCAATAACTTATGTGATATGATTTTCTAAAAGAAACTTTGACAAAGTATCATACAAGGCTCTAGGTGCTTGCTTCAATCCACAAAGTGCTTTCAAAAGATAGTGAACATAATCTAGAAAGTTGGGGTCTTCAAAACCTGGAGACTGACTGACATAAACTTCTCCAAATCTCCATTCAGAAAGACACTTTTGACATCCATTTGATAGACTTTGAAATTGGCATGGGCTGCATAGGCCAGAAAGATTTTGATTGCTTCAAGTCTTGCAACTGGAACAAATATTTCATCGAAATCTATTCATTCTTTTTGACAATAGCCCTTAGCAACCAATCTAACTTTTTTTCTTATGACTATGTTTTCTCATCCATCTTTTTTATAAATACCCATTTGGTGTTAATAGAATTCTATCCTTTAGGTTTGGGTACGAGCTTCCATACTTTATTCTTTTCAAATTGGTTTAGCTCTTCTTGCATAGCTAAAACCCAATCAGGATCCATTAAAGCTTTTTCTACCTTCTTTGGTTCTTCCTGTGACAGAAAGCTGCTATATAGACATTGATCTTGAGTTACTTTCCTTGTTTGCACTCTAGATATTGCATCATCAATGGTCAATTCAAAAGGGTGATCTCTTATCCATTTCCTTTGAGGTGGTAGATTAGCTCTAGATGAGTTGGCATCATTAGTGTCTATTTCCTCAGTTTGTGGATCTGTGATTTGAAGATGGGGTTCTGTTAAACAATGATCTAGAGTTACTTTCAACTGATGCTGAATTCAGCCTTTCAATGGATGATGCACTGTGCCTCTCAATGGATGTTGCACTTTATCTTACAACAGATATAGTATCTTGTATTTTAACGGATGCTGCATTTTTTCTTTCAACGGATACATCACTCTGTGCATCAACTGTTGTTCTTTCATTTGAAGATAACTTTGAATATTCTTTTATCATTATATCTAGATCATTTTATCATCACTGTCATCATAATATATTTCAACATTATTAAATTTGAGACTTTTATGGAGACCTTAATCTATCAGTCCTTCAATCTTTTTATCATCAAATACAACATGTACATATTCAATTACAATATTGGTTCTCAGATTGTAGACTCTATATGCTTTTCCAATAGCATATCCAACAAAGATACGTTCATCAGGTTTGACTTCAAACTTTCCATGGTGATTAGTTTAATTCCTTAGAATATAACACTTACATCCAAAGATATGAAGAAAGTTCACTGTTGGCTTCCTATTCTTGAACATTTGATAAGGAGTCATGCATTTGGCTTGATTAATCAAAGAAATATTTTGGGTGTAGCATGCAGTCTTTCCCAAATTAAATTGGACTTTAATGTAAAATTCATAAATTGTCTTCCAGGCCTGATTCTGGGTTGCTCCAGTTGGATTTTTGATGTGCCAATTTGTTGATGTGTATTTTTAGAAGTTCATTTCGTTCTCAGGGAAGGACTGATATTGACACCGATTTCAAGTATTTTATCTCTTATAGTTCAGAAGTGTGGAGAATAATTTTGTGTGTGTTTTAACTATCAACTAATTTAATCTAATAAATAAATAAAAAATATATAATATATATGAGTGAAATAATCCAAGAATGAGGGTTCCTCAATGGTTATCCTCAATGTATAATTTGTGTCTCTTATTTTATTAAAACAATAATTTTAATGTTTATAAAATCATTTCCTAAGGTAGATTATAGTGCATGTAATTATCCTTTTAATGTTTATAAAATCCTTTCCTAAGGTAGATAACAGTGCATGCAATTTAAGTTTTGACCGATAATTATGACAATTTTATATATTATTTTTTAAAAAAATACTTTTAAAAGAGAATTAGATATTTTTTCTAATTATACTAGTTTTAAAATTTATTTAATGATATAATATGCGTAATTTGCAGTCAAAGTTTAAATAATTTGACTGTAGACTAGTCAAAACATGGCACATAATATGAGATGGATGGAGTATGCAACACGTAAATTCAAGATATTAGAACCCAGTGAACATTCAAATTCTAAGGGTTCTTCCTAGATGTGCATGAAAGATTTCTAGAGTCTAGGAAGCTAGATTCAATTTCTAGGAGTCTAGAAATAGTCTCAAGGAGTTGAAGGTAGTTTATTGATCCTAGAAAGAGTTTCTCGGCGCTAAGATGTGTTTATGCAGTAAAGTTTTTACCATTTAATTTTGCTATAACTTCTAAAAGTTGTTCGTCATACCTTATTTTGGTTTTACTATTTAAACGACTTCATTAATATGGAATTTATATTATATTATACTATCAAAAGAACTTAGTTTCGAGTCAACATTAAGTATTACTTATATCACGGAAATTGGAGATCGAAGAGTAGAGTTCATAGAAAAAAGAATAAATGTTGATAATAGAGAAGTGTTAATCCCAAACAATCTAAGAGTTAAATCATAGAAGGGGGGTTGAATGTAATTCTTGGTTTCTTCTCGATTTTAAGAACTTCTCACAAATATAAATATATCATTGTTATATATGCAAAAGTGCGGAATGAAAAATAACAAATTATTCAAACACAAAGTAATTAAACACAAGGATTAAAAACTTTCGGGTGGATTAAACTTATCCACCAGAGATATATATATTTCGAGAACTCTGTGATACAAAGATTGTACACAGCTGCTTACAAGTAGAATCACAAGGAACACAGAAATTCTTCACACATACAGTCATTTATATTTCTCTAGTTTATTGTTGAATTTACTACTAGCTATTCTTGGTTTATATATTACCAAGTAACAAGTGAATCAGACAAACTAATATAATGAAATGTGTCTTTGTCTAATCACATGCTTTTTCATTTCTCCATCCAGTATCTTTGATTTTCTTCAAGTAAGGATGGAAATGGAAATGATTCTTTGTTCTCTAAAACCTATATATAGGCTACCACATTCCATTTGTATACAATCAACCCATATGACTGTCAAGTCACTATCTGTGGCGCCCTCCAAACCCGAGTCAGAAGTTTGGGGTCCACACATACACCTTATTTATAACCTGCTTATAACAATAATAAAGATAATAATAATATATGCAGTGACACTCCTTACCAACCACCACGGACCGCGACAGGTTAAAGTATGCACACAAGCCAAACACACTAATATATTACAAACCGTTAAAATCCCAACTATTTCAAACTCAAACTGAGTATTAAACATTATTACAAACTTTTACAAACTTAAATTATTCCAAAAGAAGCCCACTAGCTCAGCTTTCTCAACCTGAACCCCTCACTCTCGCGCTAGACTGGGGATCCTCGCTACCAACTAGTTCCTTTTTAACTGGAAAGAATATAAACAACATCGCACAAATGAGCTAACTAGCTCAGCAAGTCACAATGACAAAACTGAGAATAATGATCATCAGGTGTATATGATTATGATATCAAGTGAATAATGGATTATGATTTAGAATTAGATATTATACTTTTAATTTAAAAACCAAGGTTAGGCTGCTGATCAGTCACGCACTAACCCCGAGCAAGGCACACATCATTGCTCTAACTACTGGATCCAAGGCACACATTGGCCTAACTTGGCCATTATATGGTCTGACCACGAATCTGGTCCACAATTTTATAAGAACAATCCAATTCTAACATAATAACAGAATATGCAATAATAAACAATAACTGAAATTATTAACAACAATAAATGTTTAACAATGAAAGGGTTTCAATCCTTGTAAGGATCAACAAGGTACTTTCAAAGCTTGAATGCTGGGTAATGAAAGAATTGGATAACAAAGGAAACAACGTTTCAGGGTTCCAAGGATTTGGTCTTTCAAAGCATAAGATATCATGGATTGAGTATATAGTAATCCAGTTCAGTGTCTGGTATTTAATTTGTATGTATTTGTGGAGTAGTATCGTAGATTTGTGGTTCGTGTTTGGGTATACAATAATCAATGGCTTAGAAAGAATATGGTTCATGGCTCAAGAACAATAAATGAAATCAGGATTTAGGTTTCCGTGCTTCAAAGCACTTGCAATGTCAACAAGACTATCAAGAATTACAATATCTCGAGAAAGTTCTAAACACTTGCCTGGTATTAGCTTACTACTCTGCACTCCCTTCCAATCACAACGGTCTTAATCTTTAACTATCTGTTTTCCTTTCCTACGTCTTGCCTCTTCTGCTCACATATCATAAGCATCTATCAATCATCAACTCACAAGATTCTATTCAACACATACTTCTATCTACCCTTCGTTTTACCCAAATCCGATTAACGGATTGAAATCTATGCAATAACGAAGTAAACACCGAATATATAGACCGATAGTCAAACAACAGGTCACGTATAACACATAATACATCACGTAATCAATGACATATCATTTATAAAGAAGTCTCGGGTCATAAATGTGCTTTCGGGTATTTACAATAATTTTTAAAACATTTTTCGGAATTAAAACGGATCGTTGGATCAATTTCGGAATAATAAAGAGGGTTCGGTTGGCCAATTCTGGCTCTGAAACAATTTTAGAATAATTATCGAGCCTTGAAAATAATTTAGAATAATATTTTAAAGCTCGAAACTATTTTTCGAAATTTTTAAATCATTTTTAAATAATTAAATCTAATTAAAAAATAATTAAAAATCAATTAATAATTAATTAAATCAATTAACAATTAATTTTCGAATTAATTGACTAATTAATTAGTTAAAAATTAACTGAAATTAATTAACTAATTAATTCAGATTTATTTGTGAATTAAAAATAATTTTCGGAATTAAAATAATAATTTTTAGAATTTTCAGAAATTAAAAACGAATTTTTATAATAAAAATAATTAGGAAATATGATTTTTAAACATTTTTAAAACAGGAATCCAATTTTTACAAAGTCTGGAAACTTCAGGGACCTAACTGTATCGTCCCCAAAAGTCCAGGGTCCAAACTGTAAATTTTACATCCCGTCGCCGGAAAACATAGGGGTGGCCGGAGAACACGATTCCGGCCTCCTCACCTTGCCACAAGCTCCAGATCACATCTACAGGTTACCAGGAACACAACCATGCAATCAAAACAACCTAACAATCCCTGAGTTGGCCGTGAAATTTTCCAGTTTCCGGCGAACATCGGAAAACTTCAAAACACAACTCCCTTCTCTACAGACCTCGGTGGTTCATGAAACTTATCCGACTAGATTGCAAATTTTACAGAGAACACAACTCACTATAACACAACATCAATCTATCACAGAATAAGAAACCCCCAAATTTCAATTAAGAACATTCATACGGGTTATAAACCCTAATTTTGAAATTCGAAAATTAAACTCAAATTTGAACATGTTATTGAACTCCAAATCAGATGTATGACATATGAAAATCATCAGGAAAACAAGATCTACAACATGCAATCATCAAATCATACAAACAATCATCTGAACAAAAATTGATATATTTAATAAAATAAATTCGAAAATAAATAAATTTTTAGAAAAATAACCTTGATTTCTGCAGTGAAACAAAGCTCAGAATCTGATAGAACACCTCAAATCCTTCGTTTTGGTTACTCAAGCTTTGAAAACAGAGATCGGTAACGCCTTCGTTTTTCTGTTTGATTCTTAGAACAGTTTTAAAAAATTAGGGCTTTTCTCTGAAAATTATATAATTAACTATCTGCAAATGATTTTGATACGAAATAAAATATGGTAAAAGGCTATTTATAATTACGGAAAATTAGTATCCCGTTGGA
Source organism: Apium graveolens (assembly GCF_009905375.1). Taxonomy (NCBI): domain Eukaryota; kingdom Viridiplantae; phylum Streptophyta; class Magnoliopsida; order Apiales; family Apiaceae; genus Apium; species Apium graveolens. The sequence goes on along the minus strand of NC_133652.1, from coordinate 288,206,212 downwards.
TCATTCCAGATATAAAATGGTACATTTATTTATAAAAACAGATCCAAACGGTATCGGTTTTCAGGATAATTATCCAGATCAGTACAATTTGTACTGCGGTCTTCGTCTCAGCGCCTGGTTACACGTATTACGAAGTAATAATTGGGATAGTTTAATAAAAAGCTCCCGTTTATCGAAAATACGGGTTTTATTAATTTACCGAAACGAATATTGTATCGAAAATGTTGCGCCGGGACCCGCGCAGGACAAACCGTACGCCGGATCGAAAAGTCGAAACATGGAAAATGCTCGGAATATTACAATTAGGTTAGGAAGGAGTTCTTGGAAGAGTTTCGGGTTCCAAAAACGTAACAATGGTTGACGTCGGTTGGTTCCCGTTTTTATAAAATAGATTTTTATTACCCGGAAAAAGATTTTAGAAATTTCATAGGATTCTTATAAATCCATAAATCAACATAAAAATAATTAGGAAGATATGACAATTATCTATATTTTATTTTGGACATATAAAAATTAAAATACTCAATTAATATTATTTTTGAATATTCAAGTACAAATAACACTTAACAATTAACTCACAGAATAGATACTGAGCACACATAATACTTATTTAATATCAAAAATAATTACACGATATATCCCGGATATTACACTATCAACTGCTTTTTGAATTTAATCATCCGTTGGAATATTCTTGGATCATCCGTTCGGATTTTGTTGAATCATCCGTTGAGAGTCTGGTTGATCATCCGTTGAAAATCTAGTTGATCATCCGGTGAAACCTTGCGAAACATCCGTTGAGAGTATCTTCATGGAAGTTAACTCTATTTAACTTATACAATATTACAAGGCATCCAATATCTATAATTAGCCAACCTATCTTGCATATCAATCTAGTAGTCAACATGACTTAGAATATATGATAGTAGTACTGTTAGTTAGGGTTGTAGTATTACATATATTATTGTTAGTTGAGGTCAGTATGAAATTTATATAAAATTTCACTAAAAAAATTAAAATTTTCGAGAAAATATCATTTTTAAGTTAAGTTTTTTATACAATTCTTACCACTTAATTTAGAAAATCTCATTTTATTTACAATGCAAAATAAATTAGAGTAATGCTTGTTTACCTATGCTTGTAAATGTTTATACATGGAGTAGACTTTGTTAAATTATATTTTTATAAAAAGAAAAAATCTGAATTTTTAATAGAAAATTAATACTAAGATAAAAAATGATTTAAACTAAATTGGGCCCATTGAAACCCATGATATACAATTATGCCTGCAAAATAGAGGATATCAAAAAATGTAGTTAAAACCCTAATATAAGCACAATCCCCCTTATAAACATAATGAATTTGTACATGGCCATGAAATAGGCCATGAAATAGCGTTTTCCCGTTATTTGTATTTTCCATGAAAGAGTGTTTTGGTGCGGTAAGGTTAAACACATCTTCAAATGAATTGGTGGAGGACTAATCAAATGAATTGGTGGAGGACAAAGTGGATAAGGTTTACAGTTTATGATGAATTGATGTTGTTTAACAAAGTTAAGTTAAGGATATTTTTCCCAATATCCTACAACTTATTAAGGCATTACAGTATGCATGAATGTGTTACAAAACTTATTAAAAACATAAGCTACTCTCTCAATGGATGACATAGTAGATTATCCGTTGAGAGCTATAAAATACACTTAATTAAATCTACTAAGGTGTTTTGATTAGCTTATCATCAAGCCTACAAGTATTCCTAACAATGTCCCCCAATTTATGTCTACTAGGACTGTAGGCATAAATTTAGAGGGACTTGATGATAACAAAACTCATCTTTACATAGAGATTATTCAAGAGTAAATAAAACTTACAAGTTTTGCTAATTTATTAAAAATTGTACAAAAGAAGGTTCATAGAAAATCTCACAAGCCATTTTCAACGTGCTCCTTTAAAGTGAGCAAGTTTATATTTTCTTCTTGAATGTCTAGTCATCTTTCCCAGTTCTTTATTATTCTCTTCAATCTGGTGGCGAAGTTATCTCTAGAACCCGGATTCATCTTCATTTGATTGATCCAGCATCTCCTGCATTTCCTTGAGAGTTTCATTGCTTGATATTTTTAGCTAATCATCTAATCTGAAGAATCTTCTTATGTTCTTTTCATCCTTGAACTCCATTAACCACTATGGCTTCAAATGCACTCTATTCCCATTGTAAGGAATGGTCAATACTATTGGGAGTGCATTTGGCTCTCTCCAGCTCTGTCTTATTCTTTCAATCTGATTGAGTATCTCTTTCTTGGCAACACTGTTAAAGCCAAGATTTTATTGATTGAGGAGAATATCTTCACTAAGACAGAGTAGCCTTGATTGGGAATCCTATTAAGAGACAAAGTAAACTCCTTTCCACCCTTGTATATGAACACATGTCTTTTTGGGAACATGTTGTGGGCATTAATTGCTCTCAATTTATCTAGCTCATCCAGACAGAGATTGATGTATGAAAACTCCTTTATATCACAGATAAATAGTTGATCTCCTTTGTTGACAGTAGGTTTGAGTTTGGATAGATTTTTGGATTTGAATGGAACTGGATTGACTGGCTTTCTTGGTTTGAACTTTCTTCTTTTGGCTGAGGTAGATGGAATTGGGCGGTTATGATCAGTAATTGGTAGGCTTTCCAGACTATTGGTTCATCATTAGGAATTATTGGTTCACCATGGAAATTCACATCAGAATAAACCTTGAATTCAGCTTGCTCCATTATGGGCAAGGTTGGTTGATTTGAAGTAGTAGAGTGGGTAGGCTCAGGTTCATCTTCTTTCTCTTCTTCATCTCAAAATTCCAGCTTCCTTTTGGTTGTTTCCTTTCTCATCCTTTTTCCAATTTTCTGCTTTGGTTCCTCCAGATTCTCAGTTTTAGTGATAGTGGCAGGTTTCTCAGCTTCCAATTTGGTAGCAACCTTTTCAGCCTTTTTCATAGCTTCTAAGGTAGCCTGCTTTTTCTGATTATTAAGTCTCGGCTTTTCTTTTATTTTGGCTTCTGCAAATTGTGGATGTCCAGCCATCACACAAATTTCTTTTCCATGTCTGTAGACTTTTGCTATCCTTTTCTTTAAAACTGAATCTCTTGGATCTTTGATGTGAGCAATAGAATGACCAAGCAATTTCTTTTCATCTAGTTGAGGAACTGCATAGACTAGATCTAAAGGATTCTTGGTAGAATGTTTTGATGAATGATCCTTGGGCTTCAAAATCACATTGATCTCTGACTGTCTTCTAGCAGAGGTTTGACCTCTCTCATGTTCCTCAAGCTCATTTCACTAATAGGAATTTGTCTTAGTTGAGTGAAGTGTTTCACAGATTTTTCTTGCTTTGCAACTGGACCAAAAACCTTTTCAATCTTCTCATCCATTTGCTTCATTTATTCATTCAGCCTGAGCTCAGCTACTGCAATATTGATCAAATCAATGCCATCCAGAACTGGTGGCTTTGAGAAAGTAATGGCTGGAATAAATACTTTGCTGACTTGAATTTGCATATCCTTCTCCCCTCACTAACTTGAGTAATTGCATCTTTCTCCCTCTTTTTGTTATCATCAAGTTGTGCAGGGTTGGAAGTCTGAACAGCCACCAATTTTTGTAGTAATTGAGTTTGAGTTTGTTGGTTGGAAAGGATTTGAGCATCTGAGTCTTCAACTTTAGACAATATTGAACCCTGATTCTCAACCTTTTTATTCAAGTCATACTCTTTCCTAAGATTTTGATTGAAACTGGTCAATGTTGTATCAGGAAGTTTAGCATCCAGTTTCTTATACAGATCATCCTTGACTTGAGCCAAATCGTATTTCAATACATCTACAGTTTGATGATGTTGAAGAGCTTGAATTTTATGTAACTGTAGAGACTCCGGATGGGTTTGCAGAAGTTTCTTGGTGCTGGTATTGTTGGTGGCTTGAGTAGCATCTTGAGTTTCATGAACTAGTTTGAACAAGATTGACATGAAATGATGAAGATTGCAATCTTTTGAGAACATCCAATCTAGAGTTTCAGTCTATCCCCATATGTTCATGCTTATTTCTTCATCATCCTCTTCAAGAAAGTAACCACCAAAAGAATCACCAGAGGCTGCAGAATTATACTCAAAATCCTCACTAGTTGTGGAAGGAAGTGAGTTGATTGCATCTTTGGCCCTTAGCATGAAAGCTGTTGTATGCACCAAGTTTAATGCTCTTTCAACAACCTCATTGCCCTGTTCAGCTAAAATTTGATAAGCTGGAACAGGATGAATATATGCCTCAGCTTCTAAAGAAGCAGAGTCTAAAACAACTTGATATTCTTGCTGAAATAGCTACTTCTTTTCACCCTCATTGGCATCCCTTAAGTCACTAACAATGGCCCTTCCCATTCTTCATTTGTACCTGCTTTTCTCTCATGATCTCTCATTTCTTGCATAAAGGGCTCCCCTTGGCTTCCCACCCTCACACCCTCACCTTCACCATCTAAGGTAGGACTCCTCCCACCCACTCTTGCCATGCTGGAAGAAATTACATGCACTTTTTCACTCATTCTCTCCTTTTGCCTGAGAGCAACTCAGCCTCTCACTCAGTTCACTCCCTTCCCTCAATCCTAGTAGTGATTGAACTACTAGTAAGTCATTTGCACTTGTAACCTTTGTGGAAATTTCAAGTGGTACAGGGACTTTCAACGGATGAGTGATATCCGTCGAAATAGTAGTTGAGAAATTCAACCGATAATTGTTGTTAAGCACATCCGTCTAGAGACAATCACTAGTCGACGAATGAAAAATATCCGTCGAGTGAGAAGAAATGATAGAGTTTGGAGTAGAAACTACTATAGAATATGTGATGATTGATTTGAGATTATCCACGGATTTCTCAGTATTTTCAGAAAGAAATGGCAAGTGAGCCAACAAATCATTTAAAAGATGAAGCTCACTTGCTTGAGATTTTGGCTTCTCCATGAGAGTTAAAGATGGAGAATCAGGAATTGATGTGTTCATCATGTCCACATCCAGTGAGTTTGTGGGAGAATTTTGTGTTTGACATGTTTCAATTAAGAGAGATTTTGGCTGTGATTCCATATTTATTAGAGGCACAATCCGACTTTGAGAAGGTGCATTAACTGTGATTTTGACTGCTGTTGGCACTGTGTGTGCACCCTGTGTATCCCCAATTGTTCTAGATTTCTTCTTTATAATGTATGTTTGAGGTTTATCTGTGTCTTTTACCCTTTTGGCATGTGCTCTTGGTTGAGAGCTTGTTTCAATAGTCACATCCTTTTGGGAGGATGTAACTAGCAATGAGCTTAAATACTTATTAAGCATTATAGTTTGTTAGGATACTGTAATGTGGCTGGTTTGGGGTTCACTTTCCTGACTCTCCTTATCCTTAGCGTTACTTTGATTTTCACCTTGTCCCTCACCAATCTTACTTCCCTTCACACTCCCCACTTTGTGTTTAATAGATTTTGAAACTAGTCCCTTTTGAGAGGAGCTAGACTGGGGTTTCTTAGACTTGGATTTGGAAACTTTTGATTTGGTGGATTGGGTAGGCATCTATTGGGTCATACTCACAGATGCCATAGCCACACTTCTTTGCAAAGAAATTTGTGGTTGAGAAGTAGTAGAGATAGAAATGTTTACCTCACTTACCTGAGATTCCTCCATATTTGCCAGATAGATGAGGGGAACTTCACTGTGTTCATTTGTCCTATTTAAGTTAGCAATAACTCTCCTCTCTTGAACCAAACAATCAAGCTTGTTGGTTGGGTTCAAAATTACAAGATCTTCAAAATAAATGTTCTTAGACCTTTCCTTAATGTCTCCTAGTTTGTACCCTAATTCATACATTACAAAATTACTGAAATTAAAGTACTTATCACTCAGAAGCATGTAAAGCACGTTAACAATAGAATAGCTAACAACATCAAAATTACTAATTTTTTCAGAAAATGCCTTAACAAAAGAATTGCAGAGAAAGCTCCACTCATTCCTATGGCCCATTCTCCTAACCTCACCTAATTTAGTGGGATTAAGAAAATAACACATAGAAGTAAGCATGTTACTCACCTTTGTGTCTATATGTGGAACAAGAATGTTATTTTCAGGCAGTTTAAAGCATGCTTGTAGTGTATTACAGTTAATGTAGTGTTCCTTACCTTTAAGAGAGAAAGTAACGGTTTTATCTTTTGAATTGGACACTGTAGTAGTCCAAATCTCCTCAAAAACTTAACAATAGATGACCGGAGATTCAAGAATAGCATAACTCAGTTTGCAGCCTCGAATTAAGTCCATCATTTTGTGTTAGTCCTCAGAAGCAGCAATCTCCTTGTTCACCAATACTACAAAGTTGTTCTTTTCATATACAAAACCAATTTGAGACATGATTTTGACTACTGGTGCCATTGCTGTGATTAAAAGTAGTTGCAGAGAGAAAGGGGTTTTTGCTTTGGAGATGAAGAAAGTTAGTAGAAATTGCTTTGAGAAAGATATAATTGAATAGAAAATAAAATGGGGCTTATATACTTTCTCATAAATAAATAAGTAAAAATTAAAAAGTAGAATAAAGTACCCAATGAAATTTTCCCAAAATAGTCGTTTAAAATACAATAAACTGTACAAATTCTAAAGGTTATCCATCGAGATATACGTAGAGACTATAAGTAAATTCGATGGATAAGAAATAGAATTAACGGCTATGATTACAGCAATTTGACGGATGAAGATTAAACAGATATCTGTCGAGATAAAAAGTACTTAGATTAATATTTTAACTTATCCACCAGAGATATATATATTTCGAGAAGTATGTGATACAAAGATTGTACACAGCTGCTTACAAGTAGAATCACAAGGAACAGAGAAATTCTTCATAGATACAGCCTTTTCTAATTTCTCTAGTTTGTTGATGAATTTACTACTAGCTACTCTTTGTTTATATATGCTTCTTCATTTCTCCATCCAGTGTCTTTGATTTTCTTCAAGCATGGAAATGGAAATACTTCTTTGTTCTCTAAAATATGTAAATAGGCTGCCACATTCCATTTGTATATGATCAACCCATGTGACTGTCAAGTCACAATCAGCTGCTTTTTGAATCTGATCATCCATTGGAACTCTGTTGGATCATCCGTTGAGACTTTATTGAATCATCCATTGAGAGTGATTGATCATCCGTTAAAAATCTAGTTGATCATTCGTTGAAATATTATGGAACATCCATTGACAGTATCTTCATAGCAGTTAACTCTATTTCACTTATACAAGATTACAAGGCATCCACTATTTACAACTAGCCAATCTAGTGGTCAATAGGACTTAGAATATCCTACAACTTATAGTTCTCTAAGGCATTATAGTATGCATGAATGTGTTACAAAACTTATTAAAAACATAAGTTACTCTCTCAACGGATGACATAGTAGATTATTCGTTTAAAGCTTCAAAATACACTTAATTAAATCTACTAAGGTGTTTTGATTAGCTTACCAATAATAATCTCCCCCAATTTATGTCTTCCGGAATTGTAGGAATAAATTTAGAGGGACTTGATGATAACAAAACACCTTTGTACATAGAGATTATTCAACATTATATAAAACTTATAAGTGCTGCAAATTTATGGAAAATTGTACAAAAGAAGGTTCATAGAAAATCTCACAAGCCATTTTCAAGGTGCTCCACTTAACTGAGCAAGTTAATCTTTTCTTCTTGAATGTCTAGTCCTCTTTCCCGGTTCTTTATTATTCTCTTCAATCTGGTGTTGAAGTTCTCTATAAAACTCAGATTCATCTTCATTTGATTGATCCAGCATCTCCTATATTTCTTTGAGAGTTTTATTTCTTGATATCTTTCGCTGATCATCTAATCTGAACAATCTTCTTCTGTTCTTTTCATCCTTGAACTTCATTAACCAGTATGGCCTCAATGCACTCTATTACCATTGTAAGGAATGGTTAAGACTATTGGGAGTGCATTTGGCTCTCTCCAGCTTTGTCTTATTCTTTCAATTTAATTGAGTATCTCCTTCTTGGAAACAATGTTAAAGCCAAAGTTTTTCTTGATTGAGGAGAATATCTTCATTAAGACAGGGTAGCCTTTATTGAGAATTCTTTGAAGAGGCGAAGTAAACTCCTTTCCACACTTGTATCTGAAGACAAGTCTTTTTGGCAGCCTATTATGGGCATCAATTACTCTCACTTTATCTAGCTCATCCAAATAGAGATTGATGTCTGAAAACTCCTTTGTATCACAGATGAATAGTTGATCTCCTTTGTTGACAGTAGGTTTGGATTTGGATAGATTTTTGGAATTAAATGGAATTGGCTTGATTGGATTTCTTGGTTTGGACTTTCTTCTTTTGGCTGAGGTAGATGGAAATGGGAGGTTAAGATCAGGAATTGGTATGCTTTACCAGTCTATTGGTTCATCCTTAGGAATTATTGGTTCACCATGGAAATTCACATCAGAATAAACCTTAAATTCAGCATGCTCTATTATGGGCAAGGTTGGTTGATTTGAAGTAGTAGACTGGGTAGGCTCAGGTTCCTCCAAATTCTCAGTTTTAGTGACAGTGGTAGGTTTTTCAGCTTCCGACTTGGTAGCAACCTTTTCAGCCTTTTTCTTAGCTTCTAAGGTAGCCTGTTTTTTCTGATTCTTAAGTCTCAACTATTCTTCTCTTTTGGCTTCTACAAATTGTGGATGTCTAGCCATCACACAAATTTCTTTTCCATGTTTGTAGACTTTCGCTATCCTTTTCTGTAAAATTGAATCTCTTAGATTTTGATGTGAGCAATAGAACGACCAAACAATTTCTTTTTCATCTGGATGAGGAGTTGCATAGACTAGATCCAAAGAATTCTTGGTAGAATGTTTTAAAGAATGCTTCTTGGGCTTCAAGATCACATTGGCCCCTGACTGTCTTCTAGCAGAGGTTTGACCTCTCTCCATCTTACTCAAGCTCATTTCACTGATAGTAATTTGCCTCAGTTGAGTGAAATGTTTCACAGATTTTTCTTGCTTTACAACTAGACCAAAAACCTTTTCAATCTTCTCACCCATTTTCTTCATTAATTCATTCAGCCTAAGCTCAGTTGTTACAATAATGATCAAATCAATTCCATCTAGAAATAGTGGCTTTGAGAAAGTAATGGCTGAAATAATTACTTTACTAACTTGAATTTGCACATCCTTCTCCCCCTCACTAACTTGAGTAATTGCATCTTTCTCCCCCATTTTGTTATCATCAAGTTGTGCAGGGTTTGAAGTCTGAACAGCCACCAATTTTTGTAGTAATTGAGTTTGAGTTTGTTGGTTGGAAAGGATTTGAGCAACTGAGTATTCAACTTTAGACATACTTGAACCCAGATTCTCAACCTTTTTATTCAAGTCATACTCTTTCCTGAGATTTTGATTGAGACTGGTCATTGTTGTATCAGGAAGTTTAGCATCCAGTTTCTTATAGAGATCCTCCTCGACTTGAGATAAATCATGTTTTACTACATCTACAGTTTGATGATGTTAAAGAGCTTGAATTTTATGTAACTGTAGAGACTCCAGATGGGTTTGCAGAAGTTTCTTGGTGTTGGTATTGTTGGTGGCTTGAATAACATCTTGAGTTTCATGAACTAGTTTGAACAAGATTGACTTGAAATGATAAAGATTGCAATCTTTTGAGAATATCCAATCTGGAGTTTCAGTCCCTCCCCATATGTTCATGCGTATTTCTTTATCATCCTCTTCAAGAGAGTAACCACTAAAAAAATCACCAAAGGCTGCAGAATTATACACAAAATCCTCACAAGTTATGGAAGGAAGTGAGTTGATTTCATCTTTGGCCCTTATCATGAAAGTTGTTATATGTACCAAGTCTAATGCTCTCTCAGCAGCCTCATTGCCTTGTAGAGCTAAAATTTGATAAGATGGAACAGGATGAGTAAATGCCCCAGCTTCAAAAAAATAGAGTCTAAAACAGCTTGATATTCTTGCTGAAATACCTGCTTCTTTTCAGCCTCATTGACATCCCTTAACTCACTAACAATGAGCTCTTCCCATTCATCATTTGTACCTGCCTTTCTCTCATGATCTCTCTTTTCTTGCATCAAGGGCTCCCCTTGGCTTCCCGCCCTCACAGCCTCAGCTACACCATCTAAGGTGGGACTCCTCTCACTCACTCTTGCCATGCTGGAAGAAATAGCATGTACTTTTTCACTCATTTTCTCTCCTTTTGCCAAAGAGCAACTCAGCCTCTCACTCAGTTCAATCCCTTCCCTCAATCCTAATAGTGATTGAACTACTACTAAGTCATCTACAAATTTATAGTGGTGCAAAGACTTTCAACGGATGAGTGACATCCGTCGAAATAGTAGTTGAGAAATTTAACAGATAATTGCTGTTTAGCACATCCGCCGAGAGACAATCACTAGTCGACGGATGAAAATATCCGTCGAGAGGGTAGAAATGATAGAGTTTGGAGTAGAAACTATTGTAGAATCTATGGTGATTGATTTGAGATTATCCACAAATTTCTCGGTATTTTCAGAAAGAAATGGCAAGTGAGCCAACAAATCATCTAAAAGATGATGCTTAATTGCTTGAGGTTTTGGCTTCGCCATGAGTGATTACCTGATTACCTGATTTCTCAAAGTTACTTTTCCCCAAAACCGGTTGAAAACAGTTATTTATAACTACTGGGGATTCGTAACTTAAAATGTTTATTTTCATGTAGGAGAATAAAACAACAGTTTATCCATATGTAGTGAACCATAAAAGAATGGTCAAGGGTACTTGCATTGCAACGCTTTACAGAAACCCCTGGTAGCTTTTATGCTGACTTCGGTCCATGCGAGACTTGACTGGGATCTACAGTAACAGAATAACCTAATTATTTATACCGTGAAGCTTGATATCTTCGAACCTAACAACCCAATCCGATAACCCAACTCGTATAATGTATATACAAATCACAATAGGATTAAAATGTTTTATATCGCAAAGCACGTTTCTCGTATTTAAAATTAATTTTTAGAAAAAAATTTACAGTGACTCCTCTATTTATAAGCCTACCCGTCGAAACATCATCGACGTCGATTCCCAACAAATCACAATTTACGTCACAATACAATTTTCACAATTAAACAACTATTTCCGCACGAAACCAATCATACGAACCATTTTATTTATATTAAGAATTTAGGACTCAGAACGTATCATCATGGTCCACCATTGACTCACCGAAGTTCATCGTCAACGGAGGTAAAATTTACGGGTACTCGATTAATTTCGGGTTTCCAACATAAATTTCACCGATTATTTTAAAATCATTTTCGTATTTATAATTTATTTTCACGAAATCAGTCAATATAAATTCCTGCAGAAATTATAATAGGAATTAATTTAATATAACAATTCCCAAATTAAATCTGCAAAATAAATAGGCAAGAACAGTGGCTACACGCGCCCCCAAAATAAAACAGGGCGGCCGGAAATTGGCCAAAACCAGGTGGCACAACACAGTAAGAGCAATAGTGAAACACAGGGAGCAACACACACACAACCACACATATACACACGAGCACAACATATATATACATACAACCGAACAGAACTACCATCTCATCGGAAAATGGTTACGGCAGCGGCGAACTGAAACAGCCGAGAAGAAGAAGCAGAGAAACGAGGAGAGAAACGAGAGAGAGAGATGAGAGATAGACATGAGAAAGATGAGACTGTGTGTGTTTTTTAATTTATTGCAGCCCAACACGTATCAATTGAATGGATATGTGTCAATCTCTTTCATAAGATTTTGACACGTAACCCTGAAATACCGGGGAACTGAAAATTACCTCGCATTATGTGATTTATCGGATAGAATTACGGTTAAAAATAAACCAATAAATTACTGGACAATGTTTAAAATTATTATAATAATGAAATATTAAGAAAATTAAAATTTTGAAATGTTTAAACCATTTTTGGAATGCAACTTATACCCGCTTTTAACGATTTAACGAATAAACATGCGGGTAAATTTTAACCCCAAATTTTTTAAAAAATTCTCAGAATATTATAAACTTAATAAAATATGAGTTTCATAATTTTTGAAGAATTCTGGAATTAAATACGGATTTTACAGCTAAATGCAATCAGAAAATCGTTTGTAGGTAAATAATTAACAAAATATTGATTTCTAAATTTTATAAAATCCCAAAAATAATTATTGAAATTATGAGATCATAAAAACAATTTTAGAGAAAATCCAAGTATTTATGAAAATAAAACTACAATAAAATCATTTTTAAAAGTAAAAACAACTCAATACAGCTCAGTATTTAATTACGCAAATAAACCTTGTACACCAATAAATCACACATAATTAATAATAAATAATGCCCAGCTGTCACAACCAACACATATTTTATATAATTAATTATTCAATCAATTACACTTTTAAATAATACAAAATATACGAGTCGTTATATAAATTCTTCACATATACAACCTTTTCTATTTCTCTAGTTTATTGCTGAATTTATTACTAGCTACTCTTGGTTTATATATTACCAAGTTACAAATGAATAAGACAAACTAATATAATAAAATGTGTCTTTGTCTAATCACATGCTTCTTTATTTCTCCATCCAGTATCTTTCATTTTCTTCAAGTAAGCATGGAAATGGAAATGTTTCTTTGTTCTCTAAAACCTATAAATAGGTTTCCATATTCTATTTGTATATAATCATACCAGGTGACTGTCAAGTAATTATCAACTGCTTTTTAAATTTGATCATCAGTTGGAACTCTAAAACCTGTGAAAATTTGTGGTAGTCCTCGGAAGCAGCAATCTCCTTGGTCACCAATGCTACAAAATTGTTCTTTTTATATACAAACTCAGTTTGAGACATGATTTTGACTACTGGTGCCATTGCTGTGATTGAAAGTAGTTGCAGAGAGAAAGGGGTTTTTGCTTTGGAGACGAAGAGAGTTAGTAGAAATTGCTTAGGGAAAGGTAAATGTAAAATAGAAAATGAAATGGGGCATATAAACTTTCTCATAAATAAACAATTAAAAATTAAAAAGTACAATAAAGTACCCAATGAAATTTTCCCAAAATAGTCGTTTAAAATACAATAAACTGTAGAAATTCTAAAGGTTATCCATCGAGATATACTTACAGACTGTAAGTAAATTCGACGGATAAAAAATAGAATTAACGGCTATGATTACAGAAACTCGATGGATGAAGATTAAACAGATATCCATCGAGATAAAAAGTACTCACATTAATATTTAATTTTTCAACAGATAAAAAAATTCAACGGATATTTATTTTTGACGGATAATGAACATCCGTCGAGATTTAAATTTGACTTAGCCAAAATTTCATCTTCAACAAGAAAAATCAAATATGATTCTGGCTGCATTTCAAATTGCTTAGACTTCAAACCAAATTAGGAGTAATTAAAAATAGCTAACTCACTTACCAACCTAATAAAGGTGGACTCATCAAGTGGCTTGGTAAAGATGTCTGCAAGTTACTTCTCACTTGGAACAAAATGAAGTTCCACGGTACCATTCATGACATGTTCTCGAATGAAGTGGTACTTGATGTCAATGTGCTTCTTCCTTAAATGCTGCACAGGATTTTCAGTAATAGCAATGGCACTTGTGTTATCACAGAAGATTGGAATCTTGTCCACTTGTAGACCATAATACAATAATTGAATTTTCATCCATAAAATTTGCGCACAACAACTGCCAGCATCAATATATTCAGCATCAACTGTAGAAATAGAAAATGAATTTTGTTTCTTACTAAACCAGGACACTATCTTGTTTTCTAGAAATTGACAGGTTCCTGTTGTACTTTTTCTATCAATTGTACAACCTGCATAATCTGCATCTGAATAACCAATTAGATTAAAACCAGAATCACTAAGATACCAAACTCCAAGTTTTGGTGTTCCTTTGAGATATCTGAAAATTCTCTTTATAGCTACTAAATTAGACTCTCTAGGATCAGCTTCAAATCAAGCACAAAGACAAGTAGCAAACATTATATCTGGCCTACTAGCTATTAAATATAAAAGTGATCCAACCATGCATCTATAACTTGAAATGTCCACAGACTTTTCAGTAGTGTTCAATTCAAGTTTAGTGGCAGCGGCCATGGGAGTTTTTGTAGAGATGCAATCCATTAAGTCAAAATTCTTTAAAAGATCGTAAATATATTTGGTTTGACTAATGAATACTCCATCACTAACTCTCTTAACTTGTAAACCAAGAAAGTAAGTTAGGTCTCCCATCATGCTCATTTCATATTTACTTTGCATCAATTTGGCAAACTTTTTGCAAAGTTTTTCATCTGTAGAGACAAATATAATATCATCTACATAAATCTGAACAAGTATACCAGAGCCATTAACATTTTGAAAGAAAAGAGTTTTGTCAACAGTACCTCTTGTGAAATGATTTTCTAAAAGGAAATTTGACAAAGTATCATACCAGGCTCTAGGTGCTTGCTTTAAACCATAAAGTGCTTTCAAAAGATAGTACACAAATTCTGGAAAGTTGGGATCTTCAAAATCAGGAAGCTGATTGACATAGACTTCCTCCTCCAAATATCGATTCAGAAATGCACTTTTGACATCCATTTGATAGACCTTGAAATTAGCGTGGGTTGCATATGCTAGAAAAATTCTGATGGCTTCAAGTCTTACAACAAGAGTAAATCCTTCATCAAAATCTATTCCTTCTTGCAAACAATAGTCCTTAACAACCAATCTAGATTTATTCCTTACTACTATGCCATTTTCATCCATCTTGTTTCTGAATACCCATTTAGTGTCAATAGGATTTTTGCCTTTATTTTTGGATACTAGCTTCCAAACTTTATTCATTTCAAATTTGTTTAGCTCTTCCTGCATAGCTAAAACCCAATCAGGATCAAACAAAGCTTCTTCTACCTTCTTTGTTTCTTCCTGAGACCGGAAGCTGCTGTATAGACATTCTTCTTGAGTTGCTTTCCTAGTTTGCACTCTTGAAGTTGCATCACCAATAATAAGTTCAAATGGGTGATCTCTAGTCCATTTTCTTTGTTATGGTAGATTAACTCTAGATGAAGAGGCCTCATAGTTGTATTGATGTGTGACTGAGTTTTAATTAGAAGAAACTCCCCCTGAGTTTATGGATATTTGACTTGAAGTTGGAGTCCTTTCTGTTTGTGATCTATATTGACCTTCAACTCCTATTGATGTCTCAACAGATGTTGATCTTTGCCTTTCGACAGATGATGCAGATTGTCCCTCAACGGATGATGCACTTGGTCTTTCGGCTGATGTTTAATTATGTGCTTCATTTTTAGCTGACTTTTCTGCATTGTCCTTAGAGATTATTTCTTAATCACTTTCATCTTCACTATCATCATAAATCATCTCAACATTGTCAAATTTGAGGCATTCTTGGAAACCTTCATCTTGTAGTCCTTCAATCTTCTTATCATCAAACACAACATCTACAGATTCCATAACATTGTTGGTTCTGATATTGTAGACTCTATATGCTTTTCCAACTGCATACCCAACAAAAATGCCTTTATCTGCTTTGGCATCAAACTTTCCATGTTGCTCAATTTGATTCCTTAGAATATAGCATTTGCAGCCAAAAGACATGAAGAAAGTTTGATTACCGAGAAATGAATCAGAATTGCCTCAACAAAAATGTATGGAATTGGGGTTGGCTTCCTATTATTGAACAATTGATAAGGAGTCATGCATTTTGCTTGATTGACCAAAGAAATATTCTGAGTGTAGCATGCAGTATTCACAGCTTCAGCCCAAAAGTATGTTGGTAACTTTGATTCTTCTAGCATTGTCCTTCTATCTTCAATAAGAGATCTGTTCTTTCTTTCCACCACTCCATTTTACTGTGGAGTTCTTGCTGCTGAAAACTCATGCATGATCCCATTCTCGTCACAGAACAATCTCATCACAGAATTCTTGAACTCAGTTCTATTGTCACTCCTGATTCTTCTAACTTTGAGATCGGGATGATTGTTGACTTGCCTTATTTGGTTGATTATGATTTCACTAACTTCATCTTTAGATTTGAGAAAATATGTCCAACAAAACTTTGAGAAATCATCCACAATCACTAGGCAATATCTTTTCTTTGAGATGGACAATATATTGACTAGTTCAAATAAGTCCTTGTGCAAGAGTTTTAATGGTTCTTTAATTGTTGATTCAAGCTTCTTTTTGAATGATGCCTTGATTTGTTTTCCTTTCTGAAAGGCATCACACAATCCATCCTTTGAGAATTCTACTTGAGGAATGCCTCTTACCAGATCTTTTCTGACTAATTCATTCATAGTCTTGAAGTTCAGATGGGACAGCTTCTTATGCCATAGTTAACTTTCATCTTGACTTGCTTTGCTGAAAATATAAGTAATAGAGTTTGCACTTGATGAGTTGAAGTCAGCTAAATACATATTTCTCTTTCTCACTCCATTAAGAACCACTTTGTTGTCCTTCTTGTTTGTAACAACACAGTCTTTAGAATTGAATGTTACTGAGTTGCCCTTCTCATAAAGCTGGCTGACACTCAAGAGATTATGTTTGAGTTCATCCACTAGAGCAACTTCCTCAATAATGACATTGTCTTTAGAAATGAAGCCATATCCCACAGTATATCTTTTGCTATCATCTCCAAAGGTAGTACTTGGGCCAGCTCTCTCCTTGAACTCAGTAAGCAGGGTAGAATATCCAGTCATGTGTCTTGAGAAACCACTATCCAGATACAAAAGATTCTTTCTATTTCCCTGCACACATCAAAACCAAATCAAGTTGATTTTGGTACCCAAGTTTCCTTGGGTCCTGCCTTGTTAGCCTTCTATTTAAGTTTCTTAGGCTTGTCCCCATTTGACTTAGGTGATTGAGATTCAACCTTGGTCATTTGAGTAGTGCCACTAGAAACATTCATTATAGCAGAATTATCATGCATAGGTTGGTTAACATTAAATGGCATACTCTGTGCAAACATATTATTCCAATATGGCATACTAAATGGCATTTGTGGCATACTGAATGTAGCATAATAAGAAATAGGTGCAAATGTCATATTAGTATATTGTGTAGATAAGTTATGTGCAGGAATAACAGGCATTTGTGGTGTGGGCATATTGGGAAATAGGGAATGTGCATATATGGGTGCAAGCATGGCAGTTTTGCAATTAACAGACAACTGATTAACATTACCATACTTAACACAGATTTTTTTAGGTGCATATATATCGGGTGTGTAGTTGTTATGTTTTTTAATTCCCACTTTCCCATTCTTGTTGCTTTTTCTCTTAGATTCTGCTTTGACCTCCATTTTCTCCAGTCTTTAATTTAGTTGCTTCATTGAAAAATGTCCCGCATTGACTCTTTTGTTCTCCTTAACTTGACTTGATTCTACAAGAATTACAACTATAACTTAAAATCTATTTTTAAACATGCTCATTAAGGTACACAATTACTAATTTGCATACATACACTAATAAGGAGTAGGGACAACTAAGTTTCATTCGTGCCCACCCAGAATTTTCTTGTCAATAACTAGTACTTGTTGATCAGTGTAAGCATTGTCTGAAATTTTGGTAAAATCATTCCCTTTAGGGGCCAATATATCTTCATACTTTGAGGCTGTAAACATTTAACAAATGCCCTGCAGTTCCTTGCCACTGTCTTCATTGCTAGATAGCGATCGATTATGTTGATTGTGAGGTAAAGAGTCTCTGGCATCAGATCAAATTTGTTGTGAACTTCAATCAACCAGTCTACAAGTATGGCTCTCATTTTCTCATTAATTTCAGGCTGTGAATGTATGTAGTCAAAAACCCTGGTCTCATAAAAATAATTTCAGCTCACTAAGAGCTAGATAAGTTGTGAGTTAAGTAGGGTTAAATAATGTCTGGTCTTTGGATGTGTATTAGATGGTGAAGAAATACAAATCAATTTCAACATATAAAAGGGATAAACAAGAAACAAGATGGCATCTTTTGGAAAAGAAGATAATAAACAATGCAGGTATTGGCACTGTCAATGATGTTTGTAGGTAACTGTGTAGTCTAGTATCATATTGTTGAGTTCTCAAATTTATATTTTGTAGTGCAAACGGTAGTGGTATGAAAAAAAGAGAAAAGTGAAAAATCCACGTCAGGTATGCATTGTTACCTCTGGTGCCATCTATACAAATGTTCCAGTTTCACTAGTCATATCTTCCCAATTCAGAGCTTCAAATCGAGCAAGTCCAAAATCAGCTATTTTTAGATTTCCCCGGGCATCCAGTAGCATATATTCAGCTTTCACATCCAGGTGTACAATCTTGTTTGAGTGTAAATAGTTCAAACTGCAGAGTGAAGACAAATATCAATTATGGATCGCTACTATCAAGTTTTATATGTAAACATTGAACAGAAACTCACCCTCTAGCTAAATCCAAGGCAAGTTGGACCCTATTTGTAATCCACACCGATGCACCAACAAACTGCAGTCAAGCATTCGGGTGAACATCAAATTGGGAACTTCAAATAAATGGTATAAGATTTAAAATATTACAAAAAAGCCGCTGTCAAAAAAATTGTTTGATCATCGTGAAAATTTGAAGGGACCAACACATATATGTAGTTAAAACAAATATTTTTTAGTAAGTAGAAAAGGCAATCAATGTATGTGAAATATGTATACTTTTATAACTTTTGGATGGTCAAGCTGGTGCCAAACTGAAACCTCTCGTCGAAATGCTGCTCTCACAGCCGCAGTTTATTTACTAGTGGCCTTCCCATCATCTCCCCAATCCAGCAGTTTCACTATGTTATAAGTAATAAAAGTATGGTAAGATCTCTAAAAAAATAGAAAGGTATAGAATATAAAGCATACAAACAAAAGCTAGTATCACTTTTTGTGTCAACTAAATTTAAAGCCAACCCTTCGAAGATATACTAACATCAGAGGTCTGTAACTGATAGATCCAAATCATTGTGAACAACCAAAAAAATTGCACTCGAACAAATAAAATTTCATAGATTATAGACACATCTCTTGCGTGATAGTACCTTCTTTCTTACATTGTATGAACAACTTCGGACCAAGTTATTAGGGTAAAAATAGATCCTTTCATCAAACTAGTAAGAAGCACATCCCAACAAGCATCTCCAGAGGACAAACCTTACTAAAGCAACACGCACAAAATAGACTTATAGACCTTGGATGTTCTGAAAAATGCTTTAACTTGCATAGGTAATCATATGGATCCTAGTGCCTCATATGGTTGTTATACGGAATTACTAAGATACAACTTGTTAAACCTCGATGCACTAATTCCCTACATTTATAAACACGTAGAAGTCAGGTATGTGCTTGATATCTACCACAAAATGAGGCATCATTTTGTTTATAGTCAGAGAGTTTAATCTGAGAACACAAACACGTAGAAGTCAGGTATGTGCTTGATTAGATAAAGTTTCACATATACAAAAATTCCCTGCATTTACAACTCAAAGTAGACCTTGAAATGCACAGCACTTGTGGCATACTTGCATAATTAGATTTCACAATTTAGGATAAACAACATACATCTCAATTAAACAAGACATCAAAGCAAAAGTGTTATAAGACAATAATAATATAATAATCAGCCAGAAAAAGGCATCATGCTCAATTAGAACAACTCCAAGTACAAAGAGACGCTTAATTTATAAAAACTAGTAATAATGAGAGTAACCAACTCTAGCCGAAAATTTTAAAATGGTACGAAAACTCTGATATCTAGTTACTTACATTAATGAATTCCTGATCGAAAATAGCTTCAGCTTCGAAATCCAGAGCTACATTTCCAACCAGAGGAGAAACAGAGCTTATTATACATCCAGTTCTAAAAAAACCCATCTCAAAATATAACATAAAATTGTAAAGGACTCAATTAACATAATAATTCCAGCGAATTAAAAATTGGGCTCCTCTTAAAAATCTCCAATCAAACTAATTGTAAAACTAATTACAACTCAGATTTTTAATAACTCAAAATCGACCAAGATTAGGGTTCTTAAGCTCTGGTTTGATTGTATAGAAGAAACAAGAAACTGAAACTGACGAGGAAAAGAGATACCAGATAGATGGCAAGAGGGGAGTGTGAGAGGCAATGAAGTGATGCGAGTGTTTGTGTGAGAGAGGCCTAAGGGATAGGGCTATAGTGAAAAGTGGAAACCAGGAACAAAAATTTGGTAATGGGGGAAACAAAAAATTTCATTCAATCAAAGGGGGGAAATATCGTGGAATATATGATTAATTTCAATTTTAATTCATGTGTATTTACATTATTTTTTTAATTTTATTATATATTAGTGTAATTAGATAATTTTATGTTTTATTGTTATTGTACAACACGTTGAAAAAAATATTCAATATACATATGATACATATTTTACAGCATGTTAAATGAATCTAGTTTTGGAAACTGGTGTTTTTCAGAATATTCACGTTCGAAGCATGATTTTTGTATACATATCATGCAAGATGAATATGAAATATTTTTATAATTTTTTCGTAAGACTAAAATCAATATATTGGTATGGTTGGATCATCAAAAAAACCATTTTAAAAAATAATCTTGTGAATCGGGAAAGAGTCTCGTTGTCGGGAGTGGTAGTTTTACTAGAATTTTCTAGTCCTCACAGGCACGATAAATTTTAAATTTGTTAATAATTTTTTATATAACTAAAATTGATATATCTTAACATTTATATGGTTGGATGGTCAAAAAAAACATTTTAAAAAATAATCTTGTGAATCCGGAACGAGTCTCGTTATTGAGAGTGGTACTTTTACTAGAATTTTCTAATCCTGACATGCAAGATGAATTTTAAATTTGTTAATAATTTTTTTATATGACTAAAATTGATATATCTTAACATATGTACGGTTGGATCTTCTAAAAAATCATTTTAAAAATTGATCTCGTCAATCGGGAATGAGTCTCGTTGTTTGAAGGGGTACTTTTACTGGATTTTTCTAATCCTGACATCCAAGATGAATTTCATATTTGGTAATAATTTTTTCATATGACTAAAATTGATGTATCTTAACATCTGCATGGTTGGATCGTCGAAAAAATTATTTTAAAAAATAATCTTGTAAATCGAGAACGAGTCTCGTTGTTTGGAGAGGTACTTTTACTGGATTTTTCTAATCCTAACAAGCAAGATGAATTTCATATTTGTTAATAATTTTTTCATATGACTAAAATTGATGTATCTTAACATTTGTATGGTTAGATCATCGAAAAAAATCATTTTAAAAAATAATCTTGTAAATCGAGAACGAGTTTCGTTGTTTGGAGGGGTACTTTTATTGGATTTTTCTAATCCTGACATGCAAGATGAATTTTAAATTTGTTAATATTTTTTTCATATGACAATAATTGATATATCTTAACATCTGTACGGTTGGATCATCGAAAAAATCATTTAAAAAATTAATCTTGTAAATCGGGAACGAATCTCGTTGTCGGGAGTGGTACTTTTACTGGATTTTTCTAATCCTGACATGCAAGATGGATTTCAAATTTGTTAATAATTTTTTAATATGACTAAAATTGAAAAATCTTAACATCCGTACGGTTGGATCGTTGAAAAAATCATTTTAAAAATTGATCTTGTAAATCGGGAACAAGTCTCGTTGTTTGGAGGGGTACTTTTATTGGATTTTTCTAATCCTGACATCCAAGATGAATTTCATATTTGTTAATAATTTTTTTCATATGACTAAAATTGATGTATCTTAACATTTGCATGGTTGGATCATCGAAAAAATCATTTAAAAAAATAATCTTGTAAATCGAGAACGAGTCCCGTTGTTTGGAGGGGTACTTTTACTGGATTTTTCTAATCTTGACATGTAAGATGGATTTCAAATTTGTTAATAATTTTTTCATATGACTAAAATTGACATATCTTAATATCCGTACGGTTGGATCTTCGAAAAAATCATTTTAAAAATGAATCTTGTAAACCAAGAATCTCATTTTATATAGTAATACTTTTACAATGGTTTTCTTGAAACACCATTGTGTAAAGCTAAACTAAGACAACACTTTTTTTATTATAAAACCGTTGTGTAAGCATATTAGCTTTTTTCAAATCTCATATCAATGAAGGGCTCTCATTTCGCCACCTCAGCAATCCTTGTGAATGATTTACCACCTATCACGTGCTGCCACCTCAATATGTAGTACCCATTAAAATTCCTCAGACGACTGTTTTATTCCATTGTTTAATGGTTTAGAGGACAACCTTTCTGAAAAACCGTTGTCTCAATTACACAATGTAATATCATAATCGTTGTCTTATATCCGTATATGTTGACATAATAACAACGGTTTGTAATCGTTGTGTTAAAGATCTACAACAACACTATATTTAAAAAACTGTTGTCTGGCTCGATGAGAAGATGCAACTTGTACAACAGTTTAAAAAAGATGGATATCCGTTGTTTGTTCTAGAGCTCACACAACTATTTTTTCTGCAAAATCAATTCACCGTTGTATGATTTTTTTGGACGACGGTTTTTTTTTAACGATTGTCTGTCAACCATTGTCTGATTGCAAATTTCTTGTAGTGGTGTTTTAACTATCCACTAATTTAATCTTATAAATAAATAAAAAATATATAATATATATGAGTGAAATAATCCAAGAATGAGAGTTCCTCAATGGTTATCCTCAATGTATAATTTGTGTCTCTTATTTTATTAAAACAATCCTTATAATGTTTATAAAATCATTTCCTAAGGTAGATTATAGTGCATGCAATTATCCTTTTAATGTTTATAATATCCTTTCCTAAGGTAGATAATTACGACAATTTTATGTATTATTTTAAAAAAATAAAAATACATTTAAAAGAGAATTAGATATTTTTTCTAATGATACTAGTTTTAAAATTTATTTAATTATATAATATGCGTAATTTGCAGTCAAAGTTTAAATAATTTGACCTAGTCAAAACATGACACATAATATGAGATGGAGGGAGTATACAACACATAAATTCAAAATATTAAAACCCAGTCAACATCCAAAATCTAAGGGTTCTTCCTAGATGTGCATGGAAGATTTCTAGAGTCTAGGAAGGTAGATTCAATTTCTAGGACTCTAGAAATACTCTCAAGGAGTTGAAGGTAGTTTATTGATCCTAGAAAGAGTTTCTTGGCGCTAAGATGTGTTTATGCTGTAAAGTTTTTACCATTTAATTTTGCTATAACTTCTAAAAGTTGTTCATCATACCCTGTTTTGGTGTTAGTATTTAAACGACTTCATTAATATTGAATTTTCATATTATATTATACTATCAAAAGCACTTAGTTTCGATTCAACATTAAGTATTACCTATATTATGAAAATCGGAGATTGAAGAGTAGAGTTGATGGAAAAAAGAATAAATGTTGATAATAGAGAAGTGTTAATCCCAAACAATCTAAGAGTTGAATTACACAAAGGAGGTTGAATGTAATTCTTGGTTTCTTCTCGATTTTAAGAACTTCTCACAAATATAAATATATTAGTGTTAAATACGCAAAAGTGCGGAATGAAAAATAACAAACTATTCAAACACAAAGTAAATAAACAAAAGGATTAAAAACTTTCTGGTGGATTGAACTTATCCACCAGAGATATATATATTAGCTGCTTACAACACTACGCTATAAACGGCCTTCTACCACATAATTATGTGATGTTGTCGTAGATAATGTTGCAGTAGCTATATGATAATGTACTATACTGCAACACATTTTGATTATGTTAGCATAGGTTTCGTAATGTATTTCCAATACATATATTAATAAAAATATTCAATTTTTTATTAATAAATAAATAAATAAATACTAATGTGGCAGAGCTGGGTCCCCACACTTCTGATGTGGCAGGTCGTCCCTGTTGACGTGGCAGTTAAGTCACCCCATGCGGGTCCCACCTTGCTGACGTGGCAGGTGGGTCCCCCATGTGGGCCCAACTCTGCTGACGTGGTAGGTGGGTCCCCCATATGGGCCCCCCTCTGCAGACGTGGCAGGTGGGTTTTCCATATGGGCCCCACCCTGCTGACGTGGCGGGTGGGTCCCCCATATGGGCCCCACCCTGCTGACGTGGCAGGGGGTCCCTGCTAATGTGGCAGGGGGTCCTGGCTGACGTGGCAGGGGGTCCCTGGTGACGTGGCAAGGGGTCCCTACTACCGTTGCAGGTGGGTCACACGTGGACCCCACCCTGCTGATGTGGCAGGGCCCTGCTGACGTGGCAGGTGGGTCCCCATGTGGGGCTCATTCTGTTGATGTGGCAGTGGGACCCGGCTGACGTGGCAGGGGTCCCCCACGTGGGCCCCACTCTGCTAACGTGGCAGTTGTCCCCTGCTAACATGGCAGGGGTGTACCATCATTATTAGCATTTTATTTCTTTATTTTGAGTGATAATATAGCAGTCAAAGTAGTCAGAATAGACTATGCCCTATATGTGCTACTGTCCCGAATGAAGTATCGATTATTTGAAATTAAAATTTCATCGATCCGACCATATGAATGTTAAAAACAATCGATTTTAGGCGTGTACCATCATTTTTAATTTTTTTTTATATTTATTTTGCGAGATTTTATATCAGTCAAAGCATTTATAGTAGACCAAGGCCTGTTTGAACTACTGTCCCGAATGAAGTACCGATGCTTTTAAAATAAAATTTTGACGATCCGTCCATACGGATATTAGAAACTATCGATATTAGGGGTGTACCATCATTATTAGGATTTTATTTATTTATTTTGTGGGATAATATAGCAGTCAAAGCAGTTAGAATACACTATGCCATGTATGTGTCCCGAATGAAGTATCGATTATTTTATATTAAAATTTCAACGATCCGTCCGTACGGATGTTAGAAACTATCGATTTTAGGGGTGTAAAATCATTATTAGGATTTTATTTATTTATTTTTTGAGATATAATTAATATATAATTTATTCTCTAAATATTTTAATTATATATAAGATTTTTTTATAGATATCGAATAAATAGGGAAAATAAAAAAATATTTTTTTAATATAATTATCTAGATAATTGCTTGAGTGTTATGGTAATTTTTGTGGAATTTCTAAAGTTTTCTAGTTATTTTATATTTATTTATAATTAGTACTTAATTCAGTAAATAAAAAATAGAAAATCATCCACTTGATTGGTATGTGGCAGAAAGGTATTGGCTCGAGAATGTATCACGCGGATCACCAGTTTCAATTTTTATCTGGACCATTTAATCGGTTTGAAGAAAAACAGTTTTAGTAAATCATGACCATTGGTTTATATAAACTTACTTAGATTAGAGGGAAGAAGATGCATACCACTGTGTTCAACAGAAAACTCTTTTGCTCGGTTCTGTTTAACCCCAAGTACAGAGGATCTCTCTAACTCATTTTCTTTCTCAGGACTCAGGTAACATCCTTACACTTATTCTATATCGATTATGTTGTCCAATTTGAGGTTTTGCTCTTTCGAACATCGAATTGTGAAAGCAAGGTTTTCGATTAATGTGGATGGGTCTATGTGTTTGATACAATTACTCTGAGAAATTTTTCCAGAAGCTATATCATTAAGAGTAACAGTGGGCGCCTGTGCAACCAAACCTAAGGCTGATGCTACTGATGCTCCGACACCTTTATCAGAGAAAGATGAAGTTGTTAAGAATGACCTTGTTGTTGCTGCCACCGTTGTCGAGACTAAGGAGGTTGTCGATGTTGTTGCTGCTCTAAAGATACGCTCTCTCAGTAATCTCCTCAAGGAGGTAATTTCATCATTCTCATTACTAGTCAACTTCGATTGGTGTGCCAATCTTTACTTTGAATTGACCGTCATTCTTTAGTGCATTTCGAAGTGCTGCTTCACGTTGTTGCACCTCTTCATCAGTTATAAAACCTAAATTAATTGGTGATATGTCTACTGAAGCTGGTACATACCGTTGGATGGCTCCCGAGGTATCTATTTGACACAACTCGCTATAGATTGAATAAGATCATGATATAATCCTTACTCTTTATATTAATCAGATGTTTGAGGTAGCTGGAGAGAGGAACAAGAAAGGATATGATCACAAAGTGGATGCTTACAGCTTTTCACAGGTTCTATGGGAGCTGCTGACAAACAAAACTCCGTTTAAAGGAAAGTGTTGCATGACTGTAGCATATGCTGTCGTAACTCAAGTAAGTACTTATGATATTCTTATATGATGGCCAGATACAATGCCTTAATAGCACATCCATATATTTATTAATATAAAATCAAATGGTTATACATACTTGTGTGCCCTTTTCAACCTTAGATCAACCTTAGATTAAACAGTTAAAGTTGGTAATTTTACTAACCAAACTTTGTACTAGTTGAATGACCTTTAATTCATTCTGCTCCCCATTTCCCCAGAATGTGAGGCCTAGCACTAATAACATTCTGAAGGAGATAGTGTCCCTCCTGGTGTCCTGTTGGGCAGAAGACCTTACAGATCGGCCAAAATTTATCGAAATTAAATACTTCCTTGAGAACTTCATACACTACTTGTGGACACCAGATACTTCAGCGCCGAGAATGATCAAGATCATACATGCCAATGAACTCTCGGCTATTGGGGAGTGTGAATTTACTAGTCATGGGATGCAGAACCCCAACGGAGTCAGTGCCATTACAGTGGTTAAATAATGGCCATGACACCAGGCCAAGGACATGCCATTTTATCTGTTGAAGTAGTTGTTGATTTTGTAAAGTAGAGTTACGTAGTAATTTCCAAGTCTTAACGTGTGTAGTAGCTGTATTAATTCTGGTACTTTGGAATTGTCCAGTAATATCACATTAGCAAATGTAATCTTTTGGTAATTAGAAATTGTCTAAATGATATAGTTCATCATACTGGTGATAATGTATTATCTTTCTAATGACTTTGATTGGGCAAACAGTTCTAATATAGAACTGGGCTTTAATGTATGCAGAAAGTATATTTCAAAACTTGACCATTGTTATTGTGTTGCAATAGGTATTAAAAATGTTACAAATAGGTACTAAAAGTGTTGCAAAAGTGCCACGTGTCAAGCTGGACCCACATATCAGTGGGCTCCACCTATCAGTGGGCCCCACAACTGCCACGTGTCAAAAAGCCACGTGTCAAAGTGCCACGTGTCAGTCCATGTGGCATTCCACGTGTCACTTTGGCGCCCTTTTTTTGCCATGTCATTTCTTTTTGGAACATAATTTTTGGTGTTGCCCTTGATAATAAAATGTTGCCTTTGAACCCTAAGGCAACGTCAAAAATACTAACATCACAAAAGTGTTGCCATTGAAATTTTTTGGTATGTTGCAACATTTATTTGGCCTGTTGCAACATTTGTGGAATGATGCAGAAGGCCACTTTTGGTGTAGTGCAAGTAGAATCACAAGGAACAGAGAAATTCTTCACATATACAGCCTTTTCTATTTTTCTAGTTTATTGCTGAATTTACTACTAGCTACTCTTAGTTTATATATTACCAAGTTACAAGTGAATAAGAAGAACTAAAAAAATAAAATGTTTCTTTGTCTAATCACATGCTTCTTCATTTATCCAACCACTATCTTTTATTTTCTTCAATTAAGCATGGAAATGAAAATTATTCTTTGTTATCAAAAACCTATAAATAGGCTGCCACATTCCATTTGTATATAATAAACCCATGTGACTGTGAAATCACTATCAACTGCTTTTTGAATTTAATCATCTGTTGGAACTCTGTTGGATCATCCATTGAGACTTTGTTGAATCATCCGTTGAGAGTCTGGTTGATCATCCATTGAAAATCTAGTTGATCATCTGGTGAAACCTTGTGGAATATCCGTTGAGAGTATCTTTATGGCAGTTAACTCTATTTCACTTATACAATATTATAATGCATCCAATATTTAAAATTAGCCAACCTATCTTGCATATCAATCTAGTAGTCAACGTGACATAGAATATCCTACAACTTATAGTTCTCTAAGGCATTACAGTATGCATGAATGTGTTACAAAACTTATTAAAAACATAAGCTACTCTCTCAACGGATGACATAGTAGATTATCCGTTGAGACCTACAAAATACACTTAATTAAATCTACTAAGGTGTTTTGATTAGCTTATCATCAAGCCTACAACATATTCCTAACAATGTCCCCCAATTTATATCTACTAGGATTGTAGGCATAAATTTAGAGGGACATGATGATAACAAAACACCTCTTTACTTAAAGATTATTCAATAGTAGATAAAACTTACAAGTGCTGCAAATTTATTGAAAATTGTACAAAAGAAGGTTCATAGAAAATCTCACAAGCCATTTTCAAGGTGCTCCTCTAAACTGAGCAAGTTAATATTTTCTTCTTGAATGTCTAGTCCTCTTTCCCAGTTCTTTATTATTCTCTTCAATCTGGTGTTGAAGTTGTCTGTAGAACTCGGATTCATCTTCATTTGATTGATCCAGCATCTCCAGCATTTCCTTGAGAGTTTTATTGCCTGACATCTTTAGCTGATCATCTAAACTGAAGAATCTTCTTATGTTCTTTTCATCCTTGAACTCCATTAACCAGTATGGCCACAGATGCACTCTATTCCCATTATAAGGAATGGTCAAGACTACTGGGAGTGCATTTGGCTCTCTCCAGATATGTATTATTCTTTCAATCTGATTGAGTATCTCCTTCTTGGCAACCATGTTAAAGCCAATATTTTCTTGATTGAGGAGAAAATCTTCACTAAGACAGAGTAGCCTTCATTAAGAATCCTGTGAAGCGACCAAGTAAACTCCTTTCCACCCTTGTATCTGAATACACGTCTTTTTGGGAACCTATTGTGGGCATTAATTGCTCTCACTTTATCTAGCTCATCCGGATAGAGATTGATGTCTGAAAACACCTTTATATCACAGATAAATAGTTGATCTCCTTTGTTGACATTAAGTTTGGGTTTGGATAGATTTTTGGATTTGAATGGAACTGGGTTGACTGGCTTTCTTGGTTTGGACTTTCTTCTTTTGGATGAGGTAGATGGAATTGGGAGGTTAAGATCAGTAATTGGTAGGCTTTCCCAGTCTATTGGTTCATTCTTATGAATTATTGGTTCACCATGGAAATTGACATCTGAATAAACCTTAAATTCAGCTTGCTCCATTGTGGGCAAGGTTGGTTGATTTGAAGTAGTAGACTGGGTAGGCTCAGGTTCATCTTCTTTCTCTTCTTTTTCCCAAAAATCCAGCTTCCTTTTGGTTGTTTCCTTTCTCATCCTTTTTCCAATTTTCTGCTTTGGTTTCTCCAGATTCTCAGTTTTAGTGATAGTGGCAGGTTTCTCAGCTTCCGATTTAGTGGCAACCTTTTCAGCCCTTTTTCTTAGCTTCTAAGGTAGCCTACTTTTTTTGATTCCTAAGTCTCAGCTTTTCTTTTATTTTGGCTTCTGCAAATTGTGGATCTTCAGCCATCACACCAAAATCTTTTCCATGTCTGTAGACTTTCACTACCCTTTTCTTTAAAACTGAATCTCTTGGATCTTTGATTTGAGCAATAGAATGACCAAGCAATTTATTTTCATCTAGCTGGGGAGTTGCATAGACTAGATCTAAAGGATTCTTGGTAGAATGTTTTGATGAATGCTTCTTGGGCTTCAAAATCACATGGGCCCCTGACTGTCTTCTAGCAGAGGTTTGACCTCTCTCCAGGTTCCTCAAGCTCATTTCACTAATAGGAATTTGTCTCAGTTGAGTGAAGTGTTTCACAAATTTTTCTTGTTTTGCAACTGGACCAAAAACCTTTTCAATCTTCTCATCCATTTGCTTCATTTATTCATTCAGCCTGAGCTCAGCTGCTGCAATATTGATCAAATTAATGCCATCTAGAACTGGTGGCTTTGAGAAAGTAATGGCTGGAATAATTACTTTGCTGACTTGAATTTGCACATCCTTCTCCCCCTCACTAACTTGAGTAATTGCATCTTTATCCCCCTTTTGTTATCATCAAGTTATGCAAGGTTGGAAGGCTGAACAACCACCAATTTTTGTAGTAATTGAGTTTGAGTTTGTTGGTTGGAAAGGTTTTGAGCAACCGAGTCTTCAACATTAGACAGTCTTGAACCCATATTCTCAACCTTTTTATTCAAGTCATACTCTTTCCTGAGATTTTGATTAAAACTGGTCAGTGTTGTATCTGGAAGTTTAGCATCCAATTTCTTATAGAGATCCTCCTTGACTTAAGCCAAATCGTGTTTCAGTACATCTACAGTTTGATGATGTTGAAGAGCTTGAATTTTATGTAACTGTAGAGACTCCAGATGGGTTTGCACAAGTTTCTTGGTGCTGCTATTGTTGGTGGCTTGAATAGCATCTTGAGTTTCATGAAGTAGTTAGAATAAGATTGACTTGAAATGATGAAGATTGCAATATTTTAAGAACATCCAATCTGTAGTTTCAGTCTCTTCTCATATGTTCATGCTTATTTCTTCATCATCCTCTTCAAGAAAGTAACCAGCCAAAGAATCACCAGAGGCTGCAGAATTATACTCAAAATCCTCACCAGTTGTGGACAGAACTGAGTTGATTGCATCTTTGGCCCTTAGCATGAAAGCTGTTGTTTGCACCAAGTTTAATGGTCTCTCAGCAGCCTCATTGCCCTATTCAGCTAAAATTTGATAAGCTGGAACATGATGAGAAAATGCCTCAGCTTCAAAAGATATAGAGTCTAAAACAACTTGATATTCTTGCTAAAATAGCTGCTTCTTTTCAGCCTCGTTGGCATCCCTTAACTCACTAATAATGGGCTCTTCCCATTCTTCATTTGTATCTGCTTTTCTCTCATGATCTCTCTTTTCTTGCATCAAGGGCTCCCCTTGGCTTTCCACCCTCACACCCTCACCTTCACCATCTAAGGTAGGACTCCTCTCACTCACTCTTGCCATGCTAGAAGAAATAGCATGTACTTTTTCACTCATTCTCTCCTTTTGCTAGAGAGCAACTCAGCCTCTCACTCAGTTCACTCCCTTCCCTCAATCCTAGTAGTGATTGAACTACTACTAAGTCATCTGCACTTGTAACCTTTGTGGAAATTTCAAGTGGTGCAGAGACTTTCAATGGATGAGTGACATCTGTCGAAATAGTAGTTGAGAAATTCAACGAACAATTATTGTTAAGCACATCCGTCGAGGGACAATCACTGGTCGACGGATGAAAAATATCTATCGAGTGAGTAGAAATGATAGAGTTTGGAGTAGAAACTACTGTAGAATCTGTGGTGATTGATTTGAGATTATCCACAGATTTCTCAGTATTTTCAGAAAGAAATAGCAAGTGAGCCAACAAATCATTTAATAAGAATTAGGTGCAAATGTCATATTAGTATATTGTGCAGATAAGTTATGTGCAGGCACAACAGGAATTTGTGGTGTGGGTATATTGGGAAATGGGGAATATGCATATATGGGTGCAGGCATGGAAGATTTGCAATTAACAGACAAGTGATTAAAACTACCACACTTAACACAGATTTTTCTAGGTGCATATTTATCAGGTGTGTAGTTGTTATGTTTTTTAATTCCCACTTTCGCATTCTTGTTGATTTTTCTCTTAGATTCTGCTTTGACTTCCATTTTCTCCGATCTGTCATTTAGTTGCTTCATTGACAAATGTCCCACATTGACTCTTTTGTTCTCCTTAACTTGACTTGATTCTCCTGTAACAAAGTTTTTAGAAACTGATACATATTTCTCATTTAGTTTAGCTAGATTGGCTTTGCTAACCGAATTTCTCTCACTCGAAGGATGTGGTTTTTTGTCTTTCGACGGATAAGTCCTTTTATCTTTAGACGGATAATCTTCATTATCCGTTAAATCCACATCCATTGAAATTCCTTCTATCAACTCAAGATCTAGTTTCTCCTTGCTCTTTATGATTTCCTTGAAATTTAGTAATTTGACCATGAACATCTCTTTATGATTTCCAAGCCTTGATTACCTTTTGTTCTCGTTCAAGCTGCTTTCTCAAAATCTCTTCTTTCCTCAAAGATTCAGTCAATTCATCTTTGGCAATCCTGCAGTCTATCTTCAATTTCTCAAACTTAATAAACTGAGTTTCTAACACAGAATTTATTTCACTTAAAAACTGATTATTCTCTTTAATTGTTGTGTTTTCTTTAGTGAGTGATTTAAGTGTAGCACGCAATGGTATAACTATGTCATTTATAGCATCATTACACTCATCTTTAGAACGATGTGCTAGATTAGTAGTGATTACCTGATTGCTTGATGAACTGAATTCTGTTTCATCTGATTTAGCCATCAGGGCTAGGTTGACATAGCTTGTTTCTTCATCTTCATCTATCTCATCAGCAACCCGATCATTTTCCTGATTCAAGAAAGCCCTTTCCTTCTGTTTGAGCAATTCAAATTATTTCTTCTTGTAGTCCACAGGCTCAAACTTCTTTCTATCAGAATTAGGCTTTCTGCATTCACTTGCAATATGACCACTAAAGCAACATTTGAAATATTTGAATTTTGACTTGTCAACCATGTTTCTGTTTGGCTTGGATGCTCCAAAATTCTTCTTGAATTTTAGCTTGGCAAACCATCTAGATAGAAAATCCAGATGTTCATCTATGTCTTCCATTTCATCTTTACTAAGATGATTATCATGTTCAGCTACCAGCCCTTTTCATTTGCCTTCACAAACCCTAGAGTTTCGTGCAGATTCAACAGCTTCAAACTTTATCTCCTCCACTTTCTCTTGATCAGCTACGAAGGCTATAGATCCTCCCTTCTTCCTTTCTTTCCCTATCTTCTCATCTTGTGCCAACTCATGCTCATAAGTTTTTAGAATGCCATTCAATCTCTCCAAGGTGAATTACTTGTAATCTTGAGAATTCATGAGAGAAACAGTCATAGGCTTCCAATCTTTTGGTAGAGACCTTAGGAATTTCAGGTTTGAATCTTTTGTCTGATAGACTCTTCTATGGAGTTTTAGTGTATTTAGTAGCTTTTGAAATGACTCTTCTATGGAGTTTTAGTGTATTTAGTAGCTTTTGAAATCTACTAAAGATGTCACTTAAAGATTCACTATCTTCACAATGAAAGTGCTCATACTGCTGGATTAGATATTGTATTGTGTTTTCCCTCACTTGTTCAGTTCCATCACATATGATTTGTATTATATCCCAAATGTCCTTGGTAGTTTTACAATTGATGACATTATCGAACATGTCACTGTCAAGGCCATTGAACAGAATTTTCATAGCCTTTTTGTATTTATGAACTTATTCTATGTCTTCATTTGTCCACTCACATTGTGGCTTTGGGACACTTTGCTCATTGCCTACAACACCTTCAATATCTGTAGCAGCTCTTCGTGGAACGTGAGGACCCTTCCCAATACAATTGACATACCTTTTGTCTTGTGAAAAAAGATGCAGGTGTATTTTCACCTTCCAATGGTGATAATTGTCTTTGTCCAAGAAAGGGATCTTCACACAAATGTCCTTCCTGCTCATGTTGTTAGTTGTTGTGATCTTCAAACTCTTAGTATGTTAAGAGCTTACTCTAGTACCAATTTTTAACCCCAAACAATCTAACAGTTGAATTACAGTAGGGGGGTTGAATTTAATTATTGGTTTCTCGTCGATTTTAAAAACTTCTCAAAAATATAATATATCATTGTTGAATATGTAAAAGTGCGGAATAAAAAACAACAAAGTATTCAAACACAAAGTAATTAAACACAAGGATTAAAAACTTTCTTGTGGATTGAACGTATTCACCAAAGATATATATATTTCGAGAACTCTGTTATCCAAAGATTGTACACAGTTGTTTATAAGTAAAATCACAAGGAACAAAGAAATTCTTCACGGATACAACCTTTTCTATTTCCCTAGTTTATTGCTGAATTTACTACTATCTACTCTTGGTTTATATATTACCAAGTTACAAGTGAATAAGACAAACTAATAAAAAAATGGGTCTTTGTCTAATCACATGCTTCTTCATTTCTCCATCAAGTATTTTTGATTTTCTTCAAGCATGGAAATTGAAATGCTTCTTTGTTCTCTAAAACCTGTAAATAGGCTGCCACGTTCTATTTGCATACAATCAACCCATGTGACTGTCAAGTCGCTATCAACTGCTTTTTGAATCTGATTATCCGTTGGAACTCTGTTGGATCATCCGTTGAGACTTTGTTGAATCATCCGTTCTGAGTCTGGTTGATCATCCGTTGAAACTCTAGTTGATCATCCGTTGAAACCTTGTGGAACATCCGTTGAGAGTATCTTCATGACAGTTAACTCTACTTCACTTATACAAGATTACAAGGCATCCAATATTTATAATTAGCCAACCTATCTTGCATATCAATCTAGTAGTCAACATGACTTAGAATATCCTACAACTTCTAGTTCTGTAAGGCATTACAGTTTGCATGAATGTTTACAAAACATATTAAGAATATAAGCTACTCTCTCAACAGATAACAGAGTAGATTATCCGTTGAGAGCTATAAAATATACTTAATTAAATCTACTATGGTGTTTTGATTAGCTTATCATCAAGCCTAGAACATATTCCTATCAAGAAGTCTTAGAAGTTTCATTTGGACAACAAATAAATATATAGGATTTATAACAAGTACTTTAAATGTGGTCAAGTCCGAGTCTACTTTCTATCTAAAAATTAAAATTGATATTCAGTCTCATTTAAATCCTGTTAAACCTCAATTAAATCATGAAAAATTAATTAGCGTGATTAGCTCTTTGCTTAAAAAAATTAAACATGACAAAATTGATAATATCGCGAGTTTGAAGAAATATTTGATGTAGTGCATATCACTAGAGCAAACTCATCCTATAAAGTGTATACATATGTTACAAAAGATGTTACCGATCTTACATAAATTAGAGAGACTATAAAATAATACTAGAAATGAAAACAATTTTGGGTTGCATATTAAAATAAGATGATGGGGAATTTTTAATCTAAAATAATAAGTTGAATTTAATATTATTTTTTCAGTTGCCAAATGACTTTTATATTCTAGAAAATATAGAAATATTATGCTTGTCATGGAAGAGTACCATATTTTATATTAAGTGCAAATTTGCATGACGACTATTTCTTCAAATATGATGCAGCGTTGTCCATATATTCAGTACTTCAATTTAGTTTAATTAGCTTGACATGTGCCCCTATAATATGTCATCGTGAGTATTTGGTGAATATGCCTTTTATAATATTAATAATTATTACTTTTTAGAAATAGAAGATCGATTATTATTTTTGTAATATCAAAAAATGGAAAGTATGATAATCTTTTGGGAACTAGGGGAGTTTTAGTTTTTACCAAATATTTAAGTTATGTGTGTTACTAGTCAAAATAAGTTCAAAATAAGTTCACACAAATCTCGGGGTGAACAAGATTCGAAGAGGACCATAAACGATAAACTTAATATGAAAATATGGCACTTTTCCCTCACATGCATAACATGTAATTTTTCGAATACAAAAGTGATTCGGTGATTGAGAAACTAATATTAAATTATTAGATTATAAATTCCGCATCATCTTACTTTTATGTACAACCCTACATTTTTTACATTTGCAGAATTATTTTATAATCTCCCTAATTTATGTTAAATCAATATACATCTTTTCAAACATATGTATACACTTTATACAATGAGCTTGTTAGTCAGTACGTAAACTCATTTCTATGTAACCTACAAAACCTCAAATTTAGATATGTACTTACCGGGTGCTCCGCCATTAGCACCAATCTTCTTCCTTGTGTTTATGTACAGGAACAAGCATTCACTAGTTTTATGTATTAAATTCTTTAGGCATATATTTCTTCGAATCGATATTTATTATTTCTTGTTTCAAATGCTTTATGATGATAAAATATTTGTTTTTTTATATTAATCATGTTCATCTTATCACATTTAAGAGTTCCAAGAACATTTTCTATCTCGTATAGGTAAAACTTGATATATTCTTGTAAATTTTCTACCAGGCTTCAAGGAGAAGGAATTCAAGCAGGTACAACTTCATCCCAATATTGTTCTGGAAATATTATACCTGCTGGTAATAATAATATGAATCACTAATCAGTAAAAGTAACGGTTAGTATGATTGCACATTTTCTTCTATCCTAGTGTCTTTTGCTTTTTTATATTTTAAGATTGTACATTTTCTTCTATCCTAGTGTCTTTTGCTTTTTTATCTTTTAATAGATTTTTACCTAAGTACTCGTAGCAATAAGTGATCCCGGAACACAATGCCTTGTATTCGCTATTTTGTCGAAGTTAGGAATGTATGAAAGTGGGTGAGCTATGGTCGAAACGTGGAGGGGTTTAACACTAACAAGAATTCAGAATACAACTAAACAACACAACAAGCCAAACTATAATACCCAACACTTGGATTGAAGGATTACCTACTAATGATAAGATGAAGAAGTTATAAATTTAAATTGCAAACCATGAGTGTAGGAATTTAAGTATAAAATATAACTCAAAATATTTTTTTGGATGAATTCCTTCACTCGTTGTTCCAATCTCAGCAGCCTTTCCGAGCGATCCTTTGGGATCTCCTGTAAACCCCCATGATGTGGTAAAGGGAGGATATTAGGGGAAGCAGTGAGTGGAGATTCCCCTGTAGAGAGCCGGATGAGGGGATACCTTCATGTCCGGTTCGGAGGGCGGGGATATCCCGACCCTATCGCATCTCTTAAGAATAAAGCTAACTTTTTTCCATACAATATCATGTTCTAATATTCTGTATACAATATGTAAGATCTAATTTATATTAAAGAGTTTTTAATGTTTTTTTATCTTAGGTAACCTGTAGCTGCTACCCTTCGGGTGCGTACTGGATAAGTACTATGAGCTCACGTAATAGCCTGCAAATCACGTGAACCAAGGTAAACTATATTTAAGCGACAAAATCTGACTCAGGAGATATAATCATAAATTCACCTTCCGTGGGATTCGAACCTGTGACCAAATTAAATTGGACTTTGATGTAAAATTCATAAGTTGTCTTCCAGGCCTGATTCTTGGCTGCTTCAGTTGAAATTTTGATGTGCCAATTTGTTGATGTGTATTTTTAAAAGTTCATTTCGTTCTCAGGGAAGTACAGATATTGATACCAATTTCAAGTATTTTATCTCTTACAGTTCAGAAGTGTGGAGAATAATTTTGTGGATGTTTTAACTATCCACTAATTTAATCTAATAAATAAATAAAAATTATATAATATATCTGAGTGAAATAATCCAAGAATAAGGGTTCTTCAATGGCTATCTTGAATGTATAATTTGTGTCTCTTACTTTAATAAAAACAATCATTTTAATGTTTATAAATCCTCTCCTAAGGTAGATTATAGTGCATGCCATTATCCCCTGAAAGCCACCCCAATGGTCATACAATGTACAATTATAAACTAGTATAAACCAAGGTTTATATGTTTTACAATCCACATATTTATCTCCCGATCCAATACTTAAATTGTGACTATCATATCATTTACTAGAATTACAACTCCTCTCCCGATTCGTTATAATTCCTATAGATGCAATCAAAGGGGCAACTCCCTTAATTGTGTTGAACTCTCAATGACAAATTAAAAATCATAAGAAATCACCTTATAACTAAACAACACAACAAGCCAAAGATACTACCCAACTTTTGGATTAAAGGATTAGCTACTCATGATAAGATAAACATGATAAAAATTAGATTTGTAAACCATGAGTGTAGCAATTTTAGTACAAAGAATACAACTTAAAAAGTTCCTCTGGAATTTGGATGAATCCATTCACTCCTTCCAATATCCCTCTCAATCTCCTTCTATCCCTTCTCTCAAAAATACGACTAACTTTATTTTATAGTGTATTATGTTCTGATTCTATGTATATATTATGTAAAACCTAGTATATAATAAAGAGTTTTTAATGTATTTCCTAATATAAATTGCACTTTAATGTAAAATTCGTAGGCTATCTTCCTGGCCTGATTCTGGGATGTTCCAGTTTGATTCTTGATGTTAGATCACTTCTAAACTGTAGATAATTCTGTTAGCGTCCATGGGTCGTAAGATCCCATATTCTGATGTTTAAAACTAAAGTTAGGGCCCAAACTATGTTATGTGTGCATGCAGCCCACGAAATCCGAATATGCTTAAAATTCAAGTCCATATAAGCCCAATATCATCTAAAGTTCGGAATTCTATATTTCTTATAATAAAACAATAAACTCTTATAAATATTATCCAACTAATTATAAAATATTTTAAATATGAGAATAAGATCTCGTAAAATATATAAAAATATATAATCCATAAAATATCCCTACACTTAATATTTTGCATGTGCTTTTGTAAATTAATATATCTATTTTGATGGGCCTAACTGTAATGAGTTTTAGTGAGTACTGACTACCATTATCTGTTTCTTGATGTTGCGGTTCCGTTATGGTTATAGATCAACCCCTCAGTTTCAATCACAAAGGAAATTTTCATCATGTAGTGAAATTAAAAAAGGTTGTTATGGTGGTTACTGTGCTCGTGATAGTGAATTGAATTACAGTCCAAATTCTAGAATTGGGAATGGAAGTGATCGATTAAGTTGAAATAAAGCATAATATGCATGAAGAGCAATTCATGCAATGGTTAATTTGACTCGTGCTCCTCGAAGACAGAGAATGAATAGTGTTCTCAATATACAGGCTGTGGATAAAAAAGTGTTGCCCTCAATATGAAGAGAAGAGTATAACCTAGCAGATTTTCAGATCGAATATGATAATGCTATGTTTTATGTCATAAAACCAATTTTTGAAGACCACACACATAAAAGCATTAAATTTAATGTTTGGTCTAGTACCCCTTATGGAAATAAGAAATTATATACTGTATTCGGTGATTCACAAAAAGAAGTAAGCGAGCGACATGAATACTGTTTATCCAATTTAATATGTTTAACTCTAATCTTATTATACAGGGAATTTGATGGTCATTCATGATCAATGGAGTCAGTCATCTAATGAGTCATCTAATTCAGGATATGTTCTTGATCCAACAGATAACACCACTGATGCGTACATGAGAGATAACTCCATGAACTTTGGACATAATAAGTACTTGTATCAGTGAGCTACCTCGAAAAGTATAACTAGGGGTCACTTTAAAACACATCTCATCCGTTTATTTTTGGTTTAGCTAAATCCATGTTATAAAATTACATGTGTGACTGCGTCATGGATGGTATGAGCCTATTTATACCCTTAATGAAATAATGAATTATGATAATGTTTCACAATTATATAAATGGTGCTAATGTAGCATCCTGATATTAAAGTAATTCACTATTACCATTTACTAAAAACTAGATAATCCATCTACATAACATACAACTTTAAAGTAATTCACTATCACCATTTACTAAAAAATAGATAATCCATCTACATAACATACAACTGAAACAAATTTTATATTACATTAATGCCAAACTATATCTTCTTCGATGTCGTCATAATAAGACGCTGCATCAGATTCCTCAACTGTGGATTTTTTCTCCACTGCTATCTTCTGCAATGCTTTCAATTTTGAGTCCGTATCCACTAGATAATTATGGAGTGTTAAAAATAAATAATATATTTTTGACTATTAAAATAATAGAATTGTGTGGGAGTCTCTAGAATAATCTTGGTACATGTATTAGTATTTTTCTATGTTCAATGTATTGGTGTAGGTACATGTAATCTCTAGATACATGTATCTTGGTCAAGTGATGTCTATTGGAGTCTAAGAGTTATCTAGATCTTTCTATGGAGTCCTATATAAAGCCTTGTACCAAGTCATTTGTAATCAAGTAATTTTTCAAGTAATACATTTCTTCTCCTAAATTGTCTTGTGTGAGTTTGTGTGAGATCCTTTCTTCCAACAAAGTGGTATCAAGAGCCAAAGGTTCTACTTCTACTTGTCTTCAAAGAAGGCTTGTGTGGTGTAAAAAAGAAGGAGATCATGGCAAATGGAATGTCTCAATGGCAAATGCCAAAGTTCACCAAAGATAATTATGAGAATTGGTGCATTCGTATGAAGGCGATCCTTGGAGCAAATGATGTGTGCGAAATTGTGGAGAAAGGATTGGAGGTGCCGGAAAATGAAGCAAATTTGAATCAAGTTCAAAAAGATCAACTTCAAGCCCGAATAAAGAAGGATCAAAAGGCGATCATGATCATTCATCAATGTTTGGATGATTCTATGTTACAAAAAGTGGCTTCCGCAACAACGTCAAAGAAAGTTTGGGATACTATCAAATCTTCTTTTAGTGGCGATGCTAAAGTAAAGAGAGTTCGGCTACAAACACTTCGTGGCGAGTTTGATGCTTTGCGAATGAAGGAATCTGAATCAATCTCGGATTATTTTTCAAGGGACTTGACCGTTGTCAATCAAATGAAAAGCAATGGAGAAGGGGTAAGTGATGTTCGTGTTATTGAAAAAGTTCTTCGTTCACTTGACTCTAAATTTGATTACAAAGTTATGGAAATTGAGGAGGCTAAAGATATAGATGAAATGACTATTGATGAGCTTATGGGATCATTACAAGCCCATGAAGAAAAAATGTTAAAGAAGGAGCCAATTGAACAAGCCTTACAATCAAAGTTATCTTTTAAAGATAATAATGGAAGGTATATGAGGAGCCAAAGAGGTCTTGGACAAGGACGTGGACGAGGATTTCTATATGGACAAGGAAGAGGTCGTGGCCAACAAAGGGAGGAAAGTCAAAAGTATGAAAGATTGTACGATACAAGAAATTCAAGAGGCCATGGAAGAGGAAGAGTTACACCAAGGTATGGCAAGTCAAATGTTAAATGCTATAATTGTCAAAAATTTGGTCATTATGCTTCCGAGTGTCACGCTTCAAAAAATCAAGTGGAGGAGAAAGCTAATTTTGTTGAAGATAAAGACAATGTTGATGAGCCCACCTTGCTTCTATCGCATAAAGGAGAAGTAAATTGTAAAGATAATTTGTGATATCTTGATAGCGGCGCAAGTTATCATATGTGTGGCAATAAAAATTTGTTCGTGGATCTTGATGAGAAAGTGAATGGAAAAGTCACTTTTGGAGACTCTTCGGGAGTGCCCATCAAAAGCAAAGGTAACATCTTAATTCGCTTGAAAAATGGAGATCATAATTTTATTTCAAGTGTTTATTATGTGCCTAGCATGAAAAATAATATCTTGAGTTTGGGGCAACTAATGGAGAAAGGCTATACCATCACCATGAAAGATGGATTTCTCAATTTGAGAGATTCTAATGATAATTTCATTGCAAAGGTGCCTATGACCAAGAATCGTATGTTTATTCTGAAAATTCAAAATGATGCAAAATGTCTTAAGGCTTGTGTTGGAGATTCTTCTTGGCTTTGGCATCTTAGGTTTGGGCACTTGAACTTTGATGGACTAAATTCACTATCAAAGAAGCATATGGTGAATGGATTGCTTCACTTCAACCTTCCAAACCAAATTTGTGAAGGATGTCTTTTCGGAAAACAATCAAGAAAGAGCTTTCCAAATGAATCTATGTCAAGAGCAAATGAGCCACTTGAACTCATTCACTCCGATGTATGTGGGCCTTTTAATCCTCCATCTTTTAGTAAGAATAGCTATTTCTTGTTATTCATTGATGATTTTAGCCGCAAGACATGGGTGTACTTTCTCAAAGAGAAGTCTCAAGTTTTTGAATGCTTCAAAAAGTTCAAAGCCCAAGTTGAAAAAGAGACCAAGTATCAAATAAAAGCCATTCGTTCGGATCGAGGAGGTGAATTCAATTCAAAGGAGTTCTTGCAATTTTGTGAAGCTCATGGTATTAGACGACCCGCAACGGTTCCAAGATCACCGCAACAAAATGGAGTCGCCGAAAGAAAAAATAGGAGCATTCTTAACATGGCTCGAAGCATGCTAAAGAGCAAGAATATGCCTAAGGAATTTTGGGCCGAAGCGGTAGATTGTGTCGTCTACTTGTCAAATAGATGTCCCACGAGAAGTTTTAAAGACATAACTCCACAACAAGCATGGAAAGGAAAGAGACCATCTATTGCTCACTTAAGAGTTTTTGGAAGCATAGCTTATGCACACGTCAATGATGAGCTAAGAACAAAGTTGGATTACAAGAGTGAAAAGTATGTGTTTGTTGGATATGATGCAAGAGCAAAGGGGTACAAACTTTACAACCCCATCAATAGAAAGATTGTTATTAGTCGAGATGTTGTATTTGACGAAGAGGGCTCATGGGATTG
This sequence comes from Apium graveolens, assembly GCF_009905375.1. Classification (NCBI taxonomy): domain Eukaryota; kingdom Viridiplantae; phylum Streptophyta; class Magnoliopsida; order Apiales; family Apiaceae; genus Apium; species Apium graveolens. Next base: position 288,163,809 of record NC_133652.1, on the reverse strand, counting down.
GAGCAACACACAAGAAGATTATAATTTCTTCCCATTTGTTGATGAAGAAAGTGAAGAAAATATCACTCCTCCTACATCACCACGAGCAACAAGTGATGGACAAACTCCTTTATCTTCTTCAAGTGATGATGACGAGACATCACCAAGACATTATAGAAGTCTTGGAGAAATATACGATGAAACAGAAGAGGTTCCCGCTATTTCCGACTTAACACTTCTTTGTCTTCTAGCCGAACCAACAAGATTCAAAGAAGCCGTGCAAGGTGAAAGGTGGAAGAAAGCAATGGACGACGAGATTGAATCTATAAAGAAGAATGACACATGGGAGTTAGCAACACTTCCAAAAGGACAAAAAGCTATTGGTGTAAAGTGGATTTATAAGGTGAAGAAGAATGCCCGAGGTAAGGTGGAAAAATATAAGGCAAGATTGGTGGCCAAAGGCTACAATCAAAGACATGGAGTGGATTATGACGAAGTTTTTGCCCCGGTTGCAAGAATGGAGACTATAAGGCTAATCATCTCATTAGTGGCTCAAAATGGATGGAAAATTCATCAAATGGATGTGAAGTCCGCTTTCTTGAATGGTGTTCTTGAAGAAACCATGTATGTGGAGCAACCATTGAGATACATCATAAAAGGACAAGAAGGAAAAGTGTTAAAGTTAAAGAAGGCCTTGTACGGATTGAAACAAGCGGCGTGGGCTTGGAATAGTAGACTTGATAAATACTTTCAAGCTCAAAGATTTTACAAGTGTCCTCATGAACCTGCTCTATATGCCAAGGTTGCTAAAAATGGAGAATTTCTTCTTGCGTGCTTGTATGTGGATGACTTAATATTCACGGGAAATAGTCCAAGAATGTTTGAGAAATTTAAACAAGACATGATAAGAGAATTTGAGATGACTGATATTGGGCTTATGTCATATTATCTTGGCATTGAAGTAAAGCAAATGGATGATGGGATACTAATATCACAAGGAAGCTATACAAGGGAGATTTTGAAGAAATTCAAGATGGAAAATTGTCAAGCCGTAAGCACCCCCATTGAGTGTGGAACGAAGTTGTCGAAATTTGAAGAATGTGAGAAGGTGGATCCTACATATTTCAAAAGTCTTGTGGGAAGTTTGAGATATTTGACATGCACGAGGCCCGACATACTCTATAATGTTGGACTTATTAGTCGCTATATGGAGGCTCCAACAACAACACACATGAAGGCAGCTAAGAGAATTCTTCGTTATCTCAAAGGCACAATGGATTATGGATTGTTGTATCATTACTCAAATGAGTTCAAACTTGTTGGTTATTGTGATAGTGATTGGGCCGGTGACATTGATGATCGAAAGAGTACCACCAGATATGTATTCTTTATTGGTGACATATCTTTTTCATGGAGTTCAAAGAAATAACCCATTGTTACCCTGTCCACTTGTGAGGCAGAGTATGTGGCAGCGTGTTCTTGTGTTTGTCAAGCTATATGGCTAAGGAGAGTTTTGGAAGAGCTCCACATGCCACAAAATGAGTCCACGGAAGTATTGGTTGATAACAAGTCGGCAATAGATTTGGCCAAAAATCCGGTGTTTCATGAACGGAGCAAGCACATTGATACAAAATATCACTTTATTCGGGAATGCATCGAAAGGCGTGAAGTGGAGTTGAATTATGTGAAGTCCCAAGATCAAATTAGTGACATATTTACAAAGCCTCAAAAGTGACGCCTTCAACAAATTCCGAAGTCTACTTGGGATAGTCAAAATTAAGGGGGGGGGGGTGTTAAAAATAAATAATATATTTTTGACTATTAAAATAATAGAATTGTGTGGGAGTCTCTAGAATAATCTTGGTACATGTATTAGTATTTTTCTATGTTCAATATATTGGTGTAGGTACATGTAATCTCTAGATACATGTATCTTGGTCAAGTGATGTCTATTGGAGTCTAAGAGTTATCTAGATCTTTCTATGGAGTCATATATAAAGCCTTGTACCAAGTCATTTGTAATCAAGTAATTTTTCAAGTAATACATTTCTTCTCCTAAATTGTCTTGTGTGAGTTTGAGTGAGATCCTTTCTTCCAACATGGAGTTCTAAATTTTTCTCCTTAATTGCTAGTAACTCCTGTTCATTTTGATGGATTGAGCCCAGAAGTTTCAAAACTTGACCTTGAACACAAGCACATTCTGGTTTAATTGTTGATCCATAATGGCCTTGGCTTTAGAGGTCCTGCATAAATAATATAAAATCATGTGACAAATAAAAATAAAACTAAAGTCTTGATAAAGGACCTACAAACCCAACATACATGACAAGAAATTATAATAGAAGACCTTTATTTGACTAAAATGCAAACATATTATAGGCAATAAAACTTCAAGTCAGGGAAATATTTACATAAGGCTCATTAACAAAACTTTACAAAACCTTTACCCAAAAAATTGGACAAACGGCTTCACTGTTTATATTTTTTAAGTATCATTCACTTTTCCATGATCATGATTGCCTACACTATATTCAGTGCTTTATGTATGTAACCTTCACAACTTGGCGTGATGACACTAAGAAAACTCTAAAACTAAAAAAGTCAATGCATACGAATCATCTCAGAATTCTAATAGAGGGCTTCTAGAAAACTTCTAAAACTAAAATAACCAACCTAAAAAATCATCTCACAATTCTAATATAGAATTTCTAGAAAATTTTGTATAGGCATCTTACTAAAATTAAATGAAAATATTGTCATATCAAGATATCACATGAATTGGTTAAAATTCAAAATTACATTAATAAATGATAAATTATAGTTCACCATTGTGCAAGACATACTCATAAAATGTATTTCTAAAAATCAATACACTGTAAATTCCATGAAAGTGTTAAATATACTATAACATTGATGTATGGTAAATTAATACTTTTTTGTACCACATACATGTGAAGTAATTGAAGCATTTTCTTCATTATTTAATGTGCTGGATAAGTAATATATCATAACTTAATTCAGTACATCATATAAAAAAATAGTATAATACTTAGATATATTATACACCAAGATGCGTACCTTTTCTTCTTCTTGATCTACGTCTCAACAAATTATTTCTCTTTATTTCTCTTCATCATTCTCATCTTAGCTTTGGTATAGGAGAAATGATTTGAACTCATATACTAATATTATTGGTGGCTAGTATATATAACCATGACATGAGATTATATCTTGATAAGTTAAATTGGGGGTTAATCTGGATTAAGGATTTTTTTGGATTTTTTAAAATCTAAACTATTTAATTTGAATTCTAAAAATTCTGTTAAAATTTACGCCTTTTCAATGAGGATTGTAAAAAGGTTTTTAAAATAGGAGGTATTTAATTTTGATTTGAAAAATTTTATTCATTTTGTATTTTTAAGAATATATTAAAATTTGATGATTTTGTATTTTATTAAATTGTAGATTTGAATAGATTTTCTTTGTAATTTGTGTGTTTTGAGAATGAAAGCAAAATACTATATATCAACAACTCTTCTAGTAGGATTAAAATCAATTAGTAAAATCATATAAAGTAATGGATCATTATAAATCATACTAAGGCGTACCTTTTACTATGTAAAATAAATTAAATTTGGTTTACCACTACAATTTGACTTTATACTATTGTAATGTATAATATCTTTTAAAGTCACATTTATTTGGTAACATATAATGTTTTGCACAAATTTACATTTTCCTATAATCAAATAATCCAATCTCCCATCTAATTTGCTTCTAATATTAAAGATAACTTCCATAAACTATTTTGTATGTAGTAAGTAACATTTTTACAAATTTAAAATCCAACATTATAGTTAAAAAAGAAGTCTAATATTTTAATAATAATAATAATAATAATAATAATAATAATAACAATAATAATAACAATAATAACAATAATAATAACAATAATAACAATAGTAATAATTTATTTTAATAAAATAAAAAAGTGAATGGTAGAAATTCCAAAAATTATCTATCAACGTATACATAAGTATTATTCACCCATAAATATTAGATTCAACAGTTATGATTGTTCAATGAATATTCAATACAATACATCATCATTAGTTGAAGGATAATAAGTCTAGAAATATTTTTGACTTTCAACTAATAATCCTTATCAGTTGAATTCCATCATTATTTAGCGTTAGCAAATCCTGATTTGTAACTTCAATAAATTCAAACTTATTTACAAATTGCAAAGACATCAATAGTATTGAATGAAGAATAATTAGGCATACCTAACTCAATTACCAACCTAGTAAAAGTCTATTCATGAAGTGGGCTTGGTAAAGATGTCTGCAAATTGTTACTCACTTGGAACAAGATAAAGTTTCAAAGTACCATTCATAACATGCTCTCTTATGAAGTGGTATTTCATGTCAATGTGTTTTTTCCTTGAATGTTGGACAAGATTTTCACTAATGACAATGATATTTGTGTTATCACATAAAATTTAAATCTTGTCCACATGTAGAAAATAATCCAATAGTTGATTTTTTATCCATAAAATATGTGCACAACAGCTACCAGCAGCAATATATTCAGCCTCAGTTGTGGAAGTGGACACTAAATTTTGTTTCCTCCTAAACTAGGACACAATCTTGTTTTCAATAAATTGACATATTCTATTTGTGCATTTTCGTGTCTATTTTGCACCCCACATAATCTTCATATGAATAACAATTTAGATTAGAGAAGGAATCTCTACGGTACCAAATGCCAAGTTTTGGTGTACGCTTGAGATATGTGAAAAAAATTTGATAGCTACTAAATGAGATTCTCTAGTATCAGCTTTAAATCTAGCACAAAAATAAGTAGCAAACATTATATGTGGCCTACTAGCTGTCAAATATAAAAGTTAACCAACGATGCCTCTATAGTTTAAAATTTCAACAGACTTTTCAGTAGTGTTCAATTCAAGTTTAGTGGCAGTGACCATTAGAGTTTTTGCACATGTGCAATTTATTAAGTCAAGCTTCTTTAAAAGATCAATAATATATTTAGTTTGATTAATGAATATTTCATCACTAACTTGCTTGACTTGTAAACCAAGAAAGTAAGTTACTTCTCTCATCATGCTCATTTCATATTTACTTTGGATCAAATTGGCAAACTTTTTGCAAAGTTTCTCATCTATAGATCCAGATATAATATCATCTACATAAATCTGATTAATTATACTAGAGCCATTAAAATTTCTAAAGAAATTTTTTTAATCAGCAATGCCTCTTGTGAAATGATTTTCTAAAAGAAACTTTGACAAAGTATCATACCAGACTCTAGGTGCTTGCTTCAATCCATAAAGTGCTTTTAAAAGATAGTGAACATAATCGGGAAAGTCTGGGTCTTCAAAACTCGGAGACTGGCTGACATAAACTTCGTCCTCCAAATCTCGATTCAGAAAGGCACTTTTGACATCCATTTGATAGACTTTGAAATTGGCATGGGCTGCATACGCTAGAAAATTTTTTATTGCTTCAAGTCTTGCAACTGGAGCAAATGTTTTATTAAAATCTATTCATTCTTGTTGACAATAGCCCTTAGCTACAAATCTAACTTTGTTTCTTATGACTATGTTTTCTCATCCATCTTTTTTCTAAATACCCATTTGGTATCAATAGAGTTCTATCCTTTAGGTTTGGCTACCAGCTCCCATACTTTATTCTTTTCAAATTGGTTTAGCTCTTCTTGCATAGCTAAAACCCAATCAGGATCCATTAAAGCTTTTTTTACCTTCTTTGGTTCTTCGTGTGACAGAAAACTACTATATAGACATTGATCTTGAGTTACTTTCCATATTTGTACTATAGATATTGCATCATCAATGATTAATTCAAAAGGGTGATCTCTTGTCCATTTCCTTTGAGGTGGTAGATTAGCTCTAGATGAGGTGGCCTCATTAGTGTCTATTTCATGAGTTTATGGATCTTTGATTTGAAGATGGGGTTCTGTTAAACAATGATCTGGAGTTATTTTCAACTCATGCTGAATTCTACCTTTCAATGGATGATGCACTGTGCCTCTCAATGGATGTTGAACTTTGTCTTACAATGCATGCAGTATCTTGTATTTTAACTGATGCTGCATTTTTTCTCTCAAAGGATACAGCACTCTGTGCATCAACTGTTGTTCCTTCATTTAAAAATAACTTTGAATATTCTTTTGTCATTATACTTAGATCACTTTTATCATCACTATCATCATAATATATCTCAACATTTTTAAATTTGAGACTTTCATGGAGACCTTGATCTGTTAGTCCTTCAATCTTTTTATCATCAAATACAACATATACATATTCAAATTCAATTACAATATTAGTTCTCAGATTGTAGACTCTATATACTTTTCCAATAGCATATCCAACAAAGATACCTTCATCGGGTTTAACAACAAACTTTCTATGGTGATGAGTTTAATTCCTTAGAATATAACACTTACATCTAAAGATATGAAGAAAGTTCAGTGTTGGCTTCCTATTCTTAACAGTTGATAAGGAGTCATGCATTTGGCTTGATTAATCAAAGAAAGATTCTGAGTGTAGCATGCACACTCCATTTTGTTGGGGCGTCCTTGCCGTGAGAACTCACCCTTGATTCTATTTTCTTCATAGAATAACCTCATGGTTGAATTTTTGAATTCAGGATCTTAAGAAAGTCTTAACTTTTCGCGTCATTCACGTTCACCTATAACGTGCCCACTCTGGTTGACCAACATGACATGAAGTTTTATGAAAAGTTTATTTTACTAAAATAAAAATATATTACGAAGAAAAAACTTCTTAAAAGTCAAGAAGAAATTATATTATACAAATGCTTAGCTAATGCAAGAGGAAAACCCAAATACCAGGGTCAGCTTCACCACTCTCATATTGTATTTCATGGAAATCATCATTGAGTTTCCTGTTACCATGATTCTACTTCAGTGCACATTGTACCTTATACTATTATGAATGTCATATTCACTCATAAACTTTATGACATGAAACTCAGCATTATCTAAGTTTGTCAGGAAGTCTTCTTATGGTTGACCTATAAGGTGAGGTTAACTGCAACACATCATAAACAATTCATCCTAGTCCGCTCAATTTGGTGTAGAAAATAAACTTCAAAACCCACACAAAAAATAAAACTATCTTGAACAAACATCATAATTTATAATAAAATACTCAATGATTATTTTCATGTATCTAAATAAAAATAAATTATAACGAAGTGATTTCAAGATTTCTTATAATTTAGTTACTCTAAAGATCCTAAAATATTAGTTCAAGATAAAATATTTGATGTACTTTGTAAAAATTCAAAATTATATTAGTTCAGGATAAAATATTTTTCACTATTTTACTAGACGTACTCATCAGATATATTTTATAATTTATCAAAAGTTCAATCTACCTTTACGTTACTTTGTGATAATATTATATAGTTTAACTATTTTTGCACCACACAAGTGTGCCAAAGTTTAGATATGGTAAATAGAAGATTAATAAATAAATACGTTTCTAAATAAAAGCTAAAGTGAGAGAAATTAGTACACCGCCTAATACCTATGAAAGTGTTAATCTGGGTTAAAGTTATATTATTATTATTTATGTGGTAACTTAATATTATTTCTAACATATAAATATTTTATATATAGTAATTATTATATGGTAGTACCTCTCAATTATTTGGAGGATTTTCTCCATTGTTTACCAAATTTGTAACAAAAATTTATGGGTAAAAAAATCAACTAAGATAAAAATTTTATTACATCATATTAGATAGAAAAGAACATAAAAAAATTCACACAAGTATCTCATTAAACAAATTTATGTTTACGGTACTTATGAAGGTATAGTTTTCGGAGAAACTATTTCATAGTTTTTACTCGTATGCTCATATTATTGGTGGCTAGTATATATAATCATGAAATGATGTTACATTTTCATAACTTATATTTAGGATTATATTTTAGTATTGTAGGTGGCCTTACTTTTAATATAAAATTATATAAAATTTGGCTTTATTACTTTAATTTGGCTTTATATTTTCGTAACATAAAATATCTTCTCCAAAATTTTATAACTATAATTTGGAGTTATATTTTGGTAACTTACAATATCTTACATAATGATAATATATAATATCTTAAATAATGATAACGTATGTTACAGTTACTTTTTATGTAACATATAAAATTTACTAATGATCATGATATTATTTCCTGTCTAACTTTACTTATCATAGTAAACATTTGAGTATTTGAAGTAAGGTTTTACCAAATTTAACTAATGCAAAATTTGTTGTTTAAGGAGAGTAATATGAAGTTGGGCTGAAGTAGTAGTACATCTTTCACAAATGATAAAAATAATAGTAGTAAAAATAAAATAATAAAAATAATAATATTAATAATATTATCTTTCAAACAAATTTTTTAAAGTTGTTAGATTTGTGAAAAAATTGAATTTTCTTTTCAACTAATATAATATGAATAATATATATCAAATTATGTTCGAGTCTCCAATTTGAATTTGTAAATATTAGTATTTATGTTTTCATTGATAAATTTGCTTATTCAATATTTTGACACAAGAGAAAATACTTAAAAAACATTTTAAAAAATGAGCCGAATCAATCCACATCTTTGATACTCCAGTTTCCCATTTCAAATGGTCAAGAATAATCTCAAGACAACTTTAGTTTTTTCAAGATATATAATATTTGTCTATTCTAATTTTAGAACAGTCAAACTATTTGCATAACATGATGCATAACTTAAAATCAATCATTTAGATATGTAAAAATATATTTAACTATTCTTAAATTAGAATAGGTAAAGAATAATTGCAGAATAATAAGGTTAATGATATTTTCATCCTTAGTATTTAGGCACAATCATGATAACATAACTATTCTATGTCTAATTTTATTCCACTAATCCTTTAATGGTTGCCTCTGCTATTTTGTACAATTTTATTTCACTCTTATCCAAGGGACTCAGCATTTAAAAGTCTATGTCTACCCATAAATATCCTACACACAAATGGAAAATTTAAATACAAGAATTTCAAATCACGTTAGCACATAACTCACTTTGCACCTAAGCATAAACATGGTTCTTTAAATGATGGTTCTATTATGTGTGTTTAAATTTGAAAATTGTTTCAAAATAGGACTTTGATTGACTCATATATATTTGTAGAATAAACGATCTTTCAATATAAAAAAATTCAAGTTTTGAAAGTATATTTAATGAAAGTGGGATAATTTTTCAAGTCTAGAAAAGTTTATGTCGAGAACAAACCATGGACTTATTGTTAATAAAATATGAATATTTCAATTAATAACAATATTAATTAATTATTCCATGTAATGATAAACTTTTAAAATCTAATTTTTTTAGTACTTTAGTTGGCTTCATTATAAATAATCACATTTTGTTTAACTAGTTCTAAATAAAATTAATAAATTAAATGAATGCACTAACTAATTAAATAATTAATTAATTAACAAAAACAGTTATAAATAATTAAATCAAATTTGGATTAACAAACATTATTTTTTTCGGAATAAATTATTTACGTTAATTATTTAAAATAATTAATTGAATAAATTTTTAATTAAAAATTATGTTTGGAATAAAATAATATAACTTTGATTTATTTTAAAATTAAATCATAGAAACAGTTTTTGGATTTAGTGTTATCTTCAACCTTGATCAAAACCAAGGGTTTGGGATGAACCAAGAACATTGCCCTAAATCTCCAGAATCCCAAAAATATTATAGAATCGGATCTATTTTAAAAGCCTGGATGGCTCAAAATAGAGCTAGAATCTACAGTTTATATGGGTTCTTCATCTAAAACCATTTCCGACAACCCTGAAACTCGACTACATCAACAGCCTGGCATAAAATCATCAACACTCAGATTTACAATTAAACAATCCAGCTTAACAACGACTTTCTGACCAAAATATGAATTCACTAGATTTTAAACAAAAAACAATGATATACATATCAAATATAAGCTAAGGATGCACATAATCTATTACTATAATTAAAACTAACAACTAATACATTGATAAAGAGAAAAAATTAAAATCAAAATCAAAAACTTGATTATACCAATTTTCACATTCAAACAATTATAAAATATATATGAATAGATTTTAATCAAACAGTGTATCATTTTTCAAAAAAACAAGGTGAATCTATTAATAACATAAAAAACATCGACAAACAATCATGAAAGATTAACCCAAGTTGACCCAAAATGAAAAATATCAATTTTGATAATTACTCGACCCTATGCAATAATTCTCGGGGCTACTCCAATAATCAGGTGAACATGATGGACGTGGATAAAGCTTTCATTTATGGTGATGGTTGAGCTAAAACCGTTGGGGTCTCAACTTTCAGAGTAGTGAGGGGGAAGATGAGGGGTGTGATTATAGCCATTTGAACCATTGTTATATTTATTAAAAGTTTGATTTTAATTCCAATTATATACTCCTTCCACATACATGGCGAGATGCTATATCTAATTTATGTTAGCATTTGACGATCAAAATAAAATTTTTAAACCTGGTCAATCATATTGATCTCTAATTTAGGGCTCATGACTTTATATGTAATTAGAGTTGAGTTTGGGAGATTTTGTTGAGTATTAAAATCTCCTATCTTCCTTACGATGCCTACATACCTATATATATAATACCTCAATCCCACATAGTTATATTTTACGATTTCCATCGCCTCATCCAATAATTAAAGGCAATGCACATTTTTTAGATCATAGCTCTTGATGACATAATATACTAATTCGATTATGACATATGGTTGTGGTGGTGGAATAAGCTGGAATTCATTGGATATTGGCTTGAGATCCTATCTGTCGAGCCTGTTAAGCTAATACTCATTGGGATGAGCGTTCTGGGCCTCAGCTTTCATAGTTAAGGCTCATTGAGCCAAACTTTATATATTGACACTTATTGGGTTGAGTTTGCATGCTCAACATCTAAACAAGCTATGAATGTATCCATATCTTCATTACACCCATGTTCATTTCTTTGATAATATCACACCATGGACTTTCTAGAAGTTCATCAGCCTTTACCCGCAACAAAAGCTAAATCTGGCCAGGATTCTATAAGCCTAAAGAGTACGGGTAGTTACTTGGACGCACACATTGCGTCTACAACAGTGTGGGAACCAAATGGTACTACTACATCCTTCTCATACCAGAGTTCAAGTAAGGTACCTAGAGAATATATGTATATACAAAAAAAATATAAAACATATGGGTTTATTAAACATTCATGAAAACCCCACAAAATGCAACACAACTATTATAGTAGAAAGCTTGTAAAAAATGTTAGTCTCTATAACAAGTTTTAAATTTTCCATAATAAAATTAGTGGATAAGTTTTAAATCAACTGAAAATAAGAGAAACATTTACGGGGTCGTAATTCAATAAATGATAAACGTCCAATGCATGTGAAAGTTAATTACACATACATCCGAAATCTATGAAGAAAATAAACTAAATTCAAAACTAGAGCTATGTTATATTAAATATTTTATTCAGTATTAATTAATAACTAATACTCTCCATTGAGCGCAATGAGATAACTCAATTCGTAATAGTTTATCATTTGCCATTCTCTTTGAATCTTACTCACCCCGAGATTTGTCATAACATATATCGTCTTGTAACTCACGGGACCTAATTATTAATAAAAAAGATAAAACTCTCTTCGTTCCCAAAAGATTATCATATTTTCCATTTTTGAATATTTCAAAAAAAAATACATTGATATCATAAAAGGTACATTAATATGTATACGATATCAAAAGTAATATTTTTTAATATTATAAAAGGTACATTCACCAAATACTTACGATATCATATATTAGTGGCACATGTCATGATAATTAAACTAAATTGCAGTACAAAAATGAATAAACGGACATCGTTGCATCTTAATTAAAGAAATAGCGATCATGCAAATTTGCACTTAATATGAAAATATGGCACCTTTCCCTCACATGCATAATATTTCTATAATTTCTAGGCTACAAAAGTGATATGGCGATTGAAAAACTAATATTAAATTACTAGATTATAAATTCCCTATCATCTTACTTTTATGTACAACCCAACATTGTTTACATGGGCAGAATTATTTTATAATATCCCTAATTTACGTAAGATCAATATACATCTTTTTTAACATATGTATAGGCTTTATACGAGGAGCTTATTAGTCAGTACGAAAACTCATTGTTATGTAACCACAAAACCTCAAACTTAGATATTTAATTATCGGACATGGGTGCTCCGCCATTAGCACCGATCTTATTCCTTGCGTGTATCTACAGGAACAAGCATTTACTAGTTTTATGTATTAAATTCTTTAGGCAATTTTTTGTTGGTTTCAGTATTTTTTGTTTCTTGTTTCAAATACTTTATGATGATAAAATGTTTGCTTTTGATATTTATCGTGTTCATCCTATCACATTTAAGAGTTCCAAGAATATTTTCTATCTCGTATAGGTTAAACTTGATATATTCGTGTAAATTTCCTACCAGGCTTCAAGGAGAAAGAATTCAAGCAGATATAAATTCATCCCAATATTATTCTGGATATGTTATACGTACTGGTAATGGTAATACTAATCACTAATCAATAAAAGTAACGGTTAGTAAGATTGCACATTTTCTTCTATCGTAGTGTCTTTTCCTTTTTAATCTTTTAATAGATTTGTAGCTAAGTACTCGTAGCAATAAGTGAACCTGGAACACGATGCCTAGTATTCGCTTTTGTTGTCAAATTTGGGAATATATAAAAGTGGCTGAGCTAGGGTCGAAACGTGGAGGGGTTTAACAATAACAAGAATTCACAATACAACTAATCAACACAAAATTCCAAACTATACTACCCAACTCTTGGGTTAAAGGATTAGCTACTAATGATAAGATAAAGAATATATAAATTTAAATTGCAAACCATGAGTGTAGGAATTTAAGTATAAAATACAACTCGAAAAATTCTTTTGGAATCTGGATGAATTCCTCCACTCCTTTTTAATCTAACTTTTTTTCCATACTATATTATGTTCTAATATTCTATATACAATATGTAAGATCTAATTTATAATAAAGAGTTTTTAATGTCTTTCCCAAATTAAATTGGACTTTAATGTAAAATTCATAAGTTGTCTTCCAGGCATGATTATGGGCTGCTCCAGTTGGATTTTTGATGTGCCAATTTATTGATGTGTATTTTTAGAAGTTCATTTCGTTGTGAAGGAAGGACTGATATTGACACCAATTTCAAGTATTTTATCTCTTACAGTTCAGAAGTGTGAAGAATAATTTTGTGTGTGTTTTAACTATCAACTAATTTAATCTAATAAATAAATAAATAATATAAAATATATATAAGTGAAATGAACCAAGAATGAGGGTTCCTCAATGGTTATCCTCAATGTATAATTTGTATCTCTTATTTTATTAAAACAAATCTTTTAATGGTTATCCTATCCTAAGGTAGATAATAGTGCATGCAATTTAAGTTTTGACCGATAATTACGACAATTTTATGTATTATTTAAAAAAAATAAAAATATTTTTAACAGAGAATTAGATATTTTTTCTAATGATACTAGTTTTAAAATTTATTTAATTATATAATATGGGTAATTTTCAGTCAAAGTTTAAATAATTTGACTCTAGACTAGTCAAAACATGACACATAATATGAGATGGAGGGAGTATGCAACACATAAATTCAAGATATTAGAACCCGATCAACATTCAAAATCTAAGGGTTCTTCCTAAATGTGCATGAAAGATTTCTAGAGTCTAGGAAGCTAGATTCAATTTCTAGGACTCTAGAAATAGTCTCAAGGAGTTGAAGGTAGTTTATTAATCCTAGAAAGAGTTTCTTGGCGCTAAGATGTGTTTATGCAGTAAAGTTTTTACCATTTAATTATGCTATAACTTCTAAAAGTTGTTCACCATACGCTGATTTGGTGTTACTATTTAAACGACTTCATTAATATGGAATTTTCATATTATATTATACTATCAAAAGAACTTAGTTTCGAGTCAACATTAAGTATTACCTATATCACGGAAATTGGAGATCGAAGAGTAGAGTTGATAGAAAAAAGAAAAATTGTTGATAATAGAGAAATGTTAATCCCAAACAATCTAAGAGTTGAATTACAGAAGGGGGGTTGAATGTAATTCTTGGTTTCTTCTCGATTTTAAGAACTTCTCACAACTATAAATATATCAGTGTTAAATATGCAAAAGTGCGGAATGAAAATTAACAAACTATTCAAACACAAAGAAATTAAAAACAAGGATTAAAAACTTTCTGGTGGATTGAACTTATCCACCACAGATACATATATTTCGGGAACTCCGTGATACAAAGATTGTACACAACTGCTTATAAGTAGAATCACAAGGAACAGAGAAATTCTTCATGGATACAGCATTTTCTATTTCTCAGGTTTATTGCTGAATTTACTAATAGCTACTCGTGGTTATATATTACCAAGTTACAAGTGAATAAGACAAACTAATAAAATAAAATGTGTCTTTGTCTAATCACATGCTTCTTCATTTCTCCATCCAGTATCTTTGATTTTCTTCAAGTAAGCATGGAAATGGAAATGTTTCTTTGTTCTCTAAAACCTGTAAATAGGCTGCAACATTCTATTTGTATACAATCAACCCATATGACTGTCAAGTCACTAATAATTGCTTTTTGAATTTGATCATCCGTTGGAACTCTGTTGAATCATCCGTTGAGACTTTGGTGAATCATCCGTTGAGATTCTGGTTGATCATCCGTTGAAAATCTAGTTGATCATCCGGTGAAATCTTGTGGAACATCCGTTGAGAGTATCTTTATGGCAGTTAACACTATTTCACTTATAAAATATTACATGCCATCCAATATTTACAATTAGGCAACCTATCTTGCATATCCTACAACTTATAGTTCTCTAAGCCATTACAGTATGCATGAATGTGTTACAAAACTTATTAAAAACATAAACTACTCTCTCAACGGATGACATAGTAGATTATTCATTGAGAGCTACAAAATACACTTAATTAAATCTACTAAGGTGTTTTGATTAGCTTATCATCAAAACTACAACATATTCCTAACAATGTCCCCCAATTTATGTCTACTGGGATTGTAGGCATAAATTTGGAGGGACTTGATGATAACAAAACACCTCTTTACATAGAGATTATTCAACAATAGAAAAAACTTACAGGTGCTGCAAGTTTATTGAAAATTGTACAAAAGAAGGTTCATAAAAAATCTCACAAGCCATTTTCAAGGTGCTCCTCTAAACTGAGCAAGTTAATATATTCTTCTTGTATGTCTAGTCCTCTTTCCCAATTCTTTATTATTCTCTTAAATCTGGTGTTGAAGTTGTCAGTAGAACTCGGATTCATCTTCATTTGATTGATCCACCATCTCCTGCATTTCCTTGAACTCCATTAACCAGTATGGCTTCAAATGCACTATATTCCCATTGTAAGGAATGATGAAGACTATTGGGAGTGCATTTGGCTCTCTCCAGGTCTGTCTTATTCTTTTAATCTGTTTGAGTATCTCCATCTTGGCAACATTGTTAAAGCCAAGATTTTCTTGATTAAGGAGAATATCTTCACTAAGACACAGTAGCCTTTATTGAAAATCCCTTGAAGAGACCAAGTAAACTCTCTTCCACCCTTGTATCTGAACACACGTCTTTCTGGGAACCTGTTGTGGGCATTAATTGCTCTCACTTTATCTAGCTCATCCAGATAGAGATTGATGTCTGAAAACTCCTTTATATCACAGATAAATAGTTGATCTCTTTTGTTGACATTAGGTTTGGGTTTGGATAGATTTTTTGATTTGAATGGAACTGGCTTGACTGGCTTTCATGGTTTGGACTTTTTTCTTTTGGTTGAGGTAGATGGAATTGGAAGGTTAAGATCAGTAATTGGTAGGATTTCCCAGTCTATTGGTTCATCCTTAGGAATTATTGGTTCATCATGGAAATTCACACCAGAATAAACCTTAAATTCAGCTTGCTCCATTGTGGGCAAGGTTGGTTGATTTGAAGAAGTAGACTGGGTAGGCTCAGGTTCATCTTCTTTCTCTTCTTCTAAAAAATCCAGCTTCCTTTTGGCGGTTTCCTTTCTCATCCTTTTTTCCAATTTTCTGTTTTGGTTCCTCCAGATTCTTAGTTTTAGTGATAGTGGCAGGTTTCTCAACTTCTGATTTGGTAGCAACCTTTAAAACCTTTTTCTTAGCTTCTAAGGTACCCTGCTTTTTTTAGATTCCTAAGTCTCGGCTTTCCTTTCGTTTTGGCTTCTGCAAATTGTGGATGTCCAGCCATCACACAAATTTCTTTTTCATGTATGTAGACTTTCACTAGCCTTTTCTTTAAAACTGAATCTCTTGGATCTTTGATGTCAGCAATAGAATGACCAAGCAATTTCTTTTCATCTAGCTGAGGAGTTGCATAGACTAGATCCAAATGATTCTTGGTAGAATGTTTTGATGAATGCTTCTTGGGCTTCCAAATCACATTGGCCTCTGACTTACTTCTAGTAGAGGTTTGACCTCTCTCAATGCTCCTCAAGCTCATTTCACTAATAGGAATTTGTCTCAGTTGAGTGAAGTGTTTCACAGATTTTCTTGCTTTGCAACTGGACTAAAAACATTTTCAATCTTCTCATCCATTTGCTTCATCTATTCATTCATCCTGAGCTCAGCTGCTGCAATATTGATCAAATCAATGCCATCTAGAACTGGTGGCTTTGAGAAAGTAATGGCTGGAATAATTACTTTGCTGACTTGAATTTGCACATCCTTCTCCCCCTCACAAACTTTAGTAATTGCATCTTTCTCCCCCTTTTTGTTATCATCAAGTTGTGCAGGGTTGGAAGTCTGAACAGCCACCAATTTTTGTAGTAATTGAGTTTGAGTTTGTTTGTTGGAAAGGATTTCAGCAACCGAGTCTTTAACTTTAGACAGTCTTGAACCCATATTCTCAACCTTTTTATTCAAGTCACACTCTTTCCTGAGATTTTGTTTGAAATTGGTCATTGTTGTATCAGGAAGTTTATCATCCAGTTTCTTATAGAGATCCTCCTTGACTTGAGCTAAATCGTGTTTCATTACATCTACAGTTTGATGATGTTGAAGAGCTTGAATTTTATGTAACTGTAGAGATTCCAGATGGGTTTGTAGAAGTTTCTTGGTGTTGGTATTGTTGGTGCCTTGAATAACATCTTGAGTTTCGTGAACTAGTTTGAACAAGATTGACTTGAAATGATGAAGATTGCAATCTTTTGAGAACATCCAATCTGGATTTTCAGTCTCTCCCCATATGTTCATGCTTATTTCTTCATCATCCTCTTCAAGAAAGTAACCACCAAAAGAATCAACAGAGGCTGCAGAATTATACTCAAAATCCTCACCAGTTGTGGAAAAAAGTGAGTTGATTACATCTTTGGCCCTTAGCATGAAAGCTGCTGTATGCACCAAGTTTAATGCTCTCTCAGCAACCTCATTGCCCTGTTTAGGTAAAATTTGATAAGCTGGAACACTATGAGTAAATGCCTCAGCTTCAAAAGAAATACACTCTAAAACGGCTTGATATTCTTGCTGAAATAGTTGCTTCTTTTCAGCCTCATTGGCATCCCTTAACTCACTGATAATGGGCTCTTCTCATTTTTCATTTGTACATACTTTTCTCTCATGATCTCAGTTTTCTTGAATCAAGGTCTCCCATTGGCTTCCCACCCTCACACCCTCGCCTTCACCATCTAAGGTAGGACTCCTCTCACTCACTCTTACCATGCTGGAAGAAATAGCATGCACTTTTTCACTCATTCTCTCCTTTTGCCTGAGAGTAACTCAGCCTCTCACTCAGTTCACTCCCTTCCCTCAATCCTAGTAGTGATTGAACTACTACTAAGTCATCTATACTTGTAACCTTTGTGGAAATTACAAGTGGTGCATAAACTTTCAACAGATGAGTGGCATCCATCGAAATAGTAGTTGAGATATTCAACGGATAATTGTTGTTAAACACATCCGTCGAGAGACAATTACTAGTCGACAGATGAAAAATATCCGTCGAGTGAGTGGAAATGATAGAGTTTAGAGTAGAAACTACTATAGAATCTGTGGTGATTGATTTGAGATTATCCACATATTTCTCAGTATTTTCAGAAAGAAATAACAAGTGAGTTAACCATTTATTTAATAAGAATTAGGTGCAAATGTCATATTAGTATATTGTACAGATAAGTTATGTGCAGGCATAACAGTCATTTGTGGTGTGGGCATATTGGGAAATGGGGAATGTACATATATGGGTGAAGGCATGGCAGATTTGCAATTAACAGACAAGTGATTAACACTACCACACTTAAAACAGATTTTTCTAGGTGCATATTTATCAGGTGTGTAGTTGTTATGTTTTTTAATTCTCACTTTCCCATTCTTGTTTCTTTTTTTCTCTTAGATTCTGCGTTGACCTCCATTTTCTCCAGTCTGTCATTTAGTTGCTTCATTGACAAATGTCCCACATTGACTCTTTTGTTCTCCTTAACTTGACTTGATTCTCCTGTAATAAAGTTCTTAGAAACTAATCCATATTTCTCATTGAGTTTAGCTAGATTGGCTTTGCTAACCGGACTTTTCTCACTCGACGAATGTGGTTTTTTGTCTTTCGACGGATAAGTCCTTTTATCTTTAGACGGATAATCTTCATTATCCATTGAATCCACACCCATTGAAAGTCTTTCTATTAACTCAGGATCTAGTTTCTCCTTGCTCTTTTTCTAGGCTTCTTCACAGAATGACACTATGCCTTGAACTTTAGTATTTTGAGCATGGTCATCTCTTGATAATTTTCAAGCCTTGATTACCTCTTGTTCTCGTTCAAGCTGCGTTCTCAAAATCTCATCTTTCTTCAAAAGATTCAGTCAATTCATCTTTGGCAATCTTGCAGTCTATCTTCAATTTCTCAAACTCAATAAATTGAGTTTCTAACATAAAATTTATTTCACTTAAAAATAGATTATTCTCTTTAATTATTGTGTTTTGTTTAGTGAGTGATTTAAGTGTAACACACAATGATATAACTCGGTGGACATATCATTTATAGCATCATTACACTCATCTTTAGAAAGATGTGCTAGATAAGTAGTGATTACCTAATTGCTTAATGAACTGACTTCTGTTTCATCTGATTTGGCCATCAGGGCTAGGTTGACATAGCTTATTTCTTCATCTTCATCTATCCCATCAGCAGCCCGGTCATTTTCCTGATTCAAGAAAGCCCTTTCCTTCTGTTTGAGCAATTCCAAGTATTTCTTCTTGTAGTCCACAGGCTCAAACTTCTTTCAATCAGAATTAGGCATTCTGCATTCACTTGCAAAATGACAACTCAAGCCACATTTAAAATATTTGAATTTTAACTTGTCAACCATGTTTATATTTGGCTTGGATGCTCCAAAATTCTTCTTGAATTTTAGCTTGGAAAACCTTCTAGATAAAAAAGCTAGATGTGCATCTATGTCTTCCATTTCATCTTGACTAAGATGATCTTCATGTTCAGCTACCAGCCCTTTTCCTTTGCCTTCACAAACCCTAGAGTTTGGTGTAGATTTTACAACTTCAACCTTTATCTCCTTCACTTTCTCTTGATCATCTACCAAGGCTATAGATCCTCCCTTCTTCCTTCCCTTCTCTATCTTCTCATCTTGTTCCAACTCAAGCTCATAAGATTTTAGAATGCAATACAATCTCTCCAAGGTGAATTCCTTGTAATCTTGAGAATTCATGAGAGAAACTGTCATAGGCTTCCAATCTTTTGGTAGAGACCTAAGGAATTTTAGGTTTGAATCTTTATTCTGATACACTCTTCCATGTAATTTTAGTGTATTTAGTAGCTTTTGAAATCTACTAAAGATGACACTTAAAGATTCACTTTCTTCACAATGAAAGTGCTCATACTGCTGGATTAGAAGTTGTATCTTATTTTCCCTCACTTGTTCAGTTCCATCACATATGATTTGTATTGTATCCCAAATGTCCTTGGCAGTTTTACAATTGACGACATTATCGAACATGTCACTGTCAAGGCCATTAAACAGAATGTTCATAGCCTTTTTGTATTTGTGTACTTGTTCTATATCTTCATTTGTCCAATCAGATTGTGGTTTTGGGATACTTTGCTCATTGCCTATAGCACCTTCAGTATATGTAGCAGCTCTTCGTGGAACGTGAGGACCCTTCTCAATACAATCGATGTACATTTCGTCTTATGAAAGAAGATGCATGAGTATTTTCACCTTCTAATGGTGATAATTTTCTTTGTCCTAGAAAGGGATCTTCACAACAACGTCTTTCCTGCTCATGTTGTTAGTTGTTGTGATCTTTAAACTCTTAGTATGTTAAGAGCTTGGTTTGATACCAATTGTAATCCCAAACAATCTAACAGTTGAATTACAGAAGGGGGGTTGAATGTAATTTTTGGCTTCTTCTCGATTTTAAGAACTTCTCAATAATATAAATATATCAGTATTGAATATGCAAAAGTGCGGAATGAAAAATAGCAAAGTATTCAAACATAAAGTAATTAAACACAAGGATTATAAATTTTCTGGTGGATTGAACTTATTCACTAGAGATATATATATTTCGAGAACTCTGTGATACAAAGATTGTACACAGTTGCTTACAAGTAGAATCATATGGAACAGAGAAATTTTTCACAGATACAACCTTTTCTATTTCTCTAGTTTATTGCTGAATTTACTACTAGCTAGTCTTGGTTTATATATTACCAAGTTACAAGTGAATAAGACAAACTAATAAAATAAAATGTTTTTTTGTCTAATAACATGATTCTTCATTTCTCTATCCAGTATATTTGATTTTCTTAAAGTAAGCATGGAAATGGAAATAATTCTTTTTTCTCTAAAACCTGTAAATAGGCTGCCACATTCCATTTACATACAATCAACCCATGTAACTGTCAAGTCACTATCAACTGCTTTTTGAATCTGATCATCGGTTGGAACTCTGATGGATCATCCGTTGAGACTTTATTGAATCATCCGTTGAGAGTCTGGTTGATCATCCGTTGAAACACTAGTTGATCATCCGTTGAAACCTTGTGGAATATTCGTTGAGAGTATCTTCATGGCAGTTAACTCTACTTCACTTATACAAGATTACAAGGCATCCAATATTTACAATTAGTCAACCTATCTTGTATATCAATCTAGTAGTCAACATGACTTAGAATATCCCACAACTTCTAGTTCTCTAAAGCATTACAGTATGCATGAATGTGTTACAAAACTTATTAAAAATATAAGCTACTCTCTCAATGGATGACAGAGTAGATTATCCGTTGAGAGCTATAAAATATATTTAAATAAATATACTAAGGTGTTTTGGTTAGCTTATCATCAAGCCTACAACATATTCCTAACAAGAAGTCTTAGAAGTTTCATTTGGACATCAAATAATATATAGGATTTATAACAAGTACTTTAAATGTGGTCATGTCCGAGTCTACTTTCTATCCAAAAATTAAAATTGATACTCAGTCTCATTTAAATCCTATTAAACCTCAATTAAATCATGAAAAATAAATTAGCTAGATTAGCTTTTTGATTTAAAAAATTAAACATGACAAAATTGATAATATCGCGAGTTTGAAGAAATATTTGATGTAGTACATATCACTAGAGAAAACTCATCCTATAAAGTGTATACATATGTTACAAAAGATGTTACTCATCTTACATAAATTAGAGAGACTATAATATAATACTGCAAATGAAAACAATGTTGGGTTGCATATTAAAATAAGATGATGGGGAATTTATAATCTAAAATAATAAGTTGAATTTAATATTATTTTTTCAATTGCCAAATGACATTTATATTCTAGAAAATATAGAAATATTATGCATGTCATGGAAGAGTACCATATTTTTATATTAAGTGCAAATTTGCATGATGGCTATTTCTTCAAATATGATGCAGCGATGTCCATATATTCAGAACTTCTATTTAGTTTAATTAGCTTGACATGTGCCGCTATAATATGCCATCGTGAGTATTTGGTGAATGTTCCTTTTATAATATTAATAATTATTACTTTTTAGAAATAGAAGATCAATTATTTTTTGGTAATATCAAAAAATGGAAAGTATGATAATCTTTTGGGAACTAGGGGAGTTTTAGTTTTTACCAAATATTTAAGTTATGTGTGTTACAAGTCAAAATAAGTTCAAAATAAGTTCAGATAAATCTCGGGGTGAACAAGATTCGAAGAGGATGATAAATGATAAACTTAATATGAAAATATGGCACTTTTCCCTCACATGCATAACATGTAATTTTTAGAATACAAAAGTGATTTGGTGACTGAGAAACTAATATTAAATTATTAGATTATAAATTACTCGTCATCTTACTTTTATGTACAACTCAATATTGTTTACATTTGTAGAATTATTTTATAATCTCCCTAATTTATGTTAAATCAATATACATATTTTCTAACATATGTATACACTTTATACAATGAGCTTGTTAGTCAGCACTTACCGGACATGGGTGCTCGCCTTTAGCACCATCTTTTTCCTTGTGTTTATGTACAGGAACAAGCATTTACTAGTTTTATGTATTAAATTTTTTAGGCAGATTTTTCTTCAAATCGGTATGTATTATTTCTTATTTCAAATGCTTTATGATGAGAAAATGTTTGTTTTTTATATTTATCATGTTCATCTTATCACATTTTAGAGTTCCAAGAACATTTTCTATCTTGTATAGGAAAAACTTCATATATTCGTGTAAAATTTCTACCAGGCTTCAAGGAGAAGGAATTCAAGCAGATACAACTTCATCCCAGTATTATTGTGGAAATATTATACCTGCTGGTTATGGTAATATTAATCACTAATCAATAAAAGTAACGGTTAGTAAGATTGCACATTTTCTTCTATCCCTGTGTCTTTTACTTTTTTATCTTTTAAGATTGCACATTTTCTTCTATCCTAGTGTCTTTTGCTTTTTTACCTTTTAATAGATTTTTAGCTAAGTAATCGTAGAAATAAGTGATCCTAGAACACGATGCCTTTTATTCGCTTTTTTTGTCGAAGCTGGGAATATATGAAAGTAGGTGAGCTATGGTCAAAACGTGGAGGGGTTTAACACTAACAAGAATTCACAATACAACTAAACAACAAAACAAGCTGAACTATACTACCCAACACTTGGATTAAAGGATTACCTACTAATGATAAGATAAAGAAGATATGAATTTAAATTGCAAACCATTAGTGTAGAAATTTAAGTATAAAATCTCACTCTCAAGCTGCTTCTATCGCTTCTCTTAAGAATCCAGCTAACTTTTTTCCATACTATATCATGTTCTAATATTTTGTATAGAATATGTAAGATCTAATTTATAATAAAGAGTTTTTAATGTTTTTTTATCGTAGGTAACCTGCAGCCGCTACCCTTCGGGTACGTACTGGGTAAATACTACAAGCTCACGCAATATTCAGCAAATTACGTGAACCAAGGTAAACCGTATTTAGGAGACAAGATTTGACTCAGGAGGTATAATCATAAATTCTCCTTCCATGGGATTCGAACCTGTGACCAAATTAAATTGGACTTTGATGTAAAATACGTAAGTTGTCTTTCAGGCCTGATTCTGGGCTCCTCAAGTTGGATATTTGATGTGCCAATTTGTTGACGTGTATTTTTAGAAGTTCGTTTCATTCTCAGGAAAAGACTAATTTTGACACCAATTTCAAGTATTTTATCTCTTACAGTTCAAAAGTGTGGAGAATAATTTTGTGGATATTTTAACTATCTACTAATTTTATCTAATAAATAAATAAAAATTATATAATATATATGAGTG
This sequence comes from Apium graveolens, assembly GCF_009905375.1. NCBI lineage: Eukaryota > Viridiplantae > Streptophyta > Magnoliopsida > Apiales > Apiaceae > Apium > Apium graveolens. The sequence goes on along the minus strand of NC_133652.1, from coordinate 288,139,793 downwards.
AAATAATCCAAGAATAAGTGTTCTTCAATGGCTATCAAAACAATCCAAGATTATAGTGCATGCAATTATCCCCTGAAAGCCACTCCCATGGTCATACAAAGTACAGTTATAAACTAGTATAAACCAAGGTTTATATGTTTTACAATCCACATATTTATCTCCCGATCTAATACTTAAATTGTGACTATCGTATCATTTACTAGAGTTACAACTCCTCTCCCGATTCGTTATAATTCCTATAGATGAAATCAAAGGTTCGCGACTCCCTTAACTGTGTTGAACTATCAATGAGAAATTAAAAATCATAAGAAATCACCATAAAACTAAACAACACAACAAGCCAAAGAATACTACCCAACTTTTGGATTAAAGGATTAGCTACTCATGATAAGATAAACATGATAAAAATTGGAATTGTAAACCATAAGTGTAGGAATTTTAGTATAAAGAATACAACTTAAAAAGTACTTCTGGAATCTGGATGAATCCATTCACTCCTTCCAATATCCCTCTCAATCTCCTTTTATCCTTTCTCTCAAAAATATGACTAACTTTATTCTATAGTGTATTATGTTCTGATTCTCTCTATACATTATGTAAAACCTAGTATGTAATAAAGAATTTTAATGTATTTCTTAAAATAAATTGCACTTTAATGTAAAATTCGTAGGCTGTCTTCCAGGCCTGATCCTGGGATGTTCTAGTTTGATTCTTGATGTTAGATCACTTTTAAACTATAGATAATTCTGTTAGCGTCGCATGGGCCGTAAGATCCCCTATTCCGATGTCTAAAACTAAAGTTAGGGCCCAAACTGTGTCGTGTGTGCATGCAGCCCATGAAATCCAAATATGCTTGAAATTCAAGTCCAAATAAGCCCAATTTCATCTAAGGTTCGGAATTCTATATTTCTTATAATAAAACAATAACCTCTAATAAATATTATCCAACTAATTATAAAATCTTTTAAATATGAGAATAAGTTCTCGTAAAATATATAAAAATATATAATCTATAAAAAATCCCCACACTTAATATTTTACATGTGCTCGTGTAAACTAATATATTTATTTTGTTGGGCCTAACTATACTGAATTTGTAGTGAGTACTGTCTACCATGATCTATTTCTTGATGATGCGGTTCCGATATGGTTATAGATCAACCCCTCAATTCAATCACAAAGGAAATTTTCATCATGTGGTGAAATTATAAAAGGTTGTTATGGTGGTTATTATGCTCGTGATAGTGAATTGAATTACAGTCGAAATTCTAGAATTGGGAATGAAAGTGATCGATTAAGGTGAAATAAATTATAACATGCATGAAGAGCAATTCAAACAATAGTTGATTTGACTCGTGGTCCTCGGAGACAGAGAATGAATAGTGTTCTAAATATACAGGCTGTGGATAAAAAGGCGTGGCCCTAAATATGAGGAGAAGAGTATAACCTAGCAGATTTTGAGATCGAATATGACAATGCTATGTTTTATGTCATAAAACCAATTTGTGAAGATCACACATATAAAAGCATAAAATTTAATGTTTGGTCTAGTACCCCTTATGGAAATAGGAAATTAGATACTGTATTCGGTGATTCACAAAAAGAAGTAAGCAAGCGACGTGAATACTGTTTATCCAATTTAATATGTTTAACTCTAATCTTATTTTACCGGGACTTTGATGGTCATTCATGATCAATGGAGTGAGTCATCTAATTCAGGATATGTTCTTGATCCAACAGATAACACTACTGATGCGTACAAGAGAGATAACTCCATGAACTTTGGACATAATAAGTACTTGTATCAGTAAGCTACCTCAAAAAGTATAACTAGGGGTCACTTTAAAACACAGCTCATCCATTTATTTTTGGGTTTGCTAAATCCATGTTACAAAATTACATGTGTGACTGCGTCCTTGATGGTATGAGCCTATTTCTACCCTCAATGAAATAATGAATTATGATAGTGTTTCACAATTATATAAATAGTGCTAATGTACCATCCTCATATTAAAGTAATTCACTATTACCATATACTAAAAACTAGATAATCCATCTACATAACATACAACTTTAAAGTAATTCAATATCACCATTTACTAAAAAATAGATAATCCATCTACATAACATACAACTTGAAAAAAAAATTATATTACATCGATGCCAAACTACATCTTCTTTGATGTCGTCACAATAAGAAGTTGCATCAGATTCCTCAACTCTGGATTTTTTCTCCACTGCTATCTTCTGTAATGCTTTCAATTTTGAGTCCCTATCCACTAGATAATTATGGAGTTCTAAATTTTTTTCCTTAATTCCTAGTAACTCCTGTTCATTTTCATGGATTAAGCCCAGAAGTTTCGAAACTTGACCTTGAACACAAGCACATTCTAGTTTAAGTGTTGATCGATAATGGCCTTGGCTATCGAGGTGTTGCATAAATAATATAAAATCATGTGACAAATAAAAATAAAAATAAAGACTTGACAAAGGAACTACAAACCCATCATACATGACAAGAAATAGTAGAAGACCTTTATTTGACTAAAATGCAAACATATTATAGGCAATAAAACTTCAAGTCACCGAAGAATTTATATAAGGCTCATTAACAAAACTTTACAAAACCTATACGACAAACGGAGCCCCCTTCACTTTTTTATATTGTGTAAGCATCATTCACTTTTCCATTACCATGATTGCTTACACTATATTCAGTGTTTTTATCTATGTAACCTTCACTAATTGGTGTGATGACACTAACAAGACACTAAAATTAAAAGATTAATGCATAAGAATCATCTCATAATTCTAATAGAGGGTTTCTAGAAAACTTCTATAATTAAATATCCAACCTAATAAAATCATCTCACAATTCTAATATAGAATTTCTAGAAAATTTTGTATAGGCATCTTACTAAAATTAAATGAAAACATTGTCATATCAAGATATCATATGAATTGGTTAAAATTCAAAATTACATTAGTGCATGATAAATTATAGTTCACCATTGTGCAAGACATACTCATAAAATGTATTTCTAAAAATCAATACACTGTGAATTCCATGAAAGTGTTAATACTTTTGTGTACCACATACCTGTGAAGTAATTGGAGCATTTTCTTCATTATTTAATCTGCTAGATAAGTAATATATCATAACTTAATTCAGTATATCATATAAAAAAAATACTATAATACTTAGATATATCATACACCAAGATGAGTACCTTTTCTTCTTCTTGATCTACGTCTCAACAAATTATTTCTCTTCATCTTTCTCATCTAAGCTTCTGTTATTTAGAAATGATTTGTACTCATATACTAGTATTATTAGTGGCTAGTATATATAACCATGACATGAGATTATATCTTGATAAGTTAAATTGGGGGTTAAGGTGTATTCAATCTTGATTAAGGATTATTCTGGATTTTTTAAAATCTAAACTATTTAATTTGGATTCTAAAAAATCTTTTAGAATTTAATCGTATTCAATGAGGATTGTAAAAAGGTTTTTAAAATAAGAGGTATTTAATTTTGATTTTAAATTTTTTATTTAATTTGTATTTTCAAGAATATATTAAAATTTGATGGTTTTGTATTTTATTAAATTATAGATTGTGAAAGATTTTCTTTGTAATTTGTGTGTTTTGAAATCTTAGCAAAATACTATATATCAACAACTCTTCTAGAAGGATTAGAATCAACCAATAAAATCATATAAAATAATGGATCATTGTAAATCATACTAAGGGGTACCTTTTACTATATAATTGTAATGTATAATATCTTTTAAAGTCACATTTCTTTGGTAACGTATAATGTCTTGCACAAATTTACATTTTCCTATAATCAAATAATCCAATCTCCCATCTAATTTACTTCTAATATTAAAGATAACTTCCGTAAACTATTTTGTATGTAGTAAGTAACATTTTTACAAATTTAAAATCCAACATTATACTTAAAAAAGAAGTCCAATAATTCTAAGACAAATAATAATAATAATAATAATAATAATAATAATAATAATAATAATAATAATAATAACAATAGTAATAACAATAATAATAATTTATTTTAATAAAATAATAAAGTGAACGGTAGAAATTCTAAAAATTATCTATCAACCTATACATAAGTATTATTCGACCGATAAAGATTAGATTCAACCGTTATTATTGTAACGGATATTCAATACAATACGTCATCATTTGTTGAAGGATAATGTGTCGAGAAATATTTGTGACTTTCAACCAATAATCCTTATCAGTTGAATTCCATCATTATTTACCCTTAGCAAATCCTCATTTGTAAATTTAATAAATTCAAACTTATTTACAAATTGCAATGACATCAACACTATCGAATGAAGAGTAATTAGTCATAAATAACTCAATTACCAATCTAGTAAAAGTTGATTCATCAAGTTGGTAAAGATGTCTGCAAATTGTTGCTCACTAGGACCAAGATAAAGTTTCAAATTACCATTCATAACATGATCTCTTATGAAGTCTTGTCAATGTGCTTTGTCCTTGAATGTTGGACAAGATTTTCACTAATGACAATGGCATTTGTGTTGTTTTTACATAAAATTTAAATCTTGTCCACATGTAGACCATAATTCAATAGTTGATTTTTCATCCATAAAATATGTGCACAACATCTACCAGCAATAATATATTTAGCCTCAGTTGTGGAAGTGGACACTAAATTTTGTTTCCTCCTAAACCAGGACACAAGCTTATTTTCAAGAAATTGACATGTGCTAGTTGTGCATTTTCGTGTCTATTTTTCACCCTACATAATCTTCATCTGAATAACCATTTAGATTCAAGACGGAATCTCTAGGATACCAAATGCCAAGTTTTGGTGTACACTTGAGATATCTGAAAAAAATTTGATAGCTACTAAATGAGAATCTCTAGGATCAGCTTCAAATCTAGCACAAAAACAAGTAGTAAACATTATATCTGGCCTACTAGCTGTTAAAATGTCCACAGACTTTTCAGTAGTATTCAATTCAAGTTTAGTGGCAGTGATCATTAGAGTTTTTGCAGATGTGTAATTTATTAAATCAAACTTCTTTAAAAGATCATGCATTTATTTAGTTTGATTAATGAATATTCCATCACTAACTTGCTTGACTTGTAAACCAAGAAAGTAAGTTACTTCTCTCATCATGCTCATTTCATATTTACTTTGCATCAATTTGGCAAACTTTTTGAAAAGTTTCTCATATGTAGATCCAGATATAATATCATCCACATAAATCTGAACACGTATACTAGAACCATTAAAATTTCTAAAGAAAACAAATTTGTCAGCAATACCTCTTGTGAAATGATTTTCTAAAAGAAACTTTGACAAAGTATCATACCAGGCTCTCGGTGCTTGCTTCAATCCATAAAGTGCTTTCAAAAAATAGTGAACATAATCTGGAAAGTTGGGGTCTTCAAAACCTGGAGACTGACTGGCATAAACTTCCTCCTCCAAATCTCCATTAAGAAAGGCACTTTTGACATCCATTTGATAGACTTTGAAATCGGCATGGGCTGCATAGGCTAGAAATATTTTGATTGCTTCAAGTCTTGCAACTGGAGCAAATGTTTCATCAAAATCTATTCATTTTTGTTGACAATAGCCCTTAGCAACCAATCTAACTTTTTTTCTTATGACTATGTTTTCTCATCCATACTTTTTCTAAATACCCATTTGGTGTCAATAGAATTCTATCCTTTAGGTTTCGGTACGAGGTTCTATACTTTATTCCTTTCAAATTGGTTTAGCTCTTCTTGCATAGTTAAAACCCAATCAGGATCCATTAAAGCTTTTTTTAGCTTCTTTGGTTCTTCCTGTGACAGAAAGATTCTATATAGACATTGATCTTGAGTTAATTTCCTTGTTTGCACTCTAGATATTGCATCATCAATGATCAATTCAAAAGGGTGATCTCTTGTCCATTTCCTTTGAGGTGGTAGATTATCTCTAGATGAGGTGACCTCATTAGTGTCTATTTCCAGAGTTTGTGGATATGTGATTTGAAGATGGGGTTCTGTTAAACAATGATCTAGAGTTATTTTCAACTGATGTTGAATTCTACCTTTCAATGGATGATGCACTGTGCCTCTCAACGGATGTTGCACTTTATCATACAACGGATGCAGTATCTTTTATTTCAACGGATGCTGCGTTTTTTCTTTCAACGGATACAGCACTCTATGCATCAACTGTTGTTCCTTCATTTGAAGATAACTTTGAATATTCTTTTGTCATTATATCTAAATCACTTTTATCATCACTATCATCATAATATATCTCAATATTATTAAATTTGAGACTTTCATGGAGACCTTCATATGACAGTCCTTCAATCTTTTTATCATCAAATACAACATGTACATATTTAATTACAATATTGGTTCTCAGATTGTAGACTCTATATGCTTTTCCAATAGCATATCCAACAAAGATACGTTCATCAGGTTTGACATCAAACTTTCCATGGTGATTAGTTTAATTCCTTAGAATATAACACTTACATCCAAAGATATGAAGAAAGTTCATTGTTGGCTTCCTATTCTTGAACATTTGATAAGGAGTCATGCATTTGGCTTGATTAATCAAAGAAAGATTTTGATAGTAGCATGCAGTCTTTCCCAAATTAAATTGGACTTTAATGTAAAATTCATAAGTTGTCTTGCAGGACTGATTCAGGGTTGCTCCAGTTGGATTTTTGATGTGCCAATTTGTTGATGTGTATTTTTAGAAGTTCGTTTCGTTCTCAGGGATGGACTGATATTGACACCGATTTCAAGTATTTTATCTCTTACAGTTCAGAAGTGTGGAGAATAATTTTGTGTGTGTTTTAACTATCCACTAATTTAATCTAATAAATAAATAAAAAATATATTATATATATGAGTGAAATAATCCAAGAATGAGGGTTCCTCAATGGTTATCCTCAATGTATAATTTGTGTCTCTTATTTTATTAAAAAAATCCTTTTAATGTTTATAAAATCATTTCCTAAGGTAGATTATAGTGCATGCAATTATCCTTTTAATGTTTATAAAATCCTTTCCTAAGGTAGATAACAGTGCATGCAATTTAAGTTTTGACTGATAATTATGACAATTTGATATATTATTTTAAAAAAAATTACTTTTAAAAGAGAATTAGATATTTTTTCTAATTATACTAGGTTTAAAATTTATTTAATTATATAATATGCATAATTTGCAGTCAAAGTTTAAATAATTTGACTGTAGACTAGTCAAAACATGACACATAATATGAGATGGATGGAGTATGCAACACATAAATTCAAGATATTAGAACCCAGTCAACATTCAAATTCTAAGGGTTCTTCCTAGATGTGCATGAAAGATTTCTAGAGTCTATGAAGCTAGATTCAATTTCTAGGAGTCTAGAAATAGTCTCAAGGAGTTGAAGGTAGTTTATTGATCCTAGAAAGAGTTTCTTGGCGCTAAGATGTGTTTATGCAGTAAAGTTTTTACCATTTAATTTTGCTATAACTTCTTAAAGTTGTTCATCATACCTTGTTTTGGTGTTACTATTTAAACGACTTCATTAATATGGAATTTATACTATATTATACTATCAAAAGAACTTAGTTTCGAGTCAACATTAAGTATTACCTATATCACGGAAATTGGAGATCGAAGAGTAGAGTTGATAGAAAAAAGAATAAATGTTGATAATAGAGAAGTGTTAATCCCAAACAATTTAAGAGTTGAATTACAGAAGGGGGGTTGAATGTAATTCTTGGTTTCTTCTCGATTTTAAGAACTTCTCACAAATATAAATATATCAGTGTTATATATGCAAAAGTGCGGAATGAAAAATAACAAACTATTCAAACACAAAGTAATTAAACACAAGGATTAAAAACTTTCTGGTGGATTGAACTTATCCACCAGAGATATATATATTTCGAGAACTATGTGATACAAAGATTGTACACAGCTGCTTACAAGTAGAATCACAAGGAATAGAGAAATTCTTCACACATACAGTCATTTCTATTTCTCTAGTTTATTGCTGAATTTACTACTAGCTACTCTTGGTTTATATATGTAACACCCCCAAATCCGGAGTCGGGGATTCGGGTTGTCACGAGTTCCATTTCCCTTATCAATACTTAATCTTAACAGTCAACCAACTACTGCGTACTGTGACCCCACAATATACACACACACCACAAGTTATAGTCTTAGAGATGAATACCAAAAATAATACAAGTCATTTTATTCCATAATTATAAGTCATTACACCTCAAAAGGGTTTCTGAATAAATTTACATTTCCTTGCCATTATTACAATTGATAAAGATACATAAGTCTGGTACATCAAAAGTTGAAAGCCTAGCCTATTGGTAGTATCTACCTCAGCTACAGCGACATCAACGTCTATAGGAAACTGCGGAACGTTTCCTATCCGCTCGCGAATTGGGAGCTTGGTCATGTTCATCTTGTCTATCTGATGTTGTGTGACGAAAGAAGAAAGCAAATGTGAGCAACAAACTCACCGAAATAATATGTATAATGATTAACAATATATGAGCATTCTCATAGTACTCAAGAAAGTCTTGGTCAAGAAGAAATGAACCAAGTTGATATCTTAACGCGACCAAGTCGCAAAATATTCAGTATATACATATATACTTTTCAAAATCTTTGAAATACTCTGCCATGCATAATACACACATAGTTCCATTTTATAATTGTATAAAAAATATCGTTGCAAGGTGATATCATATATCTACCCTTGTCTCAACGTTTTTCTGAAAATCTTTGTCATGCATAAGATAATCATTTACTAGATATAAGTTGAAAAGATGAAGTTACAAGATACTCGCATATACTTATATTTTTTCCGAATCCTATTTGAACTACCACCGTTCAAGTTATAATTATTTTCAAAAGTTCATCACACAGATGAGACTACAAGATAAGACTTGAATAGATTCAATCTTTGAAATATTATTGAATGAAATGAAGTTACAAGATACTTCATTAAGTCCCGATATATATCCATATATATCTCACACACATTTCCTGAAAACCTCTGTCATGTAAAGTATGAACAGAGTTGCAATATCCAATGAATTTGGAAAGAAGTGAATTTTGGCATAAACCCGATATCTTGCTGATCAGGAAAAGATACCAATAAGTAACCTTTTCTACTGTAGATGGATGAATTCCTCGCCGGTCATCACCCTGGCCGCATTAGGACCTCGCGCTAGACCGTTACCCGGCCACTCACGCGTGGATGGACTGTCACCTAGCCTCTTACACCTTCATAGACCGTACCCCGGCCTGTCGCTTATGCTGACTCAATTAAATGGACTTACTTCCCGGATGTTGGGCAAGTAATCAAATTGTTTTCTCAAAACAGCAACCTCGTTGCGAATATAAAATACAACACAGAGCCGGATCCCTGAGATTTTTGAGCGAATATTCAAGTCTCCTTCGAAAGGAAGATCTTAAATCTGAAAACGAGTTTTGGGATCCGCTCTAACTTTTAAAATCATTTTGAAGACTCGAAAACATTTTTAAGAATGTTTGGAGTAATGCTGATTTAATGAAATAAATCAGTCCCGATATATTATATAATATCTGAATATTATTATTTAAATAATATTTCCATAAGGATAATCCTTATAAAAATAATTGAAGTAAAAGTTATAAAACTTATACTTGAAATGAATAATAAATAACCAAAGATATACTTATACGAAAGTACGATCTTTATTTGAATAATTGAAAATAAGTTTGATTATCGAAACATTATTCTTTAATAAAATAAAGAATATTATTTAATAAATAAGCGAAGTCATAAGTCATCAAATGAATATTCAAAATAATATTCATTAAATAAAATAAACGGAGTCTTAAGTCCTCGAATGAATATTCAAAATAATATTCATTAAATAAAGTAAGTGGAGTCATAAGTCCCCGAATGAATATTCAATATAATATTCATTAAATAAAATAAATTTATCGAATAAACCTTATTCGATTAATAGTTTTGAAAACTATATCAATATATATATATATATATAATACTCGGGAACATTGACTCCCGATTTAGAAAAATGTTCACCTTTGGGTCCCCTATACTAAAGATATACGAAACTACTGCTTATCTCTAGCATAGGTATTATGCAACTTTAAAGCAATTGAATTAACAATTAGATATCAAGATTACGAAACAAACTTGCATATATACCATATCACATGCTCCAATATATCGCGAGATTTGCTAATAACAATCATGCACTTATCACAAGATAATGCATATACATATATTTACATCACCACAACAGTATAACGGGTAGAAAACTTGCCTGAGTGTTCCCGGTTAGACTTAAGCTTAGAGTGGGTCCGATAACCTATGTACAACAACATAAGTTGGAATTAAACCATGGTCGCTTAAGAAACTAGACTTTAACCAATTGAACCCTAACGATTGCTTATGGTCAATTCTACGCTTAACGAATCAAATAAGTCATTCGAGTACCCTTTGCTCCACCATTTTTAATAAATTAACCATTAAGAAATTTACGGCGATTCTTTCGCGAGTACTCTACAACTGCCTAATCCACTTTAAATAATTGTTTCATACTCCAATTATTCATTTAAGGGCCTTAACCAAGGTTTCAAAGTAAGGCGAGGGGTAATGGTTCATTCGCGAAACGCCGTTACTTAAAACGGTCGTTTCTCCTAAACCGTACATCGGATTTAAGCGAACCACATATCAAAACGAAGCTTACGACATTCAACTCACACCCAACAATACAACCAACCCTCATCCAAACCTTACTACATCAATCCCCAAACCTCAAGATTTTCCAATTTATACAACCCCACACATGAACTACTATCTACAATTAAGTTTCATTAAAGTTAGGGAGGTGTTATACCTTCCTTGGAGTGATTAGAGTAGCTAGGAAGTTTTATGGAGCCTCCTACAAGCTTGATCTTTCCAAAGAAATCAAGAACACAAAGTTAGGTTTTGAAATTTCTAAAAGTCAGATTGAAATAATTGTCAAAACAAGGGTCTTACCATGCTTATTTGGACGAGACTTGTGAACAAGAGTTGTAGGCCATCTCAATACCTTTCCAAAGAGCTATAGAACATACTATTTGAGTGGGTATTGAAGGAGATATGGTAGTTTGAAGTTGCTGCTCTAGTTTTGGCCGAGAGCTTTTTGAAGGAAATGAAAGTCAACTTGTATTTTGTGTTTTTAATTTATTTTGGCTTGGTTGGTTTGTTTTGTTTTGTTAATTATCCTTTAACCATGGTAAAAAATGAATGGCTTAAAATCAACCAACCAATCCCTCCATTTGTCATGCTTATGTCACCATGCCTATGTCATCCATTTGCCACATGTCTCTTCCTTGTGGTTTGATGATGTCACAATCCTTGGCTTCTTGTACACGCTTGTCTCTTGGTCGCTTATTTATTTTACGGTTCGCTTAACTTTCGTTCTCGTTCGTTGTTTGAGAGATCATATCCGGGATCTTATTACTTGGGTTCCCCTAAACCTTTCTCAATATTTTGTATTCCTTTTATGATCCTCTCTTATAATCCTTGAATTTTAATCCTTTTAATCATGTTACCTTATACTCAATTATTTCGGTATCTGGTGGATTTTCGGGAAAAAATCAAAGTGTTCGAATTTGGATTCTGACGATCTTTACATACACTTATTTACTTTATGGAGTACTAATACGATCTTAGAATTTCCATAACAGTACTCTTATATAGTGTGGTATGATAATTTTCCTTAATCAGCATCATCAGCAAAAGTTACTATTCATCCGTGTTTCAAAAATTTCCAAAAAAAATGGGGTTATTACAGTCTCCCCTCCTTAAAAGGATTCCGTCCCGGAATCAGATAGAAAATGAATAGGGATGCTCTCTTAGGATTGCACTTTCTAAGTCTCAAGTAAATTTTCCCACATTGTGGTTCTACCACCAAATTCTGCCTAGTTTGATAACCCTGCTCCTAAGCACTTGTTCTTTTTCGATCTATAACCCTTTCTGGTTGCTCCATATAGGTTATGTCTGGTTGCATGCCTTTGCGCTCATATGCCCCTATTTATCTAGCATCCGAATTATACTTCCTCAACATTGATACTTGGAACACGTTATGAACTTGCTACATGTTCGGGGGTAGGGATAGCTCATATGCTAACTTCCCAATACGTCTTAATACCTCAAAGGGTCCAACAATTCGTAGGATTAGCTTTCCTTTCTTTCTGAACCTCATTCATCCTTTCCATGGGAATACCTATAACAGCACTAGGTCCCCTACTTCCTATTCTTTGTCCTTTCATGTCAATTCAATATACTTCTTATGTCCATCTTGGGTTACTACCAGCCGTCCTCTGATTAGATCTATTATATCCTTGGTCCTTTGGACTACTGCTGGTCCGAGCATCTTGCGCTCTACAACTTCATCCTAACATAAGGGAGATCGACATTATCTTCCCTCAAGGATCTCATAAGGCGATAACTCGATACTGACATACGATCGATTATCATCAGAAAACTCAATCCGCGTTAAGTGATCATTCCAAATTCTTTCAAGTTTATTGCACAGACTCTCATCATAGTTTCTAGCATTATAGCTTTTGCTTCTCAATACCCATTATTTTCCAGTTCGTAGTCGTTACTATCTTCCGTACATAATACTATACTGGTTACACTTTTGCTCGTTAGCGTTCTATAACCTTTTAATAACCACGTCAACCTTAGTATTATGAACGCATTAGATTCGGAATACCACCGCACTGATACTACGACCTTTTGCTGCTTCCATCTTCGAAAGCTTGATCTATCGTATAGAAGTAAAAGATTTTATTGAGAGATGACTATGATCATGAACACTTGTTCTATTGCATAGTTAGTACAGAAGGTGGCCAGTCTTTAGTACTTGACAAGTAATTAAACAACAGATGGTATCCTACTAGGCTTCTATCACACAGATAGATAGTCATTCGGCAATACCTCCCCTTCTGGAAGGGTTGTTCTTCTCAGCTTATATGAAATGAAAAGGAGAGAAAAGAACGAATTGAAGAGAATTGTATATATATAAAATATACTGCCACAAAATATCTGGTTTGGACTCAACCTCTGAACTATAGAGGTTTGTCATATGAGAACAAAACATATATATCTATATCAATATCCAGTATTATCGCATCGCATTTCGCATGCTTAAATATTTTTGTTATTCCATCCCTCATTCTATGGACCCATGCTCTTCCTCGAGCTTATAAACAATCACCTTTGAAACTCCCTCGACATCAAAAATCAAATCTGGGATTTCATTATAGACATCATCATTACTAGAATCCATTGCTACACCGTAACCTTCCTCGTATAGTAATACGACTCTCTATTGATAAGAAGGAATAAGTATTCAATAGGTAGATAATCTAATTAATTAGTCTATCAATGATGAATTATACACCACCAGGACCCGATTAGTGGTACTCAATCTCAACATCCATTCCAATACAACTCTCACGGTTGTAAGTAATCGGCTCATTACTCGTAGAATCATTCCTGCATTACTATAGTCCACCATTGACCTACTGTAGTCGTTCGTTTTCCATGAAGTCTTAATAGCTAACCATACGGAGTCCATACCTGCCGTATCGGATTCTTCTGAGGAGGTAACATAATTACCATTCATTATTCATTAAGAACACTCTAGATCCTGATGTACATACATGACAGGAAGCAGATAAAATTGTAGAAGAGTTTCAATCAAAGCAACGATAGCAGGCTAATACCATTATTAACCATATTTCTTTATTAGGATATATGAATCTCAAAGGTTCATTTAGTCATTTCATAACATGGTCCTGGTTTATTCTCAAGATAGAACCTTCTAAGATAGATAGCTCACTCACGGAGATTACATGAATTAAATCTTTACCAAACTACTATTACGGTTGAGTACCTCACAGTCATCAGAAGGAATGTCAATCTCTCATATCATAATACAACCTTCACGGATTTAACCATCATCACTCTATTCCTCTGGCACGAGCGCCTATAATTGTCCTCGTACACTTAAAGTGTTGGCCACCTCTTTGGCTTTTCCTGATAGTAAAATTTCCTTACAATTAATGTCATGAACCCACTAATCATTGACTTCAAACATCACATTGTTCTGGGATTCTTGTCATCAGAATAAATCTTGACAACTTTTACAACTTAGCTTCATATTTCATCATACTCGTCCGCCTTTGTTCTGGCTCTAAAGCTTTTATACTATCTCCATAACCTTGGGCATTACTTTCCCGAAAACAATTGACCGAACTTTAATCAGTTTATTCTAACCTCTGGCTCCCTGCCTTTCTTGGTCTTTCACCAGCGGGTGGCCTCTCTCTTAGGAGGGTAATTGTCAAAAACAGTCTTTTGTGATTCGTCCATCATTTAGAATCTCAAGTGATTCCTATATTTCCTTTAGCCAGGCTCTTGCCTCGACTGGGTCAGCTTGTTCCTTGGAACTCTAAGAGCTTAGCGACTTAAAGGTCCTGAAAGAATTTCTCGCCGCATTGTTTCCTCAGGGTGGTGGTTGGGGATAATATTCTAAGTTCTATTTAGGCAGGTCCATGAATTGCCCAATAGGAGTACCATCCTGATTCTCCCTATCTTGTTCAACTTCTGTTTTCTTAGTATGAAATGTTCCAACCTTCTCCCATAATCGGGGTTATCTTATATGTTAAAAATCCTTGTTTTCCACTTTATTATATTATGGGTTCCTTTTATCTTGATGGAGGCCTCCCTGACTATCACGTTCAGGGTTTGCTCTAAATCTTATTCCTGAAACTATCTTTCATCTAAGATCTCATCTTTAAGCTCTTGAACATTTGGAACCCAAATTCTGTAGGAATACCTCATTATTCCCTTATCATCTTTCTCGGTATTAATCTATTATCTATTTGTTGGCTCTCTGCCTTCATTCATCACTTTCTCTGGCATAATATGTTCTTTTCCAATAATTCGGGCTGTATTGCAATCTCAAACAGCTTTTCGGTACCGGCTCCGGTTACCTTCACTTCTATTTCTATTTTCTCAAAATCTCTTATAAACTCTCCCAAAGACATTATCATCTTGAGTCTCTCCTTTTTACTAAGGGCATCAGCCACCACATTGGCTTTCCCCGAATGATATGGAATCTCCCAATCAATATTCTTGATTAGCTCTAACCGCCTCCTCTGGCGTATGTTGAGCTCTTTCTACATAAAAATGTACTAGAGCTCCTATGGTTTGTGTAAATCTTGCACTTCTCTCCATACAAGTAGTGCCTCTAATCTTTAGGGAAAACTATTGCCAGGAGCCCAAGCTCATGGGTGGGGATATCGAATTTTATATTCTCTTAATTGTCTTGACGCGTACGCGATTACCTTGCTGTGCTGTATAAGAAGCACCCTAATTCCTCATGCGAAGCGTCACTATACTTCACAAAATCTCATTTTCCATCCGGCAATGCCAACATAGGGGACGTCACCAACCTTTTCTTTAGTTCTTAAAAGTTGTTCTCGCATTTCTCTGTCCATTCGAACTTCTCAGTCTTACGAGTAAACCGCGTTAAAGGGGCTACTATGTTTACAAACATGAACGAACCTCCAGTAATGACCGGCCAATCCTACCTCTGGTAGTTTCCCTAACCATGGTCATCAATTCTTCAGTGGTCCTTTATTCATTCTTGTCAGGATCCTCCACGGGATCCTCCCTAGCAACAATCCCTTCTAGGACAACATCCTCAACCGCTACATCCTCAATATGAACATCATCCAGTCCTGCGTTAGGACACTCTTTCAGATCCACAATCCGATCTCCAATTAGTAATAAAACATCATCGCGCTGTCTCTTCTCAACCTCAGGGTTCGGAGTCCCGCTACCATATACGATAACGAACTACGCTTCTATCACGATATTTATAAGGGTTCCAATAAGAGTTTTAACTGTCAGTACTACGTTAGGTAGTCCGACGATGAACTTGGCAAGAGTTCTTATTTTCTTAGTGAACTTATTATCTTAACGTCACATCATCTCTGAGGTTTATAATGCTTAGCTCTGATACCATTTCTGTAACACCCCCAAATCCGGGGTTGAGGATTCGGGTTGTCACGAGTTCCATTTACCTTATCAATACTTAATCTTAACAGTCAACCAACTACTGCGTACTGTGACCCCACAATATACACACACACCACAAGTTATAGTCTCAGAGATGAATACCAAAAATAACACAAGTCATTTTATTCCATAATTATAAGTCATTACACCTCAAAAGGGTTTCTGAATAAATTTATATTTCCTTGCCATTATTACAATTGATAAAGATACATAAGTTTGGTACATCAAAAGTTGAAAGCCTAGCCTATTGCTAGTTCCTACCTTAGCTACAGCGACATCAACGTCTATAGGAAACTGCGGAACGTTTCCTATCCGCTCGCGAATTGGGAGCTTGGTCCTGTTCATCTTGTCTATCTGATGTTGTGTGATGAAAGAAGAAAGCAAGGGTGAGCAACAAACTCACCGAAACAATATGTATATTGATTAACAATATATGAGCATTCTCATAGTACTCAAGATAGTCTTGGTCAAGAAGAAATGAACCAAGTTGATATCTTAACGCGACCAAGTCGCAAAATATTCAGTATATACATATATACTTTTCAAAATCTTTGAAATACTCTGCCATGCATAATACACAAATAGTTCCAGTTTATAACTGTATAAAAAATATCGTTGCAAGGTGATCTCATATATCTACCCTTGTCTCAACGTTTTTCTGAAAATCTTTGTCATGCATAAGATAATCATTTACTAGATATAAGTTGAAAAGATGAAGTTACAAGATACTCCCATATACTTATATCTTTTCTGAATCCTACATGAACTACCACCGTTCAAGTTATAATTAGTTTCAAAAGTTCATCACACAGATGAGACTACAAGATAAGACTTGAATAGATTCAATCTTTGAAATATTATTGAATGAAATGAAGTTACGAGATACTTCATTAAGTCCCGATATATATATATCCATATATACCTCTCACACATTTCCTGAAAACCTCTGTCATGTAAAGTATGAACAGAGTTGCAATATCCAATGAATTTGGAAAGAAAAGAATTCTGGCATAAACCCGATATCTTGCTGATCAGGCAAAGATACCAATAAGTAACTTTTTCTACTGTAGATGGATGAATTCCTCGCCGGTCATCACCCTAGCCGCATTAGGACCTCGCGCTAGACCGTTGCCCAGCCACTCACGCGTGGATAGACTGTCACCCAGCCTCTTACCCCTTCATAGACCGTACCCCGGCCTGTCGCTTATGCCGACTCAATTAGATGGACTTACTTCCCGAATGTTGGGCAAGTAATCAAATTGTTTTCTCAAAATAGCAACCTCGTTGTGAATATAAAATACACCACAGAGCCAGATCCCTAAGATTTTTGAGCAAATATTCAAGTCTCCTTCGAAAGGAAGATCTTAAATCTGAAAACGAGTTTTGGGATCCGCTCTAACTTTTAAAATCATTTTGAAGACTCGAAAACATTTTTAAGAATGTTTGGAGTAATGCTGATTTAATTAAATAAATCAGTCCCGATATATTAGAAAATATCTGAATATTATTATTTAAATAATATTCCCATAAGGATAATCCTTATAAAAATAATTGAAGTAAAAGTTTTAAAACTTATACTTGAAATGAATAATAAATAACCAAAGATATACTAATACGAAAGTACGATCTTTATTTGAATAATCGAAAATAAGTTTGATTATCGAAACATTATTCTTTAATAAAATAATGAATACTATTTAATAAATAAGCGGAGTCATAAGTCGTCAAATGAATATTCAAAATAATATTCATTAAATAAAATAACGGAGTCTTAAGTCCTCGAATGAATATTCAAAATAATATTCATTAAATAAAGTAAGCGGAGTCATAAGTCCTCGAATGAATATTCAAAATTATATTCATTAAATAAAATAAATTTATCGAATAAACCTTATTCGATTAATATTTTTGAAAACTATATCAATATATATATATAGATATATTATACTCGGGAACATCGACTCCCGGTTTAGAAAAATGTTCACCTTTGGTTCCCCTACACTAAGGGTATATGCAACTACTGCTTATCTCTAGGATAGGTATTATTCAACTTATAAGCAATTAAATCAACAATTAGATATCAAGATTACGAAACAGACATGCATATATACCATATCACATGCTCCAATATATCACAAGATTTGCTAATAACAATCATGCACTTATCACAAGATAATGCGTATACATATATTTACATCACCACAACAGTATAACGGGTAGAAAACTTGCCTGAGTGTTCCCGGTTAGACTTAAGATTAGATTGGGTCCGATAACCTATGAACAACAACATAAGTCGAAATTAAACCATGGTCGCTTAAGAAACTAGACTTTAACCAATTGAACCCTAACGATTGCTTATGGTCACTTCTACGCTCAACGAATCACATAAGTCGTTCGAGTACCCTTGGTTCCACCATTTTTAATAAATTAACCATTAAGAATTTTAAGGCGATTCTTTCGCGAGTACTCTACCAACTGCCTAATCCACTTTACATAATTGTTTCATAATCCAATTATTCATTTAAGGGCCTTAACCAAGGTTTCAAAGTAAGGCGAGGGGTAATGGTTCGGTCACGAAACGCCGTTACTTAAAACGGTCGTTTCTCCTAAACCGTACATTGGATTTAAGCGAACCACATATCAAAACGAAGCTTACGACATAATCTAACTAAACATGGAAAAGTCACAGATTCAATAGTTAGCTCTCTGTCCCGAACACTAATAACAAGCAGTTGTATGAAATTGGG
Source organism: Apium graveolens (assembly GCF_009905375.1). Taxonomy (NCBI): domain Eukaryota; kingdom Viridiplantae; phylum Streptophyta; class Magnoliopsida; order Apiales; family Apiaceae; genus Apium; species Apium graveolens. Next base: position 288,120,854 of record NC_133652.1, on the reverse strand, counting down.
CATTACGACGGCTATGTTTACGCGATTACCAAGTTTTAAACCACTCCAAACAACCACCATTCAACTCACAACCAACAATACAACCAACCCTCATCAAAACCTTACTACATCAGTCCCCAAATCTCAAGCTTTTCCAATTTATACAACCCCACACATGAACTACTAGCTATACTTATTTTTCATTAACTATGAATAAGATTTCAACATCCAAATCACTATAAACGCAAGCATCATGCTTCTCATTTATTATAACCATCAAAACCATCGTAATACTCAAAGTAAAGTTAGGGTTTCGAGGTGTTATACCTTCCTTGGAGTGATTAGAGTAGCTAGGAAGTCTTAGGGAGCCTCCAACAAGCTTGATCTTTCCAAATAAATCAAGAACACAAAGGTAGGTTTTGAAGTTTCAAAAAGTCAGATTGAAAAAACTGTCAAAACGAGGGTCTTACCATGCTTATTTGGACGAGACTTGTGAACAAGAGTTGTAGACCATCTCAATACCTTTCCAAAGAGCTATAGAACATACTATTTGAGTAAGTATTGAAGGAGATATGGTAGTTTGAAGTTTCTTCTCTGGTTTTGGCAGAGAGCTTTTTGAAGGAAATGAAAGTCAACTTGTACTTTGTGTTTTTGATTTGTTTTGGCTTGGTTGCTTTGTTTTGTTTTGTTAATTATCCTTTTACCATGGTAAAAAATGAATGGCTTAAAATCAACCAACCAATCCCTCCATTTGTCATGCTTATGTCACCATGCCTATGTCATCCATTTGCCACATGTCTCTTCCTTGTGGTTTGATGATGTCACAATTATTGGCTTCTTGTACAAGCTTGTCTCTTGATCGCTTATTTGTTTTACGGTTCGCTTAACTTTCGTTCTCGTTCGTCGTTTGAGGGATCATATCCGGGATCTTATTACTTGGGTTCCCCTAAACCTTTCTTAATATTTTGTATTTCTTTTATGATCCTCTCTTATAATCCTTGAATTTAAATCCTTTTAATCATGTTACCTTATACTCAATTCTTTCAGTATCTGGTGGATTTTCGGGAAAAATCAAAGTGTTCGAATTTGGATTCTGACGATCTTTACATACACTTATTTACTTTATAGAGTACTAATACGATCTTAGAATTTCCATAACAGTACTCCTATATAGTGTGGTATGATAATTTTCCTTAATCAGCATCATCAGCAAAAGTTACTATTCATCCGTGTTTCAAAAATTTCCAAAAAATTAAAAATGGGGTTATTACAATATATTACCAAGTTACAAGTGAATCAGACAAACTAATACAATGAAATGTGTCTTTGTCTAATCACATGCTTCTTCATTTCTCCATCCAGTATCTTTGATTTTCTTCAAGTAAGGATGGAAATGGAAATGATTCTTTGTTCTCTAAAACCTATATATAGGCTACGACATTCCATTTGTATACAATCAACCCATATGACTGCCAAGTCACTGTCAACTGCTTTTTGAATTTGATCATCCGTTGGAACTCTCTTGGATCATCCGTTGAGACTTTGTTGAATCATCCGTTGAGAGTCTGGTTGATCATCGGTTGAAAATCTAGTTGATCATCTTATTTTATACAATATAATTAAAATTTTCGAGAAAATATAATTTTTAAGTTAAGTTTTTTATACAATTCTTACCACTTAATTTATAAAATCTTATTTTATTTACAATGCAAAATAAATTAGAGTAATGCTTGTTTACCTATGCTTGTAAATGTTTATACATGGAGCAGACTTTCTTAAATTATATTTTTATAAAAAGAAAAAAATTGAATTTTTAATAGAAAATTAATACTAAGATAAAAAATGATTTAAACTAAATTGGGCCCATTGAAACCCATGATATAAAATTAGGGCTGCAAAATAGAGGATATCAAAAAATGTAGTTAAAACCCTAATATAAGCACAATCCCCCTTATAAACAAAATGAATTTGTACATGGCCATGAAATAGGCCATGAAATAGTGTTTTCCAGTTATTTGTATTTTTTATGAAAGAGTGTTTTGGTGCTGTAAGGTTAAACACATCTTCAAATGAATTGGTGGAGGACTAATCAAATGAATTGGTGGAGGACAAAGTGGATAAGGTTTACAGTTTATGATGAATTGATGTTGTTTAACAAAGATAAGTTAAGGATATTTTTTCCCAATATCCTACAACTTATTAAGGCATTACAGTATGCATGAATGTGTTACAAAACTTATTAAAAACATAAGGTACTCTCTCAATGGATGACATAGTAGATTATGCATTGAGAGCTACAAAATACACTTAATTAAATCTACTAAGGTGTTTTACTTAGCTTATCATCAAGCCTACAACGTATTCCTAACAATGTCCCCCAATTTATATCTACTGGGACTGTTGGCATAAATTTAGAGTGACTTGATGATAACAAAACTCCTCTTTACATAGAGATTATTCAAGAGTAGATAAAACTTACAAGTGCTGCAAATTTATTAAAAATTGTACAAAAGAAGGTTCATAGAAAATCTCACAAGCCATTTTCAACGTGCTCATTTAAACTGAGCAAGTTAATATTTTATTCTTGAATGTCTAGTCATCTTTCCCAGTTCTTTATTATTCTCTTCAATCTGGTGTTAAAGTTGTCTGTAGAGCCCGGATTCATCTTCATTTGATTGATCCAGCATCTCCTGCATTTCCATGAGAGTTTCATTGCTTGATATCTTTAGCTGATCATCTAATCTGAAGAATCTTCTTATGTTCTTTTCATCCTTGAACTCCATTAACCACTATGTTTTCAAATGCACTTTATTCCCATTGTAAGGAATGGTCAAGACTATTGGGAGTGCATTTGCCTCTCTCCAGCTCTGTCTTATTCATTCAATCTGATTGAGTATCTCCTTCTTGGCAACAATGTTAAAGCCAAGATTTTATTGATTGAGGAGAATATCTTCACTAAGACAGAGTAGCCTTGATTAAGAATCCTATTAAGATACAAAGTAAACTCATTTCCACCCTTGTATCTGAACACACGTCTTTTTGGGAACATGTTGTGGGCATTAATTGCTCTCACTTTATCTAGCTCATCCAGATATAGATTGATGTGTGAAAACTCCTTTATATCACAGATAAATAGTTGATCTCCTTTGTTGACAGTAGGTTTGATTTTGGATAGATTTTTGGATTTCAATGGAACTGTATTGACCGGCTTTCTTGGTTTGGACTTTCTTCTTTTGGATGAGGTACATGGAATTGGGAGGTTAAGATCAGTAATTGGTAGGCTTTCCAGTCTATTGGTTCATCATTAGGAATTATTGATTCACCATGGAAATTCACATCAGAATAAACCTTGAATTCAGCTTGCTCCATTGTGGGCAAGGTTGGTTGATTTGAAGTAGTAGACTGGGTAGGCTCAGGTTCATCTTCTTTCTCTTCTTCATCTCAAAATTCCAGCTTCCTTTTGGTTGTTTCCTTTCTCATCCTTTTTCCAATTTTCTGCTTTGGTTCCTCCAGATTCTCAGTTTTAGTGATAGTGGCAGGTTTCTCAGCTTCCAATTTGGAAGCAACCTTTTCAGTCTTTTTCTTAGCTTCTAAGATAGCCTGCTTTTTCTGATTCTTAATTCTCGACTTTTTATTTATTTTGGCTTCTGCAAATTGTGGATGTCCAGCTATCACACAAATTTCTTTTCCATGTCTGTAGACTTTTGCTATCCTTTTCTTTAAAACTGAATCTCTTGGATCTTTGATGTGAGGAATAGAATGACCAAGCAATTTCTTTTCATCTAGCTGAGGAGCTGCATAGACTAGATCCAAAGGATTCTTGGTAGAATGTTTTGATGAATGATTCTTGGGCATCAAAATCACATTGGCCTCTGATTGTCTTCTAGCAGAGGTTTAACCTCTCTCATGTTCCTCAAGCTCATTTCACTAATAGGAATTTGTCTTAGTTGAGTGAAGTGTTTCACAGATTTTTCTTGCTTTGTAACTGGACTAAAAACCTTTTCAATCTTCTCATCCATTTGCTTCATTTATTCATTCAGCCTGAGCTCAGCTGCTGCAATATTGATCAAATCAATGCCATCCAGAACTGGTGGCTTTGAGAAAGTAATGGCTGGAACAATTACTTTGCTGACTTGAATTTGCATATCCTTCTCCCCCTCACTAACTTGAGTAATCACATCTTTCTCCCCCTTTTTGTTATCATCAAGTTATGCAGGGTTGGAAGTCTGAACAACCACCAATTTTTGTAGTAATTGAGTTTGAGTTTGTTGGTTGGGAAGGATTTGAGCAACTGAGTCTTCAACTTTAGACAGTATTGATCCCAGATTCTCAACCTTTTTATTTAAGTCATACTATTTCCTAAGATTTTGATTGAAACTGGTCATTGTTGTATCAGGAAGTTTAGCATCCAGTTTCTTATACAGATCATCCTTGACTTGAGCCAAATCGTGTTTCAATACATCTACAGTTTGATGATGTTGAAGAGCTTGAATTTTATGTAACTGTAGAGACTCCAGATGGGTTTGCAGAAGTTTCTTGGTGCTGGTATTGTTGGTGGCATGAATAGCATCTTGAGTTTCACGAACTAGTTTGAACAAGATTGACTTGAAATGATGAAGTTTGCAATCTTTTGAGAACATCCAATCTAGAGTTTCAGTCTATCCCCATATGTTCATGCTTATTTCTTCATCATCCTCTTAAAGAAAGTAACCACCAAAAGAATCATCACAGGCTGCAGAATTATACCCAAAATCCTCACTAGTTGTGGAATGAAGTGAGTTGATTGCATCTTTGGCCCTTAGCATGAAAGCTGTTGTATGCACCAAGTTTAATGCTCTTTCAGCAGCCTCATTGCCCTGTTCAGCTAAAATTTGATAAGCTGGAACAGGATGAATAAATGCCTCAGCTTCAAAAGAAGTAGAGTCTAAAACAGCCTAATATTTTTGCTGAAATAGCTACTTCTTTTTACCCTCATTGGCATCCCTTAAGTCACTAACAATGGGCTATTCCCATTCTTCATTTGTACCTACTTTTCTCTCATGATCTCTCATTTCTTGCATCAAGGGCTCCCCTTGGTTTCCCACCCTCACACCCTCACCTTCACCATCTAAAGTAGGACTCCTCTCACCCACTCTTGCCATGCTGGAAGAAATAGCATGCACTTTTTCACTCATTATCTCCTTTTGCCTGAGAGCAACTCAGCCTCTCACTCAGTTCACTCCCTTCCCTCAATCCTAGTAGTGATTGAACTACTACTAAGTCATCTACACTTGTAACCTTTGTGGAAATTTCAAGTGGTACAGAGACTTTCAACGGATGAGTGATATCCGTCGAAATAGTAGTTAAGAAATTCAACCGATAATTGTTGTTAAGCACATCCGTCTAGAGACAATCACTAGTCGACGGATGAAAAATATCCGTCGAGTGAGAAGAAATGATAGAGTTTGGAGTAGAAACTACTATAGAATCTGTGATGATTGATTTGAGATTATCCACGGATTTCTCATAATTTTCAGAAAGAAATGGCAAGTGAGCCAACATATCATTTAAAAGATGATGCTCACTTGCTTAAGATTTTGGCTTCTCCATGAGAGTCAAAGATGGAGAATCAGGAATTGATGTGTTTATCATGTCCACATCCAGTGAGTTTGTGGGAGAATTTTGTGTTTGACGTGTTTCAATTAAGAGAGATTTTGGCCGTGATTCCATATTTATTAGAGCCACATCAATCCGACTTTGAGAAGGTGCATTAACTATGTCTTTGACTGTTGTTGGCACTGTGTGTGCACCCTGTGTATCCCCAATTGTTCTAGATTTCTTCTTTCTAATGTAAGTTTGAGGTTTGTCTGTGTCTTTTACCCTTTTGGCATGTACTCTTGGTTGAGAGCTTGTTTCAATAGTCACATCCTTTGGGGAGGATGTAACTAGCAATGAGCTTAAATCCTTATTAAGCATTACAGTTTATTAGGATACTGTAATGTGGCTAGTTTGGGGTTCACTTTCCTGACTCTCCTTATCCTTAGCGTTACTTTGATTTTCACCCTGTCCCTCACCAATCTTACTTCACCTTCACACTCCCCACTTTGTGTTTAATAGATTTTGAAACTAGTCCCTTTTGAGAAGAACTAGAGTGGGGTTTCTTAGACTTGGATTTGGAAACTTTTGATTTGGTGGATTGGGTAGGCATCTATTGGGTCATACTCACAGATGCCATAGCCACACTTCTGTGTAAAGAAATTTGTGGTTGAGAAGTAGTAGAGATAGAAATGTTTACCTCACTTACCTGAGGTTCCTCCATGATTGCCAGATAGATGAGGGGAACTTCACTGTGTTCATTTGTCCTATTTAAGTTAGCAATAACTCTTCTCTCTTGAACCCAACAATCAAGCTTGTTGGTTGGATTCAAAATTACAAGATCTTCAAAAACAAAGTTAGCTAGCAACATAAAGAATCTAGCATAATAAATGTTCTTAGACCTTTCCTTAATGTCTCCTAGTTTCTACCCTAATTCATTCATTACAAAATTACTGAAATTAAAGTACTTATCACTCAGAAGCATGTAAAGCATGTTAACAATAGAATAGCTAACAACATCAAAATTACTAATTTTTCTAGAAAATGCCTTAACAAAAGAATTACAGAGAAAGCTCCACTCATTTCTAAGGCCCATTCTCCTAACCTCACCTAATTTAGTGGGATTAAGAAAATAACCGATAGAAATAAGCATATTACTCACCTTTGTGTCTATATGTGGAATAAGAATGTTATTTTCAGGCAGTTTAAAGCATGCTTGTATAGTATCGCAGTTAATATAGTGTTCCTTACCTTTAAGAGAGAAGGTAATGGTTTTATCTTTTGAATTAGACACTGTAGTAGTCCAAATCTCCTCAACAACTTAACAATAGATGACTGGAGATTGAAGAATAGCATAACTCAGTTGGCAGCCTCGAATTAAGTCCATCAATTTATGATAGTCCTCAGAAGCTGCAATCTCCTTGTTCACCAATACTACAAAGTTGTTCTTTTCTTATACAAACCCAATTTGAGACATCATTCTGACTACTGGTGCCATTGCTGTGATTAAAAGTAGTTGCAGAGAAAAAGGGGTTTTTGCTTTGGAGACGAAGAGAGTTAGTAGAAATTGCTTTGAGAAAGATATAATTGAATAGAAAATAAAATGGGGCTTATATACTTTCTCATAAATAAACAAGTAAAAATTAAAAAGTATAATAAAGTACCCAATGAAATTTGCCAAAAATAGTCGTTTAAAATACAATAAACTGTAGAAATTCTAAAGGTTATCCATCGAGATATACGTAGAGACTGTAAGTAAATTCGACGGATAAGAAATAGAATTAACGGCTATGATTACAGAAATTCGACGGATGAAGATTAAACAGATATCTGTCGAGATAAAAAGTACCCAGATTAATATTTTAACTTATCCTGTAGAGATATATATATTTCGAGAACTCTGTGATTAAACTTATCCACCAGAGATATATATATTTCGAGAAGTATGTGATACAAAGATTGTACACAACTGCTTACAAGTAGAATCACAAGGAACATAGAAATTCTTCATGGATACAGCCTTTTCTAATTTCTCTAGTTTGTTGATGAATTTACTACTAGCTACTCTTGGTTTATATATTACCAAGTTACAAGTGAATAAGACAACATAAATATATAAAAAATGTTTTTGTCTAATCACATGCTTCTTCATTTCTCAATCAAGTATCTTTGATTTTCTTCAAGCATGGAAATGGAAATACTTCTTTGTTCTCTAAAATATGTAAATAGGCTGCCACATTCCATTTGTATACGATCAACCCATGTGACTGTCAAGTCACAATCAACTGCTTTTTGAATATGATCATCCATTGGAACTCTGTTGGATTATCTGTTGAGACTTTATTGAATCATCTATTGAGAGTCTGATTGATCATCCGTTAAAAATCTAGTTGATCATCCGTTGAAACCTTGTGGAACATCCGTTGACAGTATCTTCATAGCAGTTAACTCTATTTCACTTATACAAGATTACAAGGCATCAACTATTTACAATTAGCCAATCTATCTTGCATATCAATCTAGTGGTTAACAAGACTTAGAATATCCTACAACTTATAGACCTCTAGGGCATTACAGTATGCAAGAATGTGTTACAAAACTTATTAAAAACATAAGTTACTCTCTCAACAGATGACATCGTAGATTATTCGTTTAAAGCTTCAAAATACACTTAATTAAATCTACTAAGATGTTTTGATTAGCTTACCATCAAGCCTACAACATATTCCTAACAATCTCCCCCAATTTATGTCTACTGGAATTGTAGGAATAAATTTAGAGGGACTTGATGATAACAAAACACCTTTGTACATAGAGATTATTCAACAGTATATAAAACTTATAAGTGCTGCAAATTTATGGAAAATTGTACAAAAGAAGGTTCATAGAAAATCTTACAAGCCATTTTCAAGGTGCTCCGCTTAACTGAGCAAGTTAATCTTTTCTTCTTGAATGTCTAGTCCTCTTTCCCGGTTCTTTATTATTCTCTTCAATCTGGTGTTGAAGTTGTCTATAGAACTCAGATTCATCTTCATTTGATTGATCCAGCATCTCCTATATTTCCTTGAGAGTTTTATTGCTTGATATCTTTCGTTAATCATCTAATCTGAAGAATCTTCTTCTGTTCTTTTCGTCCTTGAACTTCATTAACCAGTATGGCCTCAATGCACTCTATTCCCATTGTAAGGAATGGTTAAGACTATTGGGAGTGCATTTGGCTCTCTCCAGCTTTGTCTTATTCTTTCAATTTAATTGAGTATCTCCTTCTTGGCAACAATGTTAAAGCCAAAGTTATTCTTGATTGAGGAGAATATCTTCACTAAGACAGAGTAGCCTTCATTGAGAATTCTTTGAAGAGGCCAAGTAAACTCCTTTCCACACTTGTATCTGAACACAAGTCTTTTTGGGATCTTATTATGGGCATCAATTGCTCTCACTTTATCTAGCTCATCCAAATAGAGATTGATGTCTGAAAACTCCTTTATATCACAGATGAATAGTTGATCTCCTTTGTTGACAGTAGGTTTGGATTTGGATAGATTTTTTGATTTAAATGGAATTGGCTTGACTGGATTTCTTGGTTTGGACTTTCTTCTTTTGGCTGAGGTAGATGGAATTGGGAGGTTAAGATCAGGAATTGGTAGGCTTTACCAGTCTATTGGTTCATCCTTAGGAATTATTGGTTCACCGTGGAAATTCACATCAGAATAAACCTTAAATTTAGCATGCTCTATTATGGGCAAGGTTGATTGATTTGAAGTAGTAGACTGGGTAGGCTCAGGTTCCTCCAGATTCTCAGTTTTAGTGATAGTGGTAGGTTTCTCAGCTTCCGACTTGGTAGCAACCTTTTCAACCTTTTTCTTAGCTTCTAAGGTAGCCTGTTTTTTCTGAATCTTAAGTCTCAACTATTCTTCTCTTTTGGCTTCGGCAAATTGTGGATGTCTAGCCATCACTCAAATTTCTTTTCCATGTTTGTAGACTTTCGCTATCCTTTTCTGTAAAATTGAATCTCTTAGATTTTGATGTGTGCAATTGAACGACCAAGCAATTTCTTTTTCATCTGGCTGAGGAGTTGCATAGACTAGATCCAAAGAATTCTTGGTAGAATGTTTTAATGAATGCTTCTTGGGCTTCAAGATCACATTGGCCCCTGACTGTCTTCTAGCAGAGGTTTGACCTCTCTCCATCTTCATCAAGCTCATTTCACTGATAGGAATTTGCCTCAGTTGAGTGAAATGTTTCACAGATTTTTCTTGCTTTGCAACTAGACCAAAAACCTTTTCAATCTTCTCATCCATTTGCTTCATTAATTCATTCAGCCTGAGCTACGCTGCTACAATATTGATCAAACCAATTCCATCTAGAACTAGTGGCTTTGAGAAAGTAATGGCTGAAATAATTACTTTACTGACTTGAGATTGCACATCCTTCTCCCCCTCACTAACTTGAGTAATTGCATCTTTCTCCCCCATATTGTTATCATCAAGTTATGTAGGGTTTGAAGTCTGAGCAGCCACCAATTTCTGTAGTAATTGAGTTTGAGTTTGTTGGTTGGAAAGGATTTGAGCAACTGAGTATTCAACTTTAGACAGACTTGAACCCAGATTCTCAACCTTTTTATTCAAGTCATACTCTTTCCTGAGATTTTGATTGAGACTGGTCGTTGTTGTATCAGGAAGTTTAGCATCCAGTTTCTTATAGAGATCCTCCTCAACTTGAGACAAATCATGTTTCACTACATCTACAGTTTGATGATGTTAAAGAGCATGAATTTTATGTAACTGTAGAGACTCCAGATGGGTTTGCAGAAGTTTCTTGGTGCTGGAATTGTTGGTGGCTTGAATAGAATCTTGAGTTTCATGAACTAGTTTGAACAAGATTGACTTGAAATGATAAAGATTGAAATCTTTTGAGAATATCCAATCTGGAGTTTCAGTCTCTCCCCATATGTTCACGCATATTTCTTTATCATCCTCTTCAAGAGAGTAACCACTAAAAAAATCATCGAAGGCTGCAGAATTATACTCAAAATCTTCACCAGTTGTGGAAGGAAGTGAGTTGATTTCATCTTTGGGCCTTAGCATGAAAGTTGTTATATGTACCAAGTTTAATGCTCTCTCAGCACCCTCATTGCCCTATAGAGCTAAAATTTGATAAGCTGAAACAGGATGAGTAAATGCCTCTGCTTCAAAAAAATATAGTCTAAAACAGCTTGATATTCTTGCTGAAATACCTGCTTCTTTTTAGCCTCATTGACATCCCTTCACTCACTAACAATGGGCTCTACCTATTCTTCATTTGTACCTGCTTTTCTCTCATGATCTCTCTTTTCTTGCGTCAAGGGCTCCCCTTGGCTTCCCACCCTCACAGCCTCACCTACACCATCTAAGGTGGGACTCCTCTCACTCACTCTTGCCATGCTGGAAGAAATAACATGTACTTTTTCACTCATTTTCTCTCCTTTTGCCAGAGAGCAACTCAGCCTCTCACTCAGTTCAATCCCTTCCCTCAATCATAATAGTGATTGAACTACTACTAAGTCATCTGCAAATTTCAAGTGGTGCAGAGACTTTCAACGGATGAGTGACCTCCGTCGAAATAGTAGTTGAGAAATTTAACGGATAATTGCTGTTTAGCACATCCGCCGAGAGACAATCACTAGTCGATGGATGAAAATATCCGTCGAGAGAGTAGAAATGATAGATTTTGGGTTAGAAACTACTGTAGAATCTATGGTGATTGATTTGAGATTATCCACAGATTTCTCGGTATTTTCAGAAAGAAATGGCAAGTGAGCCAACAAATCATCTAAAAGATGATGCTTACTTGCTTGAGATTTTGGCTTCTCCATGAGTGATTACCTGATTACCTGATTGCTTAAAGTTACTTTTCCCCAAAACTGGTTGAAAACAGTTATTTATAACTACCGGGGATTCGTAACTTAAAATGTTTATGTTCCTGTACGAGAATAAAACAACAATTTATCCATATGTACGGAACTATAAAGGAATGGTCAGGGGTACTTGCATTGCAATGCTTTACAGAAACCCTTGGTAGCTTTTATGCTGACTTCGGTCCATGCGAGACTCGACTGGGATCTAAAGTAACAGAATAACCTAATTATTTATACCGTCATGCTTGATATCTTCGAACCTAACAACCCAATCCGATAACCCGACTCGTATAATGTATATACACATAATCACGTAGTCCAAATCATAATAGGATTAAAATGTTTTATATCGCAAAGCACATTTCTCGTATTTAAAAATAATTTTTAGAAAAAAATTTACAGTGACTCCTCTATTTATAAGCCTACCCGTCGAAACACCATCGACGTCGATTCCCAACAAATCACAATTTATGTCACAATACAATTTTCACAATTAAACAACTATTTATGCACGAAACTAATCAGACGAACCATTTTATTTATATTAAGAATTTAGGACTCAGAACGTATCATCACGGTCCACCGTTGACTCACCGAAGTTCATCGTCAACGGAGGTAAAATTTACGGGTACTCGATTAATTTCGGGTTTCCAACGTAAATTTCACCGATTATTTTAAAATCATTTTCGCATGTATAATTTATTTTCACGAAATCATTCAATATAAATTCTTGCAGAAATTATAATAGGAATTAATATAATATAACAATTCTCAAATTAAATCTGCAAAATAAATAGGCAAGAACAGTGGCTACACGCGCCACCAAAACAAAACAGGGCGGCCGGAAATCGGCCATAACCAGGAGGCACAACATAGTAAGAGCAATAGTGAAACACATGGAGCAACACACACACAACCACACTCACACCCACACATATACACACGAGCAGAACATATATATACATACATCCGAACAGAACTACCATCTCATCGGAAAAAGGTTGCGGTAGTGGCGAACTAAAACAGCCGAGAAGAAGAAGTAGAGAAACGAGAGACTGACAGGAGAAAGACGAGACTTTGTGTGTTTTTGAATTTATTGCAGCCGAACACGTATCAATTGAATGGATACGTGTCAATCTCTTTTATAAACCAATAAATTACAGGACAGTGTTTAAAATTACTGAAAATTACCTCGCATTATGCGATTTATCAGATAGAATTGCGGTTAAAAATAAACCAATAAATTACTGGACAATGTTTAAAATTATTAGAATAATGAAATATTAAGAAAATAAAAATTTTGAAATGTTTAAACAATATTTGGAATGCAACTTATACCCGCTTTTAACGATTTAACGAATAAACATGCGGGTAAATTTTAACTCCAATTTTTTTTTTCAAATTCTCAGAATATTATAAACTTAATAAAATATGAGTTTCGTAATTTTTGAAGAATTCGGGAATTAAATACGGATTTTACAGCTAAATACAATCAGAAAATCTTTTGAAGGTAAATAATTACCAAAATATTGATTTCTAAATTTTATAAAATCCCAAAAATAATTATTGAAATTATGATATCATAAAAACAATTTTAGAGAAAATCCAAGTATTTATGAAAATAAAACTACAATAAAATCATTTTTAAAAGTGAAAACAACTCAATACAGCTCAGTATTTAATTACGCAAATAAACCCTGTACACCAATAAATCACACATAATTAATAATAAATAACGCCTAGCTGTCACAAACAACACATATTTTATATAATTAATTATTCAATCAATTACACTTTTAAATAATACAAAATATACGAGTCGTTATAGAAATTCTTCACATATACAACCTTTTCTATTTCTCTAGTTTATTGCTGAATTTATTACTAGCTACCCTTGGTTTATATATTACCAAGTTACAAATGAATAAGACAAACTAATATAATAAAATGTGTCTTTGTCTAATCACATGCTTCATTATTTCTCCATCCAGTATCTTTCATTTTCTTCAAGTAAGCATGGAAATGGAAATGTTTCTTTGTTCTCTAAAACCTGTAAATAGGTTGCCACATTCTATTTGTATACAATCATACCATGTGACTATCAAGTCACGATCAACTGCTTTTTAAATTTGATCATCCGTTGGAACTCTAAAACCTGTAGAAATTTTGTGGTAGTCCTCGGAAGCAGCAATCTCCTTGTTCACCAATGCTACAAAGTTGTTCTTTTTATATACAAACTAAGTTTGAGACATGAATTTGACTACTGGTGCCATCGATGTGATTGCAAGTAGTTGCATAGAGAAAGGGGTTTTTGCTTTGGAGACGAAGAGAGTTAGTGGAAATTGCTTTGGGAAAGATAAATGTAAAATAGAAAATGAAATGGGGCATATAAACTTTCTCATAAATAAACAATTAAAAATTAAAAAGTACAATAAAGTACCCAATGAAATTTGCCCAAAATAGTCATTTAAAATACAATAAACTGTAGAAATTCTAAAGGTTATCCATCGAGATATACTTACAGGCTGTAAGTAAATTCGACGGATAAGAAATAGAATTGACGGCTATGATTACAGCAATTCGATGGATGAAGATTAAACAGATATCCATCGAGATAAAAAGTACCCACATTAATATTAAATTTTTCAACAGATAAAAAAATTCAACGAATATTTATTTTCGACGGATAATGAATATCCGTCGATATATAAATTTTGACTTAGCCAAAATTTCATCTTCAACAAGAAAAATCAAATATGATTCTGGCTGCATTTCAAATTGCTTAAACTTCAAACCAAATTAGGAGTAATTAAAAATAGCTAACTCACTTACCAACCTAATAAAGGTGGACTCATCAAGTGGCTTGGTAAAGATGTCTGCAAGTTACTTCTCACTTGGAACAATATGAAGTTCCACAGTACCATTCATGACATGTTCTCGAATGAAGTGGTATTTGATGTCAATGTGCTTTTTCCTTAAATGCTGCACAGGATTTTCAGTAATAGCAATGACACTTGTGTTATCACAGAAGATTGGAATCATGTCCACTTGTAGACCATAATCCAATAATTGATTTTTCATCCATAAAATCTGCGCACAACAACTGCCAGCATCAATATATTCAGCATCAACTTTAGAAATAGAAAATGAATTTTGTTTCTTACTAAACGAGGACACTATCTTATTTTCTAGAAATTGACAGGTTCCTGTTGTACTTTTTCTATCAATTGTACAACCTGCATAATCTGCATCTGAATAACCAATTAGATTAAAACTAGAATCTCTAAGATACCAAACGCCAAGTTTTGGTGTTCCTTTGAGATATCTGAAAATTCTCTTTATAGCTACTAAATTAGACTCTCTAGGATCAGCTTCAAATCTAGCACAAAGACTAGTAGTAAACATTATATCTGGCCTACTAGCTATTAAATATAAAAGTGATCCAACCATGCATCTATAACTTGAAATGTCCACAGACTTTTCAGTAGTGTTCAATTCAAGTTTAGTGGCAGTGGTCATGGGAGTTTTTGTAGATGTGCAATCCATTAAGTCAAAATTCTTTAAAAGATCGTAAATATATTTGGTTTGACTAATGAATACTCCATCATTAACTCGCTTAACTTGTAAACCAAGAAAGTAAGTTAGTTCTCCCATCATGCTCATTTCATATTTACTTTGCATCAATTTGGCAAACTTTTTGCAAAGTTTTTCATCTGTAGAGTCAAATATAATATCATCTACATAAATCTGTACAAGTATACTAGAGCGATTAAAATTTTGAAAGAAAAGAGTTTTGTCAATAGTACCTCTTGTGAAATGATTTTCTAAAAGGAAATTTGACAAAGTATCATACCAGGCTCTAGGTGCTTGCTTCAAACCATAAAGTGCTTTTAAAAGATAGTAGACAAATTCTGGAAAGTTGGGGTCTTCAAAACTAGGAGGCTGATTGACATAGACTTCGTCCTCCAAATGTCCATTCAGAAATGCACTTTTGACATCCATTTGATAGACCTTAAAATTAGCGTGGGTTGCATAGGCTAGAAAAATTCTGATGGCTTCAAGTCTTACAACAGGAGTAAATCTTTCATCAAAATCTATTTCTTCTTGCTGACAATAGCCCTTAACAACCAATCTAGATTTATTCTTGACTACTATACCATTTTCATCCATCTTGTTTCGGAATACCCATTTATTGTCAATAGGATTTTTGCCTTTATTTTTGGATACTAGCTTCCAAACTTTATTCATTTCAAATTTGTTTAGCTCTTCCTGCATAGCTAAAACCCAATCAGGATCCAACAAAGTTTCTTCTACCTTCTTTGGTTCTTCCTGAGACAGAAAGCTGTTGCATAGACATTCTTCTTGAGTTGCTTTCCTAGTTTGCAATCTTGAAGTTGCATCACCAATAATAAGTTCAAATGGGTGATCTCTAGTCCATTTTCTTTGTTATGGAAGATTAGCTCTAGATGAAAAGGCCTCATAGTTGTATTGATGTGTGACTGAGTTTTAATTAGAAGAAACTCCCCCTGAATTTATGGATATTTGACTTGAAGTTGGAGTCGTTTCTGTTTGTGATCTATATTGACCTTTAACTCCTATTGATGGCTCAACAGATGTTGATCTTTGCCTTTCGATGGATGATGCAAATTGTCCCTCAACGGATGATGCACTTGGTCTTTCGACTGATGTTGAATTATGTACTTCATTTTTAGCCGACTTTTCTGCATTGCCCTTAGAGATTATTTCTTGATCACTTTCATCTTCACTATCATCACAAATTTGAGGCATTCATGGAAACCTTCATCTTGTAGTCCTTCAATCTTCTTATCATCAAACACAACATGTACAGATTCTATAACAATGTTGGTTCTGAGATTGTAGACTCTATATGCTTTTCCAACTACATACCCAACAAAAATGCCTTCATCTGCTTTGGAATCAAACTTTCCATGTTGCTCAATTTGATTCCTTAGAATATAGCATTTGCAGCCAAAAGACATAAAGAAAGTTTGATTGCCGAGAAATAAATCATAATTGCCTCAACAAAAATGTATGGAATTAGGGTTGGCTTCCTATTATTGAACAATTGATAAGAAGTCATGCATTTTGCTTGATTGACCAATGAAATATTCTGAGTGTAGCGTGCAGTATTCACAGGTTCAGCCCAAAAGTATGTTGGTAACTTTGATTCTTCTAGCATTGTCCTTGCATCTTCAATAAGAGATCTGTTCTTTCTTTCCACCACTCCATTTTATTGTGGAGTTCTTGCTACTGAAAACTCATGCATAATCCCATTCTCGTCACAGAACAATCTCATAACAGAATTCTTGAACTCAATTCTATTGTCACTCCTGATTCTTCTAACTTTGAGATCAGGATGATTGTTGACTTGCCTTATTTGATTGATTATGATTTCACTAACTTCATCTTTAGATTTGAGAAAATATGTCCAACAAAACTTTGAGAAATCATCCACAATCACTATGCAATATCTTTTCTTTGAGATGGACAATATATTGACTGGTCCAAATAAGTCCATGTGCAAGAGTTGTAATGGTTCTTTAATTGTTGATTCAAGCATCTTTTTGAATGATGCCTTGATTTGTTTTCCTTTCTGACAGGCATCCCACAATCCATCCTTTAAGAATTCCACTTGAGGAATGCCTCTTACCAGATCTTTTCTGACTAATTCATTCATAGTCTTGAAGTTCAGATGTGACAGCTTCTTGTGCTATAGCTAACTTTCATCTTGACTTGCTTTGCCGAAAATACAAGTAATAGAGTTTGCACTTGATGAGTTGAAGTCAGCTAAATACACATTTCTCTTTCTCACTCCATTAAGAACCACTTTGTTATCCTTCTTGTTTGTAACAACACAGGCTTTAGAATTGAATGTTACTGAGTTGCCCTTCTCACAAAGCTGGCTGACACTCAAGAGATTATGTTTGAGTTCATCCACTAGAGCAACTTCCTCAATAATGACATTGTCTTTAGAAATGAAGCCATATCCCACAGCATATCTTTTGCTATCATCTCCAAAGGTAGTACTTGGGCCAGCTCTCTCCTTGAACTCAGTGAGCAGGGTAAAATCTCCAGTCATGTGCCTTGAGAAACCACTATCCAGATACAAAAGATTCTTTTTATTTCCCAGCACACATCAAAACCAAATCAAGTTGATTTTGGTACCCAAGTTTCCTTGGGTCCTGCCTTGTTAGCCTTCTATTTAGGTTTCTTAGGCTTGTCCCCATTTGACTTAGGTGATTGAGATTCAACCTTGGTCATTTGAGTAGTGCCACTAGAAACATTCATTATAGCATAATTATCATGCATAGGTTGGTTAACATTAAATGGCATACTCTGTGCAAACATGTTATTCCAATATGGCATATTAAATGGCATTTGTGGCATACTGAATGCAGCATAATAAGAAATATGTGCAAATGTCATATTAGTATATTGTGTAGATAAGTTATGTGCATGAATAACAGGCATTTGTGGTGTGGGCATATTGGGGAATGTGGAATGTGCATATATGGGTGCAAGCATGACAGTTTTGCAATTAACAGACAAGTAATTAACATTACCATACTTAACACATATTTTTTTAGGTGCATATTTATCGGGTGTGTAGTTGTTATGTTTTTTAACTCCCACTTTCCTATTCTTGTTGCTTTTTCTCTTAGATCCTGCTTTGACCTCCATTTTCTCCAGTCTTTCATTTAGTTGCTTCATTGAAAAATGTCCCGCATTGACCCTTTTGTTCTCCTTAACTTGACTTGGCTAGATTGGCTTGGCTAACTGGATTTTTCTCATAGAGTTTAGCTAGATTGGCTTGGCTAACTGGATTTTTCTCACTCGATGGATGTGGTTCTTTGTCTTTCGACGGATAAGTCCTTCTATCTTTAGACTGATAATCTTCATTATCTGTTAAATCCACATCCGTTGAAAGTCCTTCTATCAACTCAGGATCTAGTTTCTCATTGCTCTTTTTCTAGGCTTCTTCACAAAATGACTCTATGTCTTGAACTTTAGTAATTTGAGCATAGAGATCTATTGATGATTTCCATGCCTTGATTACCTCTTGTTCTCATTCAAGCTACTTTCTCAAAATATCCTCTTTCTTCAAAAGATTCAGTGAATTCATCTTTGGCAAAATTGCAGTCTATCTTCAATTTCTCAAACTCGATAAATTGTGTTTCTAACACAAAATTTATTTCATTTAAAAACCGATTATTCTCTTTAATTTTTGTGTTTTCTTTAATGAGTGATTTAAGTGTAACACATAATGATATAACTCTGTGGACATGTCATTTATAGCATCATTACACTCATCTTTAGAAAGATGTGCTAGATTAGTAGTGATTACCTGAATGCTTGATGAACTAACTTCTGTTTGATCTGATTTAGCCATCAGGGCTAGGTTTACATAGCTTGTTTCTTCAGCTTCATCTATCCCAGCAGATGCCCTTTCATTTTCCGGATTCAAGAAAGCCCTTTCCTTCTGTTTGAGCAATTCAAAGTATTTCTTCTTGTAGTCCACAGGCTCAAACTTCTTTCTATCAGAATTAGGCTTTCTGCATTCACTTGCAAAATGACCACCCAAGTCACATTTTGAAATATTTGAATTTTGACTTGTCAACCATGTTTCCGTTTGGCTTGGATGCTCCAAAATTCTTCTTGAATTTTAGCTTGGAAAACCTTCTGGATAGAAAAGCTAGATGTTCATCTATGTCTTCCATTTCATCTTGACTAAAATGATCTTCATGTTCAGCTACCAGCCCTTTTCCTTTGCCTTCACAAACCCTAGAGTTTGGTGCAGATTCCATAGCTTCAACCTTTATCTCCTTCACTTTCTCTTGATCAGCTACCAAGGCTATAGATCATCCCTTCTTCCTTCCTTTCTCTATCTTCTCATCTTATTCCTACTCAAGCTCAAAGTTTTTAGAATGCCATACAATCTCTCCAATCTTATTCCTTGTAATCTTGAGAATTCATGAGAGAAATAGTCATAAGCTTCCAATCTTTTGGTAGAGACCTAAGGATTTTCAGGTTTGAATCTTTTGTCTGATAGACTCTTCTATGCAGTTTTAGTGTATTTAGTAGCTTTTGAAATCTACTAAAGATATCACTTAAATATTCACTTTCTTCACAATGAAAGTGCTCATACTGCTGGATTAGAAGTTGTATCTTATTTTCCCTCACTTGTTCAGTTCCATCACATATGATTTGTATTGTATCCCAAATGTACTTGGCAGTTTTACAATTGATGACATTATCGAATATGTCACTGTCAAGGCCATTGAACATAATGTTCATAGCCTTTTTATATTTGTGCACTTGTTCTATATCTTCATTTGTCCACTCAGATTCTAGCTTTGGGACACTTTTCACATTGCCTATAGCACCTTCAATATATGTAACAGCTCTTCGTGGAACGTGAGGACCCTTCTCAATACAATCGACATACCTTTCTTCATGTGAAAGAAGATGCAGGTGCATTTTCACCTTCCAATGGTGATAATTGTCTTTGTCCAAGAAAAGGGATCTTCACACCAACGTCCTTTCTGCTCATGTTGTTAGTTGTTGTGATCTTTAAACTCTTGGTATGTTAAGAGCTTGCTTTGATACCAATTGTTAATCTCAAATAATATAACAGTTGAACTACAAAAGGGGGGTTGAATGTAATTCTTGGTTTCTTTCTCCATTTTAAGAACTTCTCAAAAATATAAATATATCAGTGTTGAATATGCAAAAGTGCGGAATGAAAATAAAAAAGTATTCAAACACAAAGTAATTAAACACAAGGATTAAAAGCTTTCTGGTGGATTGAACTTATTCACCAGAAATATATATATTTCGAGAACTCTGTGATACAAAGATTGTACACAGTTGCTTACTAGTAGAATCACAAGGAACAGAGAAATTCTTCACCGATACAACCTTTTCTATTTCTCTAGTTTATTGCTAAATTTACTGCTAGCTACTCTTGGTTTATATATTACCAAGTTACAAGTGAATAAGACAAACTTATAAAATAAAATGTGTCTTTGTCAAATCATATGCTTCTTCATTTCTCCATCCAGTATATTTGATTTTCTTCAAGTAAGCATGGAAATAAAAATGCTTCTTTGTTCTCTAAAACCTGTAAATAGGCTGCCACATTCCATTTGCATACAATCAACCCATGTGACTATCAAGTCACTGTCAGCTTCTTTTTGAATCTGATCATCCGTTGGAACTCTGTTGGATCATCCATTGAGACTTTGTTGAATTATCCGTTGAGAGTCTGGTTGATCATCTATTGAAACTCTAGTTGATCATCCGTTTGAAACCTTGTGGAACATCCGTTGAGAGTATCTTCATGGCAGTTAACTCTACTTCACTCATACAAGATTACAAGGCATCCGATATTTAAAATTAGCCAACCTATCTTGCATATCAATCTAGTAGTCAACATGACTTATAATATCCCACAACTTCTAGTTCTCTAATGCCTTACAGTATGCATGAATGTGTTACAAAACTTATTAAAAATATAAGCTACTCTCTCAACGGATAACAAAGTAGATTATCCGTTGAGAGTTACAAAATATACTTAATTAAATCTACTAAGGTGTTTTGGTCAGCTTATCATCAAGCCTACAACATATTCGTAACAAGAAGTCTTAGAAGTTTCATTGGACATCAAATAATATATAGGATTTATAACAAGTACTTTAAATGTGGTCAATTCCGAGTCTACTTTCTATCCAAAAATTAAAATTTATATTCAGTCTCATTTAAATCCTATTAAACCTCAGTTAAATCATGAAAAATAAATTAGCTAGATTAGTTTTTTGCTTAAAAAAAATTAAACATGACAAAATTGATAATATCGTGAGTTTGAAGAATATTTGATGTAGTGCATATCACTAGAGAAAACTCATCCTATAAAGTGTATACATATGTTACAAAAGATGTTACTCATCTTACATAAATTAGAGAGACTATAAATAATACTGCAAATGAAAATAATGTTGGGTTGCATATTAAAATAAGATGATGGGGAATTTACAATCTAAAATAATAAGTTGAATTTAATATTATTTTTTCAATTTCCAAATGACTTTTATATTCAAGAAAATATAGAAATATTATGCATGTCATGGAAGAGTACCATATTTTTATATTAAGTGCAAATTTGCATGATGGCTATTTCTTCAAATATGATGCAACGATGTCCATATATTCAGAACTTCTATTAGTTTTAATTAGCTTGACATGTGCCGCTATAATATGCCATCGTGAGTATTTGGTGAATGTGCCTTTTATAATATTAATAATTATTACTTTTTAGAAATAGAAGATCAATTATTTTTTTTGTAATATCAAAAAATGGAAAGTATGATAATCTTTTGGGAACTAGGAGAGTTTTAGTTTTTACCAAATATTTAAGTTATGCGTGTTACAAGTCAATATAAGTTCAGACAAATCTCGGGGTGAACAAGATTCGAAGAGGACTATAAACAATAAACTATTACCACTTGTTATCTTATTACACTCAAGAGAGTCTTAGTTATTAATTAATATTGAATAAAATAACTTAATGTAACATAATTCTACTTTTAAATTTAGTTTATTTTTGTCTTAAGATTTTGGATGTATGTGTAATCATCTTTGGCATGTGTTGGACATTTATCTTTTCTTGAATTAGGACCCCTAAATGTTTTTCTTATTTTTAAGTGATTCAAAAGCTTATCCCCTAATTTCAGTCACGAGAATTTAAGCTTTGTTACATAGGCTAAAAAAAATTACAAGCTTTCTACCACATTAGTTGTGTTGCATTGAGTGGGTTTTTCATGATTGTTTAATAAACCCACATTTCGCATTATTAGTTGTATATACAAAAATTCTCTAGTTACCCTACTAGAACCGTTATATGAAAAGGACGTAGTAGTACCATTTGGCTGCCTTAGTACTGTAAAGGCAGTGTGTGCATCAAAGTAACTCCTCATACCCTGATGCTTAAAGAAACCTGGTCATTTTTAATCTTTTCAAGGGTAGAGCCTCTTGTTCTTCTAGAAAGTTTATAGGTCAGATATTATCAATGAAATGGACATAGGTGTAATGAAAGATGTTAAGCATGCAGGGTTAGCTCAATTAGTGTCAACATATAAAGCTCATCCCAATGAGCATCAATTAAAAAAGCTTACCCCAAGAAAGCTCAGCTCGATGAGTACTAGCTTAAGAGGCTCGACCCACGGAATCTCAGCCCAATATCTAATGAATGCAAGCTTATTCTACTACGATAATCGTATGTCATAATCGAATTAGTATAATATTTTATCAGGAGATATATTTTTAAAGATTTTCCTTGCTCTTAAAATATTGGATGAGGCAATATAAATCATAAAATATAATTATGTGGGCTTGAGCTTTTATATATTGGTACGTAAGCGCCGTAAGGGAGATAGGAGATTTTAATACTCATCTCTCAAGCACAGCGTTAATTACATATAAATCCATAAACCCTAAATTAGAGGTCAATGCGACTGACCTGATATACAAATTTTGTTTTGAGGCTCGAAGCCTAACAAAAATTTCTTTAGCATCTGGCAATGTCTGTGGAAAGGGGTATAGAATCACCATTAAAATTAAACATTTTTTAAAATTTAACAATGGTTCAAATGGCTATTATCACACCCCTCATCTTCCGATCTACCACTATGAAATTTTAGATACCAACACCTCTTAGCTCAACCATCACCATAAACGAAGGCCTTACCCAAGTCCATTCCGTTCACCTGAGAACTGAAATCGTCCCGAGAAGTCATTATAATGCAACATTAAACCTTACCGTCATACATGAGAAGCAAAGTATCCACTGTGACTGAAATTTTCGCGCAAACTGTGAAAATTACCAATATCTAACAAAAGAAACACTCTTGAGGGGGAATCATTTGAAAAAAGAGTTCAATCAGGTGCAGGACAGTACGCTCATGCGCAATGGCCAACATCATCGCCCTTGAGATTTTCGAGAATGTAAAGATCAAATTTGTGCATGAATGAGCGAAATAATTGGGCTATAGCGATATATTTACCAAGATCGAGAATGTTCAAAGGAAAGAATAGTGCAAAGGGACTCTCCATCTAGAAATTCTACATGCCAGAGAATTCCACCATAAGTCACATTTGCGGAGATGAAGAAAATCTAAAGATTATAACCCTAGGAGAGGAGGATGAGGAGGTTCACCACCTTGCGATCGGGCATGACCTTATGATGATGGTCGAACGGATGACGATGGTTAAAGGGACGGCGGTGTTGGAAATAGGATAAATGGTGATCGAGTGGATGAAGAAGGTAGAAAATATGATAATCAACATAATTAATATCGTTATCACCAGAAAATGAATGAAGTGGCTATATTTATGGAAAATTGGACAATTTGGAGCATGCTTTACTTGGTGGGGGGGGGGCGCTCAATACTCTATGCATATCTTCTTGTGAGGTATATCTTTGTTGTTGTTCATACTGTCCCCAAAATATCATATTATAATAGCAAGTGTAATCCTATAACAATTTCACTCAATTAGAAAGGTGATGAGATTGGATGAGCACGACATGACAATGTGTCAAATGTTTGACGTGAAATTAAAGGAAAGTGCTCGAGGATGGTTTCGTATTATAGTTGCGAACTCCATCACATCATTTGATTACAACATGTAAACAGGAAAAACTGACCATGTCACTTCTTAACACGAAGCAGAGGTCACACGTGTAGCGTGCATAAACTGCTTTAAGCTAGAGTATGAGAGAGTTCATCCTTAAACAAGTCTCAAGCAATTGACTTCCTATGGTGCTTTTAGTTACATTTAAAGTCATGTTTTAAAAAAAATCTTTTTTTAGCAAAATATAAAAATACATTTTTATAGTACCACATAATATTAATTATAATCATATTTTTTAAAGATATCAAGAAATTAATATATGTACTACATAAGATCAATTTTTTGCATATATGGATTTTCAAGATTTCAATGTGCATTCGAATATTAAAAACATTTTAAAAAAAATTAGTATTTATTTAACTTGTATTGATTTGAGTATGTCTAGAAACAGAACATCATTTCCGTAAATTTATGTGTTCTCGAGAATTGTTTAACCACAAAAATTTAATGAGTTACCCAATTGAACAATTAGTAACCTAGTTCTCGAAAAATGAGCAAAATTACAATTACTAAATAGTATCCTATGATAATTTTAGACTAAATTGCACTATACATATATGTAGTTAAATTGTGTGTGTTAGTGCCTAAAATTTTACTCGAGCAAATTTGTTGCCTAATTGTTTATATTCTTAACAGTGTAGTGGCTCCGTACCAATCATGTTAGTTAGTCAACTTGTAACTTATAACGGCAAGAGTGGGGTAAAATGGGCAAACCAACTTCCAACGGTTATGTTATGTATATGAACTCTGTTTGCAAAATTTTATCAATGAGCCAATATCATCATAGAGAGTGTGTATGAGTCCCAATTAAAAGGAAATGAAACGTGCAGAGCAAACCCCAACCAAAATCAATTTTTACCTAAGAAATTACTGAGCATGTCTCTTCTTCTATATAAAATAGGAGAACAAGGGGATAAAATTAATGAGATTTTTTATTCTTAGTAAAATCTCAATTTTGACCTTCTACATTTTGTCCATGCATTGAATTGACTAACTTACCTCTGTAAGTAATATTTTATATAAAAAATATTATTTGTGGGATTTTAACTTTGTCTTTACATTCACATGTACATCTTTTTACGACTACATTATATTGTTACTTGTGTTTTTAATCAAACACAGAATATATGAATGTCGTAAATAGTGATAATTTATTTATAGATTTACTCGTGTGTGTTTATTATAATAAAAAGATATAAATTCGTTTTTAATTTAATTTTTCCCGTCAAAACGATATTTTTTTTTAAATTCGACTTTACTGTATTTTTCTTCATCTTTCAAACGATCGATTTGCATACCATATGTGTTATATTTCGAAGTAATTTAAAAGAAAAATATATGGTTTCTGGTTTCTATTCTAATATTGGTTTTTTATTAAAGTAGCCTCTTATATATATAAGATAACGCTCAAATATAAATATATATAAGTCACTGTGTACTTTAGTTTAATTTGAAATCATAATTTGACCAAATTTTTTCAAAAAATACTAGAAATACTTCAGTTTCATTTGAATTCGAAATCTGGCCCATTTAAAAAAAAAATAAACGTCATTTAGCTATCTGAACTGATTCACAACATAGGTTTAGTCAATTTATATTAGAGGTTCGACGAATACATCTTATAATATGACATAATGCTCTTTATTTCTTATATCATAAAGTGTGTTTGACATTTTTAAAAAGACCAATTTAATAACTAACGTGTATCATTAGAAAATTGTTAAATACACGTCATTTTCATGAATATAACAGCCATGTACTAATACTTTAGTGCGAGATAAGTGGAGTTGGACGGAGACATAGTTAATTCTAAATATGAGAAGTTTTAATTACCTTATACGCATAAATATCGGATCTACACAAATTACCATTAATATCAAGATATCTTTTACTCAAAATATCACTTGTACCCAAAATATATATCTTAACCAGAATTATTAAAATCTAAAAAGAAAAAAAATTGTAAATATTGTACAATATTTTATCACTCAAGGGTCTAAAACAATTATTGAGTATAAGCAGCTTCAAATGATATTTTTCATACACTTCAAATAATTATGAAAGACAATATATTTTATTTTCTAACAAAATCCGTGCTTGAAATTCGAAAATTAAACATTCTACATTAGGAAACATTGTTAGAAAATGGTTGGTGCCTTGCACATGCTATCATGCTAGTTGAAGTTAATAATGCATCTGTTTTATGTCGAATCTAGATAATTTGATCAAATACTTATGTCACTTACCCCCTCTTCTACAGACTTTGAAAGCATTCATATGGAAGATGTGGACGCTTGTTTTCATAGAATTTTTTGTCAAGAATGGCACCCTAAATCATCTTTCATAATTTTGTAACTGAACCTAAAGAAATAAAGACATAGTCACCCATGTCTTTGCTCAAAAACCTGATGCATCATGTCAAAGGAATGTGTAATTTTAATGCTAGAGGTCCATTCGTAAACAAGAAAACCAACAAAGTCGCGCTTCAAGAAAATATTGCATATTGCACCAAACTACTTAATTCACGATTGTGTTCTACTTACCCCCCTGTCAACTATAATCTTCTAAATGAGATACTACAAAATTACAAACAGGACTTGCAAGATAACCCTGCATAACATCCTCATTACTCTTGAAATAATGGCCAACTCAACGGTTTCATGGACCAAACAAACATTGATACACATTTGATATCTTAGAACTGATATTTGATTTTGTAACTAAAATTTCATTATCAAAATATAATTAATACTAAACTATTGAAAAGAATGGACAATTTGACAATTGGACCAAAGCAAAAATTACAATTACAGTAACTCCCAAGGCAAATAATATATTAAATTCAGTATTTGAAAAAAGGGAGACAATAATTTTCCGCCCAGCTTGAACGTTCATGCCAAAAAATCTGTCAACCCGATAAATTAGAAACTTGTTTGCCCTAAGGAATCAAAACAGGTCAGAGAAACACCTTGATCATCACAGATACGTTGTATGAATATCAAAATATAGTCAACTTTTCTTATCATTTCAGTTAAGCCTACAAACTGCCCACTTCCATTAACCTGACATATAGGAGAAAAAATATGTTAAGTGATACTTGTTAAATATAATAGGCCCATGAGATACACAGGTAGCTTTGGAGAAGTGAAGAGAAATTTTATACAACATTGGTTAAATAATAATACAAACCCTTACTGAATAAAAGAGGAAATTGGACAAATAGTGTCTGCGTCGCTTGTTTCTTTTTGTGAATCATGGAATGCAGTATATAATTTCTTATTTCCATAAGGGGTACTAGACCAAACATTTATTTAATGCTTTATGTGTGTCATTTTCACTAATTGGTTTGATGAGATAAAAACTTAGCATTGTCATATTCGGTCTTAAAATCTTATAGGTTATACTCTTCTCTTCGTATTGAGAGCCACGCCCTTTTATCCACATCCTGTATATTTAGAACCCTATTCCTTATTTGCCTCCGAGGACCACAAGTTAAATCAGCCATTGCTTGAAGCTGTCCACGCATGTTGTGCTTTCCTTTCAAACTTAATCTATCACTTCCATTCCCAATTTTAGCATTTGCACTATAATTTAATTCAATATCACGAACACAATAACCACCTTTGTTAATTTCACTACATGATGAAAATTTCCTTTATGATTGAAACTGAGGGGTTGATCTAGAACCAGAACTGAACTGCAACATTAAGAAACAGATCATGGCAGTCAGTACTCAGTATGTCTCAATACAGTTAGGCACATAAAAATTGATATAAACCACCAAACCAGCCCATACCCAAATCAGACATGCTATAAGTAGCCTCATACAATCCAGCAGGACATAGGCACAGATGTAATTTTGTAACATGGATTTAGTTGACCCAAAATAAGCAGAACTATCATATGCTGTAAAGAAGTAGTTATATATGAAACTATATTTTAAGAACCTAAAACCAAATTTATGTTCTAAAATTTAAAATTGGAAGAAACCCAGACTATAAAACTAAAGAAAGAGAGTTATAACAATCATCAAACAATTCTATTGGTCGACTTTTAGAAAATTTTGTACATGTATTAGTAAAAATAGATAACAAATAAAACATTGTAATATTAATGATATGCATAATACATTACTTAACAATATACATAGGTACCTGATTTGAGGACCTTATAGGCTGTGTGTTAAAATGGGGCTTAGTTATACTTTTCGAGGTAGCATACTGATACAAGTTCTTATTCTGTCGGAAATTAATGGAGTTATGTGTACTGAACACATAAGTGGTGTTATTCTTAGAATCACTGACATCTCCTGAATTACATGACTCACTCGACACGGTTTCTGATCTATATAGGTCAGTGTCCTGCACAATTTCTGATGAAGAAAAGGCTGTTGCCCATCAAGAGCTATCAAAGTCCCAGTAAAATAACATTACAGCCAAGTAGATAATAAATGGAAAAGTCAAACTGTTGGTGCACCCTGAAAAAATAAAGCCGAAAAAAAATGAGAAACGGAAAGTCTATTGTCTCACAAGTCTCACCTTTATGTACTATGTAATTCAGCTGAACTGTCAATTTAAAAATGCCATAGATACAAAATTAATTATTTTGAGAGAGAATCTGAAGTACTTACTTTATTCGAACCACGTCTTCCACCCAAGTGATTTAAATTTGCATTACATTCTGTCAAATTTAACACAGAAAACTAATCGTCAATTTTAATTGCAATTACATTAATGAATTTTTTGGTAATATTTCACAATATTTGTTGTACAAGGAATAATGACAATTATAAAGTATAATATCAGGAATAGGTAGTTATGCATATTACTAGTAGTAGTAATTGTTACTAAAGGTACTGTGGTTTTTCTCTGTGGTTTTTCTCTATGACCTGAGTATAGAGCTGCAAATGAACAGAGCCGTTCGTGAACAAAACTCGGGATGGGCTGGTTTAGGTGAACTCGACTCGGCTCTTTTTCTTAAGCGAGCCGATCGCGAACAGAAAAATAAGCTCGGATAATTAAACGAGTCGAGCCAAGTTTTTGGTATGTTCGGCTCAGACTCAGCTCATTTAGCTCGGACTCGGCTCGAACTCGGCTAGGACTCGATAACTCGGCTCAGCTCGGATAAAATTATTATATATAACATATAATAAATATTTAATAATCACTTGTATAAAGATTTTAAATTTTTTAAATAAAATCTAATACCAATTTTAAAGTAAAATGAATAAATTAATAAAAATTTAATACATATTTTAACAATAAATCATTTAATTAATTTCATGCATATCACTAGAGTTTGATTACTTTAACAAACAATTTCAAATTAAACTTAAGCATAATTTCACCTCACACTTTTATTAGAGGAGTCTATGATAAAATCAATCTAAATTATAATTTCGAATAAATTAAAATAGTGAGTTGTTAAAATAAATTATAACATTATACTCCCTCCGTCCCACTGGGATGTTTACGTTACTATTCAGCACGCATTTGGAGACTTCTATAAAGTATAGTTTCATAATATTTTTTCAAATTTTTTTTTTAATAAAGTTTAAACATAAAATTTTATTCAAAAAAATTAAAAAAATATATTATGAAACTATACTTTAAACGAGCATTAAAAAGCGTGCCGAAAAGTACCGTAAACAATCCAGTGGGACGGAGGGAGTAATATTTTTAAAAAACATAAAATATTTTTTGATAATTATATTTTTCAACTACTTAAAGGGCTAGCTTCCTTTATTTAATTTAATATGTCCTTTCTAATCTAAACCAATTTAACTGAAATATCAAAAATTACTAAATCTTTGACAATCGACATCAACAATTTAAAAGTAATGTACGATTTCCAAAGTTATGAATGTTTTAATAATTTAAAATAAAAATGATTTTGTTCTTAAAACTAGACTTGTAAAATAAATTGATAAAATTATCTGAATAAAGAAACAAGTGTAGAGTGTGAGTGCGGATATATAATTGTAAGATGAAATTAATTTTTAATCTACATATAAGTTATAAAATTATAAATTATACCTTAAGCTTGGTCGATTAAAAAATTATGCGAACTATTAGTGGACAACTCGACTCGACTCGAGTTCGGCTCGGCTCTATTGTTCGTGAGCAAGCTCGTGTTCGACTCGGCTCGGCTCGTTTACAAATGAGCCGATCGTGAACATTTTTTTCAGCTCGGTTTTAAACTCGGCTCGGCTCGGATCGTTTAAAAAAATATATGCTCGGCTCGGCTCGGACAAACTCGGCTCGGTTCTATTCGTTTGCAGCTCTACCTTAGTAGTATAAATAGTATGAGGACTTGTAATTTTGTTATGTTGAATCTATAATTAGAAAATGGAAATGTTTTCCACCAATTCCTTTCTCTCTCTAATTTCTGAACTTTCTCTCTCTGTAACTGATTTTTGCATCTCTCTATGGTTTCTCTCTCTCTAGAAACTATCATTCTTCTTCTAATCTCCTATTTTCTAGCTTAAATCTCTTAGATTACTACTTGTTTTCCTGTTCTCTAAAATCAGAAACACCAAAAACAACATAAAACTTCAAAAATACAAGTCAGAAACCTCAGCTCCTGACAAATTGGTATCAGAGCTTCAGAACTTGATCTATCACTACTTTCACTACGTTGCGTGTTCTATTCCGAGCCATTGGAGCCTACAAGTGCAGTAATCGCAACTGTAATCTCTCTGATTTGTTCATCTATGTTCAGGTGTCTTGTTCAATACTCTATCTGATAGATCTGTTGAATTTCAATCATGTTCAACATTTCCTTGAGTTTTTTTAGCCGAATTAAGTTCGTTTAGTCATTGCTTAGCTATTCTAGTTGTTTAAGTTGAAGAAAAGTACAAAAATAGTAGCAGTAATCACTGTAGAGCTGTATTCATTTTGTGATATGTTCTAGAGATAATTGATTTAGATTTGTAAATCAGAGTGAAGTTAGTCTACTTGTGGTTGATTAAGTTGTTGTGGAAGAAAAATTGGTGGAGAATTGTTGTTTGAATACAAATCTGAGAAGTTTTGAATAGATTGAGTATAAATTGTTTGATATATTTTCTGAGAGAATGAGTTGCTATAGGAATGATGAGTTTGTGGAGGCTTCTCATCAAGTAGCTTTAAGGATGATACAACAACTTACAAGGACACTTGTTAGGTACTATTGAGAAAATTGAGAGATTATAAAAGCAAATTGAATTGCTAGTAATTGGAATAAATCAGAAGACTAGTAGGCAAAATGAAGTGGAGAATCTATATGAGGAGGAACTGGATGACTACAAAGAGAATGTAACTCCACACTTTACTCGGAGAGAATGTTCACAGATCCAACACATGCAGCTATTGAAAGTCAGAAGGCTTTTCACAGACAGTACAAGGTGGAAGATGATGCTAGGGCTGGTGGATTTATTGGAGGATCTTTGAAGGATAATCAAAGTCTAAGGCACCTCAAGTTATCATTTCCAGATTATAAAGAAGGGACTGATGCTCTAGAATGGCTTAGGGATTGTGAAGAATATTTTACAATCTATGAAGTCAGTGATGGGAAGAGAGTTGCTATAGCATACATGCATTTAAGTGGCGTTCCTAGGTCTTCGTATAAATCTTTCTTGATTGGCCAAGACAAGGTATCCTGGCAACAATTTTCTGATGCCTTCACATCCAGATTTGGTGAAGTGGACATTGGCTTGGTTTTTGACAAATTCAAGAAGCTTTAGCTAGTGAATTTAGTAGAGAATACTTTGATGAATTTGAGAAAAGTAGAGGTCAGCTTTTGAAGAAGATTCCTAGTCTAACTAAGGAATACTTCCTAAAAAACTTTATTGGTGGACTACAAAGTGAAATTAAAGGTATGATTAGGTTATTGGAACCTTGTTCATTGGAGCAAGCTCTCAAGCTAGCTAGATATTATGAGCAAACTAGGTGCACAACCAAAGAAGTATAATAGTTTTTGAGCTGGATATAAGTCCAGTGTAGTAGGACAGGGAACAACTAAAAGCAATGTGGCAATAACTGGAACAGCTGCTAACAGCAAGGCTCCTCAGTTGATACAAATAAGGTTCTAGAGTACATTCCCTCTAAACCAAGACCACTTACTTATGCTCAGAAAGAGGAAAGAAGGCAAAAGGGATTATGCTTTTATTGTGATGACAAATTCATAAAAGGCATGAATGTAAGAAACCACAGAATGTTTTGATGGTGGTTGAGGAAGAGGTCGAGTACTAAGATTTCCCAGTTTATGATGAAGATCCAACTGAAGATATTTGTGTAGAGGATCAGGAGATCATATTGTCAGCTCTTGGATTAAAAGAATCAAATCAGAGAAGGCCTATGCAGTTTGAGGGGGTCTATAACAATACAACTGGAAGGGTATTAATTGACAGTGGCAGTGTTCTTAATCTGATCAGTGAACATGTTTGTTCAAACTTGGGACTGGCAAAGGTGAAACATGCACATACTCACTTCAGTTGCCTAATGGAGAAACTTTAACTAGTACTGAGAAGTGTGAAGAGTTGAAATGGAGGTGGAATGATGTAGAACTTTGTACTGAGGTTTGGATTACAGATACAAGATTTTGAAGTTATACGTGGTGTGGAATGGTTGTC
The DNA here is from genome assembly GCF_009905375.1 of Apium graveolens. Classification (NCBI taxonomy): domain Eukaryota; kingdom Viridiplantae; phylum Streptophyta; class Magnoliopsida; order Apiales; family Apiaceae; genus Apium; species Apium graveolens. The sequence goes on along the minus strand of NC_133652.1, from coordinate 288,088,092 downwards.
TAAACTTGGCAACTTTCAGTGCAATTTTGGCACTCATACTCTGAAATTCCAGTGATAAGGAGTTGATTTGGAGATAACTCCTGATACTAAGGTGGAGTTAGTGGGGGAGTGTAATCAGTTGACTACTATGGTGCCAATTTGGATGGAACAGGTAGTGGAAAGTTATGAAGAAGATACCGAGATTAAGGACATCATTGTTGAAGCTTCTGTGATGAGATGAGGACCTCAACAATACTATCTTCAGCAAAGGTTACTGCAATATCAAGGCAAGTGGTTGTTGGAGTTAAAGGAAACTTGTGGAAGCAAATATTTGAAGAGCTTCACTGTAAAGGTGTGGGAGGGCATTCAGGCAACAGGACCACCAATAGAGAATTATAGAATATTTCTATTGGTCTACCATAAGACAAGATGTGGGCGATGGGTAAGGGAGTGTGAGATATGTCAGCAAGTTAAGGGGAAATGTGAGAAGTCCTGGCTTGTTGGTACCATTACCCATTCCTCAGGAGCCATGGAAGGACATAGTTATGGACTTCATAACAGGTCTACCAAAATCTAGAAGTCTTGAAGTCATTTGGGTAGTAGTTGATAGGTTTAGTAGAAATGCACATTTCATACCACTGAATCATCCTATTACAGCTAAAGGTTTGGCTCAAACATTCTTTGAGCATATTTATAGACTACATGGTCTTCCACAGTCCATAGTAAGTGACAGGGATAGTCTCTTTTTAGTGAGTTTTGGCAAACTCTATTCAAGATATCAGGCACCAGACTTTGCCTCAGCAGTTCATATCACCCTCAATCTGATGGGTGTACAGAAAGAATTAATCAGTGTTTGGAGCAGTACTGAGGAGTATGACCAGTCAGACTCCAAAGAATTGGGCTACATGGTTGGTGGCTGTTGAATGGTGGAATAACACCACTTTTCATACAACTTTGAATACCTCTCCTTACCAGGTGGTTTATGGAGTGAGACCAAGACATATAGCCTTAGTGGATAAGGTTCACACTAATCTTTCTTCCATAGAAGATATGTTGACTGACAAGCAGCAACATTGGACCCTTTTGAAAGAATTACTGGAGAAGGCTTAGCTTAGGATGAAAAGTTTTGCTGATAACAAGAGGTCCGAGAGAGTATTTGAGGTAGGAGACTTGGTTTATTTTAAATTACAACCTTATAGACAAGTTACTGTGGCAATCAGAAAGAATTTTAAACTGTCTGCAAGGTATTTCGGTCCTTATAAAATACTGGAGAAGATAGGTGGAGTTGCTTACAGATTGAATCTGCCAGAAACTTCAAGAGTACACCATGTCTTTCATGTGTCTCAGTTAAAGAAAGAAGTGGGTTAGGCCAAAGCTCTCAGGAGCTACCTCAGGTCAATGAACATGGGGTATTTGATCTTAGTCCTCTAAGAAGCTTGGATACCAGAAGTATTGTAAAGGATCATAAGGTGGTGCATCAAGCTTTAATACAGTGGAAGGGGTACAGTATTGATGAATCAACATGGGAGGATGAGGATCTCTTGAAGTTCAACTTTCCAAAATTTATTTCAACATGAGGACATGTTGATCTTGAAGGAGGGAAGATTGTGGAATAGGCAGTTATGCATATTACTAGTAGTAGTTATTGTTACTAAGGGTATTATGTTCTTTCTGTATGACCTGTATAGTATAAATAGTATGAAGGACTTGTAATTCTGTTATGTTGAATCTATAATCAGAAAATGGAAATGTTTTCCACCAATTCCTTTCTCTCTCTAATTTTGTACTTCCTCTCTCTGTAACTGATTTCTGCATCTCTCTATGGTTTCTCTTTCTCTAGAAACTATCATTCTTCTGCTAATCTCCTATATTCTAGCTTAAATCTCTTAGATTACCACTTGTTTTCTTGTTCTCTATAATCAAAAACACCAGAAACATAAAATTTCAGAAAATACAAGTCAGAAACTCAGTTCCTGACATATAACTTCATTTCTGAAGATATTAGAAAAATAAAAATCTAAGGGTTCTTCCTGATGTGAATAAAAGATCTCTAGATTCTAGGAAGTTTGATTCAATTTCTAGGACTCTGGAAACAGTCTCAAGGAGTTGAAGGTAGTTTATTGACCCTAGAAAGAGTTTCTTTGGGCTAACATGTGTTTACGTATTAAAGTTTTTACCCATCTAATTTTTCTATAACTTCTGATACTTGTTCATCATACTCAGTTTTGGTGTTACTATTTAAACGGCTTCATTAATAGGGAATTTCCTGACCATACTAAACCTATTTGGTAGCAATATATGAGAAACATTTAAACAATGTAGAAACTCCTGTAGTTCGATCACAAGTTTTGTTCAAACCACCACAAATAAACAAATTCAATTTAAACTAACGGTAAATTGTATAACAATCTCTTATTTACAAAGATTCCGCAAAAAAATTGTAGGCCATCCATATACTCGTGCAGGTAACAACTCAACTAATTATATCATGGTAGAAATTTATGCTTACACACTTACCACCCACCCCCTCCCCCAAAAAAATTGGGAATTTATTTTTCTTACTAGTTAGTAATTGTAGTGTTTTTTCCATCTATATATCTAAATAACCAAATCATACCCTCCATATTGCCCCTCTTTATCAGTCATCACACTCCCCCCAGTAGTTGTTATCAAATTATTATATTTACAAAAAAAATTAAGTAAATCAATCTATAAAAATAGTAATTTCAAAAAAAAATTGTTGATAATATCTACATGTGTGATGAGGGATCGGGGTTGCCATTTTCCAAAACATGTTATATTTTCTTTTAACTAACTATACTTTTGCCAAAAATAGTTTACTACAAAACCTTCTTTAGAAAAATCGAAATTTGTACTATGAAGGCTCTTCTTTCTAAATTTGAAACTTTTTAACCTAACCCAAATATTCTAAGCATATATATTTATATTTTTTCTGAGTCCTATAATATTTGTTTTGTTTGACTTTTGCACATATATTTATAATTTTTCACTTTAAAATTAATTTATCCTCATCTGACTTGGTCATATAAAATTAATCTGCTACTTGCTTACTTTACACAAACACAACCTAGTGTTGAAAGACAAACCCGTTCATAAAGTGGTTCTTACAATGCTTGTGAAGGAATTTACTTGTTAAAATAAATTTGAATTATCTTATTGCGCTGTTATATATAGATGTTCAATACAAATATTGTTTAAATGACATAATGTTTGTTAATGCACAAAGAAGTACTTTTAACTAAATTATTAATGTACTTATTACAACATCATTGTAGCACTAACCCTTGTAGAAGAAATTTGTCATCATTTATATATGTATTATCTCTGTTTCTTCACTAATTATGCAATAACCCCGCCAGGTTTCGACCCTCGCCCTGCCAGTGTCATATATCCCCAACTTCGACAACAAAAGTAATACTAGGCATCCGGTTCCGGTTTCACTTATTACTACGACTACTAAGCTACAAAATCTACTAAAAGATAAAAAAGCAAAAGACACTAGGACAGAAGCAAATGAGCAATCTTATTAGCAGTTACTTTTACTAATTAGTGACTAGTCTTACCATTACCAGCAGGTATAACATTTCCTGAATAAGATTCGGATGAAGTTGTATCTGCTTGAATTCCTTCTCTTGAAGCCAATAGAAAACATACAAGAATATATAAAGTTTTACCTTTACCAGATAAAAATGTTATCGGAACTCTTAAATGTGATAAGATGAACATGATAAATATCAAAAGCAAATATTTTACCTCATAAAGCATTTGAAACAGAAACATTAAAGACTGAACCAAGGCAAAATCTGCATAAAGAATTTAATGAATAAAACTAGTAAATGCTTGTTCCTGTAAATAAACACAAGAAGAAGATCTGTGCTAATGGCTACGCACCCACATCAGGTTAATACATATCCAAATTAAAGGTTTTGTAGGTTACATAAGAATGAGTTTAGGTATCGACTAACAAGCTCATCACATTTCCTCCATGCTTGTTTATGGCACAGTAATATAAGGTAAGCTAAAAAAACATTGTATAAGAGCATCTATGCAAATGGACAAAAATCTTTAAAAGTTGTCAAGTAGGATACATAAGATATAAAAAGCCCTGAGAATTTCACTGGCAACAACTATAATGGCATTAAACTTTCTGAAAGCGAGAGGAACTAAACTACACTCGGTTAATTAGGAGCTAAATTACTGATGGCGTACCCTTTCTTGCTCAATTATGGTACATACAGACTTGCACCCAGCATCAACATTTCAGCTATAAGTGTAGTTAAGTGATAACCAAACACAAAAACCCCTAATGATAGCCAACAATTTTTATGTTTATGGCCTAAGAACACATGAGGAATAAAATTGACGAGTAATTAGTTTACAAACTATGTAGATAGCTACAATAGAAACATTTAATATTCCTTGTTCAATTAATGGCATTTATCTTACGCATTAACAGGTTTTTCAACCACCAACACTATATGCTAAACACAATGATACCAGCAATATGAATCCACCAATCAATCGTCTTCATATAGACTGCAATATTTTAATACATTAAATGTTGTAATATGATCATTTTAGTTCAAAAATATGCCCATTTGGACTTGATATGAGTTTGCACAGATCAAACTAAACAACTACTCCGCAAAGATAACAGTCCCTAAGAGCAAGTTCAAGAGTGCCCTATAATGTTGTCCTAAACTAAAATTTGAGCATGTTGAGCAAATAAGTGATCCAACAATGTCCTAGTGGTGCGTTAAAATACTAGGACATTCATTATATGCCTCATTTGTAGGCACTATTTGCATGCCCTATATCATTTATTTCAATAAAAAATTACTTCCCTCCCTTTTTACACATCTCTTTTCTCTCATCATTTACTTTCCCTCTAATTCTAATTCAAATATATTATTTTTAATAATAAGGCACAAATATAAGGCAAGTTATTGGACTGATGTACAAAAACATTGTCCTAAATCAGTAGGATTCTATTTTATTATATTCATGTGGCAATGAATATGACATTGTTGGACTTGCTCTAATGAGGCATCTAATACCGTAATGCAAAATGTGAAACAAACGAACAACAAGAAAAGAACAAAGGATACATCATTCCATTTTCTTCTCTTTAGATATAGTAACTGTTGGTTCTCAATTCCCCTCCTGCAACATTGCTAAAATTAGAATAACATTTGCAAATACACCCGCATTATTAATTTATCATGCATTTGAATTCATCACACAGAATTACACTAATAATATACATGTATTCCAGATATCACGGGGAATTTCCAAGTACATTACTATATAACACATAGTATTCTATACATTTAACTTTCCTCTACATGTTATCAGCAACAAGAATTAAAGTTTCATGGTAAAAGACACAGTAAAATGACCAAGTACTTGAAAGGAAAAAAAGTTTTAAAAATTTTGTGTATCTTGTTAACAAAGAATATGTTGGATTTTATTTAATCTAAACATGTTTTATTTAAATAAAATATAGCGGTTGAGAGTGCATTTTAGTGTTAGACTTGGTCATTGGGTATTTGCATATTAGTAGGAACTGAATAAAGAAAGTGGGTTTGTGATAGGAGTTTGTTTAGCTGCATGCCTAGTTTTTAGCTTGCTTTGTACTTGCATATTTATTATTGTACGTTCATCAATTTTAATAGAGAAGTTTATCTCATTCCAACTCTTAATACAAACAGGTGTAGGTTATGTGATCCAGTCACAAAGAAAATACAAGTGAGTCGTGATGTAGTATTTTGTGAGAAAGAATTCTGGATATGGGAGAAAGAAGGGGAATGTGAGGTGAAAGTTCCTGGATACATCACCATGGTTGAAAATAGTGTTGAAACGAGTGTTAATAAAGATGGTGGTGAAGATGTAGGTTTCAAAACTCCACCGCACACGAATGGTGGCTTCACAACTTCGGTAAACACAACTGGTGGGAGCCATACTGAAATGTCCTCTGGAAATTTGGAATCAGAAACTGAAAGTGGACCTCATAGGTATAGAACTCTTGATGAATTATATAGTGAGATTGAGGTAATTGAGTTGCTGGACGAGCTTATGATGTAAAAGGTGGAAGAACCTGTGAATTTTCGAGAAGCAAGCATGGGAATAGAATGGATGAGTGCTATGAAAATCGAGATGGACACCATTGAAAGGAATGACATTTGGGTTCTTACAGAACTTCCACCGGGACACAAGCCAATAGGGTTGAAGTGGTTTTTTAAACTTAAGATGGATTCAGAGGGAAATATCATGAAATACAAAGCTCACCTTGTCGCAAAGGGCTACGTACAACGAAGAGGAATTGACTACAACGAAGTGTTTGCCCCTATAGCACGAGTGGAAACTATACGGTTGTTGTTGGCAATGCCTGCAAAGGAAGGATGGGTAGTACATCACCTTGATGTAAAATCAGCTTTTTAAACGGGGATTTACTTGATAAAGTGTATGTCATACAACTGGAAGGTTTCGAGAAGAAAGGGGAGGAGAACAAAGTGTATAGGCTGGTGAAAGTGTTGTATGGGTTGCGTCAAGCACCATTAGCTTGGAACGCCAAGCTGGATAAATGTTTAAAGGAGTTGGGTTTTGAAAAATGCCAACACGAGCAAGCCATTTATACGAGGTGTAGAAATGGGAGAGTTCTGACCACTGGTATATATGTTGATGACCTGTTGTTTGCTGGTTCGAGTGAGGAAGAAATCAAAGCATTTAAGAAGTAAATGAATATGCAAATCGAAATGAGTGGTCTGGGTGTATTGTCATACTATCTGGGGATTGAAGTTCATCAAGAAAGGGAGTGTACAACGATAAACAGTCTGGGTATGCTAAAAAGATATTGGAAAATGCTGGGATGTTGAGTTGTAACTTGGCAAGGTGTCCTATAGAACAAAAACTGGTGTTAGATAAGGATGGGGTGGTCAGAAAGTGGATGCAACTGAGTACAGGAGTTTAGTTGGCAGTATGAGATATCTCACTATTACGCGACCTGATATCACGTATGCAGTCGGGGTTGTTAGTCAATTTATAGAGGCACCTACTATCAAACATCACCAAGCTGTGAAGCATATACTACGATATGTGAAATGTACTATGAATCATGGTTTAGTATATGCTAGAAGCGAAGACAAGAAAACTATAACAGGCTATAAAGATAGTGATTTAGCAAGTGATTGGTTGATCGAAAGAGCACTGGTGGGATGTGTTTTTATCTAAATGGAAGCTAAATTTCATGGGCATCGCAGAAACAGAGGGTCATTGCACTATCTTCGTGTGAAGTGGAATATATAGCTGCAACAATAGCAGCATGCCAGAGTATTTGGCTTCGAGGTCTGCTAAGGGAAATCTCTGGGCAAGAAATTGGGGCTGTAGTGTTGCATGTAGATAATAAGTCTGCAATAGAGTTGATAAAGAACCCTGTGCTACATGGAAGGAGCAAACATATAGACATTCGCTTTCACTTCTTTAGTGAATCCATAGAGCGTAGAGAGCTAGTTATAAATTATGTGGGAACTCAAGAAAAGAGGGTAGACATTTTAACTAAAGCACTGGGAAAAGTTAAGTTCGAAAGGACTAAGGTGTTGATTGAAGTCGAGAACCTTGCTGCAGAACACTGAGTATCTAGTCTGGAGAAAACATGTTTAGCTGAAGAGGGAATATGTTGGATTTTATTTAATCTAAACATGTTTTATTTAAATAAAATATAGATGTTGAGAGTGCATTTTAGTGTTAGACTTGGTCATTGGGTATTTGCATATTAGTAGGAACTGAATAATGAAAGTGGGCTAGTGATAGGAGTTTGTTTAGCTGCATGCCTAATTTTTAGCTTGCTTTGTACTTGCATATTTATTCTTGTATGTCGATCTATTTTAATTGAGAAGTTTATCTCCTTCCAAATCTAAATACAACAGGTGTGTGTATATTGTGTTTTAGTGCTTTAGAATATGTTAAAGAAAAACAAAAAAAAACAAGGGTAAAATCAACAATACAGTAAAATTAGAACAAACAGTTTCATTGAAATATATTAAACATCAAATTAATTAAGAAACAAAATCTAGTGGAGCCCGGTTGGATAGATTAAGTGATTAAAAGTTTATCCTTTGTGTCCTGGATCCCAAATTCGATTCTCGCTCATCCCGAAAATTTTGAGGACTGATAATCAGTTGTAAGGTTATAAGTCATATTCGTCAAAAAAACCTAGTAAAGATAGTGAGTGGACAATACAAACAAATCTTGACTATGTTTTGTGCGTAGATTTTATGTTACACTGTAAGAAATGAAACTAGAATACAAATA